>NW_022900948.1:34027098-34105235 GCF_012274545.1 Fukomys damarensis
ATACATATATGCTGACATAGTGTTTCCTTTACAGAAATGAAGGAGGCTGCCTTTAGGCTTTAGGGGTTCCATAGTGACTAAAGGGAGAATGAAATTGCTAACATCTAACACTGAAACTATACAAAAAAGGCGAAGAAAGGAGAAACCACAACAATTCTTCATGATTATTTGGAGTTGAAAATATATTAGGCAAATCACTTTTTTAAATGAGGGGTTTTCCTCTCATGTGTCTGTAAAAGTTCAAGAAGTGAGGAAGAAAAAGATACAATTATCCATGTGTAATGTATGTGAACTCATCGAAGTGATGGCAACAAGATTATTCTTTGATTGCCCAAAGGCTTTTGCCCCTCCCAAATAATGATTTCAGTGTAGGCTCAATTAAAATCTCCACAACTGGATTTGCAAGCTTTCCCTTTGTGTTGTTCTTCACCATGTGACCACTTTCAACCAGAAAGAAGCTAAGCTGTAAAAATTCCAGGCATATCCTTTAAAAAGGCTGTAAATGTCATCTTGGTATTCAGTTGCGGTCATACAAGAACTGCAAAGTGCAGCAATTGGTCATGGGTAGGTTCAGCAGTTCATTTCCTCCTCAGTTGCCAGAATGAACCTCTGGCAAGATGAGTGCACCGTCTTTCCAGTCAAGCCAAGCTCCTAGAAGACTGCAACTTCATTCAGCATCAAATGATGCTATGGTTTGAATAAAAATGTTCCCCAAAAGCTTCAGTGTGTTTAGTGGGTGACTATTACAGGAGCACTATATTCATCTGTGCCTTCATCTGTTGATGAGTTCAGAAGCTAAATGTGTAGTTAGGAGGGAAGGCCTGATCAGAGGGGCAGTTCATAGAGAGTGTGACTTGGATGGGAGTATTCTTATCACCTGTTCCTCCCTTCCCTTTGTGCTTCTGTACTGACATGAATTGAACACCTTCTCCCCTACCATTTCCGTCTGTTATCAGCCTTATAGTCCATTGATAATGGACAAAACAAACCTGTCCTGCTTTAAATTGTGAGTCTTGGGGTGTTTTATCCCAGCATGGGAAAGTGACTAAGACATACACAGGCGAATTCACTCAGGTGAGCTCAGACACCCCAAATCGTGATAAAGGATAATGACATGGCTCTTGTTTTCAACCAGCAAGGTTTGGGGTGGTTTATTTTATAGGAATGAATAACTCAAAAAAAAAAAGAAAGACATTATTACCTAGATGCCTGATGGTGTCTTAGCAGAAGTGTAAATATTATCGAACTAAAAAGTAGGCAGAAGATGATTGGACATCAAGGAAACTATTAACAAAGTTTGGAAAAAGAGGGGGTAAATTTTTATTTGAAGCTGTCATAAAGCAATAAATGCTTAGCAGCATTTTCACCCAAGTTAATACAGAAAGTAATATGGTCCCTAGTGAATTGGTAGAGTTAGCTGAGATTTACAGATAGAACGTCAAAGAGGCATTTATTTATTTTAGCTACCATTAATGAAGTCCAGATAGGGAGAAGAATAAAAATGTATCAATTCATGTAGGGATTTTTCAGTATTCAAGCAGAATTTAGGGAAATACATACATATATATATATATATATATAGTTAATATAAAAAATAAAGTCAGGAAAAAGAGGAATAAGCTAATTTGATATATGAAGTGAGCTCACAGCAAGGTGCCTGTATCAACCTACAGTCAGGAATAAAGCATCTCCAGAGTTTCCACTCCGTGTTGTAACCAGATGCCTTTGCCCCCCATCAGCATTGAAGGAAGTGGAGGATCCAGTAACCCTACAGAACTGAGAATCACTTTATGGCTCATTTTAGACGTGTTGTAGTTTCAATTCTGAGTTTTCCTAATGAAGACACTGACATTTCAATTATGATGAAACAACTTGTACAAGATTATAAATTGTTAGTGACAGAGAGTCATGTTTTCTAAATCCAACCAAAATCATTCCTTGTTACCTGGCTCATTTGGCCATTTTTTGATGTTCGCTAGCTTTTTATTCTCTGTAATAATAACAGTATGTAAGCAAATTTTATACTGACTCGACTGTTTTACCTCAAGTTTACCCAGAAAATCATTAAATCAATCTCCCCCTCCCCTAAGAACACAGGAAAATTGTTAGAGCTCAAAACAATAATCTCTCTACTTTACCTCCAGCATTAAACATGTTGCTAAACATATTATACGTATTTAAACAAGAAAAGATCTCTTTCTAAATTATTCTATAATTTTTCTCCAGTTATCTCAAGCAACACTGATGTTCAAAAATCCTTATGTGCTTTCTTTAATGTGCAAAACAGTGCATTAAACGCAGACTTGTGGTAAAAATATGTGTATCTATGTTGAAATTCATTTGGAGTTCTTGAATATTATGTAAGTTTAAATATAAATGAATGACATACCTGTGTAATACATGCAAAAGCAATCCACCAATTAATTTTTGAAAAATAAAGCAAATGTAAAGTAGTATGAGTGCTTTGAGAAATTTTTCAAAAATTTATCAACCAAAACGTGTACAAAGCTACACCATAAACACACACACACACACACACACACACACACACACACCTTACAAAACTTTTCCTGAATTATGAGAAAATGTCTAAAGAGTCTTTTTTCAAGCTGAGATGTTGAGGGCATTTTTTGTCCATCAGTAACTCAAAACTGAAATGGAAAATTTACACTTCAGAGTTGACAGGTAGAGCTCCATGAGAGATTGTCTCCTACTAAGCCCAAATATGAAAAAGTAGGGGAAAAAGGAATATAAATTGCACGAGCCCAGGAAAAATTGCTTCTAAATTGCGGCTAACTCAATCATGTTCTGGAATAGTTCACATCTATGTTCCAGAAGGCTTTTCTATTTCCACACGTTCTTGGTGAATTGATCAACAGACCCACCCCCTTTTAAATTTCCAGACAATGTAGTTCAAATTTCTTTTAAAATATTTTTAACTTACTTCATCATATATGAAGTGCTTTCTATAGTATGAGTTAATGATATTTACATACATGTGAACTTTGCTTAATCTTAATACAATATGACAACTCATTAAATGTTTGCTATGTGTAGGGCATCATTTACGTATGTTACCTTACTTAATCTTCCTATAGCTTTAATAAGGAAAAATACCAAAGTAAGGAATATTAGCATAACTGTATTAATATACTATATCAGAGGAAATTTCCAAAGGGAATTTTCGAAACCATTTACTGATAGTTTACTTAGTAACAAGTAATTTTGTTACCAGAAATAAAATAAGTTAACTGAAGTTAAGTAACCTATTCAAGTTCTGCTTGGTAGGAAGCAGGGAAGACTGAATTGGAGTCCACATCTGCCCTTTTATATTCTATGAAAGTCTTAAAGAACAGTTATCAAATATCATCGGATCATTACTAGTACTGATCACTGCTGAATAAGTGAAAACAGGTCTAAGGAATATTTTGCAGAGAACATTAGAGGCCTTTGGGACACCCTAATACTGCACTTTTCAGGATTCAGTAAGGGGCATTTTTTTTAAAGTTTTGTATAATTCAAATTCTTTGGAACAAATAACATGTCTACAGCAATAAAATTCACATTTCTTATTTAAGATACCTCCACATTTAGCACAACCTTAATGAGTGTGATATTGTTTCATTTAACCATATGCTATGTTGGAGGTAGGATTACTTTTTTCACTCATGATAACAAGGATGAACTTGGAAGAGATTATATAACTATTGTGTCATCTCATTTATAAATGCAGTTCAAAATAATCAAACTGACCGAAGCAGGAAGCAGAATGGTAGTTGGAGAGGTTGAAGGGAGGGATAAACAAAAGATGCCAGTTGTCAGATGGTACAAAGTTTCGTGTATGCAGAGGGACACATTCCTGAGATCCAAAGTATCGGTTACCAGCTCGTCAATAACTATTTATTGTATATGTGCTCCTGGATAAGAGGACAGATAAATGTTCTGACACACATGTGCGCATGAAAAATAAATTGTAACTCTGTGCGATGTTTTCTTAGCTTTGTTGTGGTGATTCTATGAAAGTATATAAACATTTAAGTTGCATTCTTTAAATGTAGATAATTTTTGTTGATTGTAACTCACTACAGTTGAAAATGATGAAGAGAATGTAAAGACTGAAAATGTTCACAACAAATACAATTGAGTCCATCCGTTATTGATAAAATCTACCATACGAAGAACGTCAAAAGGGCATGCAAGTAAAAATATGTACATTTTTTAAACCTAAAATGTTGTATCTCTGGTGTGACAATGTAGATAAGGGCCAAAATATAGAATAGATAATGTGAAATAGGAGGAAAAAGTTCAAAGGGAGAAGAGGAAATGGGAATGGGGTGGGGAAAGGAGAGAAGAGAAAGAAAACAATGATAGAAAAAGAGGAAAAAAACAGAAACAAAGCTTCTGCGACTAGGGATGTGTGGAGGAAAGGAGTTGAGGGGAGGGGAATGCAGGAAAACAAGAGCCAAAGACACATCAGGTACGGCTACAAATTCCCAATGATGAATGTGATAATCATGTATTCCGAAAATGTACCAATACAATGAATGAATTTTTATATATGTTGTTTAGGGATTTCCCCTTTGATTTTCATTGTTTGATAAATCCTATACTTCTGACCCCACACCCCAACCCAGGTCCCTCAATTTTTGCAACTAAATCAGAAGGGCTTTTTCCATAGATGGTTAAAAACAAAGGGCCTGGCATCAGGAAGTCATGGCTGAAATATTGGCTCTGCCATTTCCACCGTCTGCTCGTGGGAAGAAAAAAAAATCACTTCATTTCTCAAGGTCTTTGTTTCTATTTCATAATCATATGTTATATTGTTAGTGGTGTGAGTATCGGAAAGCGTGAGGACAAAAATGTATATTAGTGTTAATTTAAAGATTAGATTTCCAGTTATTGAATATGGTTAAAGTAAGTTATCTCATAATCTTAAAATTAGACCAACTTGGAGCGTTTAGTTTCTCCAGCTAAAATACAGGTTGGTGATATATTTTGAGTACAGTTTTGAACTAACATTTGTGATAAGGTTTATTTTATTATTTTACATAGATCTTTGTATGATCACAAAATATAGAAACTCTCTAGAAATGAAAGGAAGAAAGAGGAGCTAAAGGTATCGTTTCACAAGGAGTTGATGCCCCTCAAGAAATGTTATAATTTTCAGTGGCTGAGCTTATACCTATGTTTAGCAGTTTAAGAAAATATTAAACTGATTATATGTATATATTTTTACGTATGTGTGTGTTTTACATATGTGTGTATATATTTACACCTACATACATATGTATGTCTATCAATAATTTAGGTAAATTTCCTAGAGGATTTCTGCAGTATAGTATGTTTAATGACTTAAGTATAGCTTTGAGAGTTCACATAAGAAAGGAAAAAGATGAGTGAAATACACATACAATATAAATTTTTCATTTGAGAGTATAATTTTAATGTACCCCCAGTTTTCTATCTAAAGAATTATAGCTGAATAATAGAGGGAATTGAAAATATTTTAACTTCTTTCCTTCCCTTATCAAAATGCTTATACATTTCCTTCATTTTCTTAGCCTCTGTCTTTTTCTTTCTTTCGTTTTTCTTTATTGGTACATTTTAGGTGTACAATACAGTTACATTCATCATTGAGATCTTGTAACTTTAATGACAGGTCTTGGTTCTCATTTTTTCCCCATTCCTCTGCCCTCCCTTCACCCCCTCCACCCTTCCCTATTTACAAAGACTTTGTTTCCATTTTTTTCTTTTTCTCTTATTTTTTCTTTTCCCGTCATACCTTTCCCCTACCTCTGCCGCTTCCCTTACACCTTTAGATCTTTTTTCCTATCACACAATATCAGTTATACATTTTCATCCTTATTTACACTTTTAGTTTATCACACCAGAGAAACTATTCAGTATTTACACATGTTGTGTCCTATGTCCTCAGTGTGCATCCATCCAGTTAGCTATAAATGTCTCTAGTTTCTTAGTCTTTATGGCTGTATTGTACTCCATCTTACATATCACACACACACACACACACACACACACACACACACACACACACACACACATCTTCTTTATCCAGTCTCCAATTGATGGGAAATTGGGCTGTTTCCAAGCTTTAGCTATTAAAATCTATGCCACTTTAAACATGGGTGAGCCTACATCACTGTGGCTACCTCTGTCTTCATGACAAATAATATGCTGAAAAAGAAGTCATGCAAAAGAGAAAAATAGGATTTGAAAGAAGAAGGCTAACCCTTAGAGGTCATAAAGCATTTTCTGTGACTAATCTTATCTAGACTAACTTACACCTATCCCATTAAGATCAGCAATTCTTAACCACCACCCCCACCTCACCCCATCTCCTGGCTACCCATTAAGTGAAAACAGATACATTTGCTCCATGCTCTCCTAGGTACTTGGCTAATTACAGAATACTGTAATCCCATATTTTCCTCTTATATTCAAGAAATACCTTTGGAATGAAAGAACATCTATGATTAGCCACATTTCCTTTATCAAGCTACTTTAAAATTTTAGGAGTTCATTTCATAAGTGACCTAAAAACTGAAGTATTATTTTGTTGCATTTCTAATCTGAATTACTTAATGTAATCCCATAATAATCCTATGAGATTAGGATTGAAATCATCATGATATCTATTATCAAATTAGCAATCAAATATGTTCTTCTCTTGAATAGAATATAAAGGTTTCCTGTATTTCTGGTAAAAATAACAACAAAAAAATGTATGTCCACAGAGCTCTGTAGAGCAGAAGTCTGAAACCAGTTCTATTGGATTGAGATTAAGATGTTGTTAGAGCAATCTCAGGGCAAAGGGAGAATCTGTTTGTTTGTATTTTGTTTAATTTTGTTTTGTTTTTCTTTTTCCAGCTTCCTATGGCTTCTGATATTTTAGCAGGTAATCAAGTTGTGTTGTGGGGTGAAATATAATACTAGTGACTGTGAATAAAAATGGCCAATCACACAAAGAAACACTAAAAGAGCTTTTATAAAGAGTCAGGGTACATTAACAAGGGATGACTAACTGACACCTCGAAGTACTTCCTTTACCTGAATGCATCTGGAGTGACTGGATAATAAATAATACTATGTCTTGAAACTCAAGATGTGTCCAGAGATTGTTGAACTCGTTTGATGGATGTTTTGACTTTGTACATGCATTCTTTGTCCTTTATTGCTCATATAGCCTCTGTTGTGTGCAGCCACTTCTTTCTTAATATTCAATAGAAGTTTTCTACAAATGGATTTTCTCTTTTACTACTTTGCAGTGAATAAACACTGCTTGCCTACATAAGTTCTGGCTTTCCCTACCCCTTGTGTCTGAAACTAAAATTCTGGAGAGCTGAATAAAGGAATAGAACCCATTTCCTTTTACAGTTTGGGGAATTTAGATCGATTAACAGGTCAAATTAAGTGTCACCTATGGACAAGCATGTGGTCTGAGAACCAACACATGTGGGAAGAGAGGACACAGGGTCAAGTTCTTGCAGTGCATTGGTTGCCTGTCGCCGGTGAATTTATTCCTCACCCAAGGCGGGAAGAGTGCTTGCACGTGTCTTAGCTTGTCCCACAGAAGAAGGAGTTCACCCTCGCCCCTGTGGAATCTCACATGGAGAATGGAAGGTTCACAGCTGAGGTTCATTGACACATGTGTAAACTTTTCCAAGCAAAGCTCACATATCCCAGATGTAGAAGAGAAAGGGATGTACTAGCTGTGCTCTGAGTGCTTTGGGTGCAAAGTTATTTGCGAGCTTGGTAGGGCACCATTTATGGAACACACCCTTTGACTGGGAACTCAGGATATACAGTGTTTTTTGGAACCCTTATCTCATAGCTGGCATTTCTGGATTGTGTTCACCTAAACGATCTTTTCCTTATGAGCACATTCCTTGCTTCTCTTCTGTATACATCACTGTTTCTCAAACTCTCTTTTAAACATTTTATTATTGTCTTTATTTAAATTGACAAAATCTTACATATTCATCAAACACATTGTGGAATATCTTGTTAATATATTTATTACTTAATATATCTTTTTTCTTCTGATAATACTTAAAATCTGCTCTCAATATCTTTTAAGAATATAATACATCATTATTAACTATAGTCACCATGCTATACAAAATATTTTGTGAATTTATTCTTTTTATTTATTTTGTTTTCTTTGACCAACATCTCCACAACTCTGCCTTGGGCCTCTAGTAACAAACATTCTACCCTCTATTACTGTGATTTCAACACTTTTAGAATCTGTAGTCTGTAAGGAGGATCATATGCTACTTGCCTTTTTGTTCCTGTTGTATTCAATTTAACTGAATTTCATTGAAGTCCATTATGTTGTCACGGAGGACTTTTTCATTTTTAATACTGAATGATGTTTGCATTACATTTTATTTATACATGATATTGTGGCACTTATGAATATTGCTTCAGATATCTTTTCAGCCTTCTAGTATCATATTATTCAGTTACCTAAAAGTTTGACAGTTGGGTCTTAGGGTATGTTAGTTTCTTTTTTTATTTTTTGAGGAAACTCTATATTATTTTTCATAATACCTTTACTGATTTACAGTTCCACCAACATTATGTATGTTTTCCATTTTTTGTATATCTTCTCCATCACTTATTATTGTTTGTCTTTTTTTGTGTGTGTGTGGTACTGGGGATCGAACTCGGGTCCTTGCGCTTACGAGGCAGGCCACCGAACTGCTGAGCTAAATCCCCGCACCTATTGTTTGTCTTTCTGATGATCGCTCTCCTTAGTGGAGCGAGCAGTAACCTCGTTGTATTAATGTGTGATGTGAGTATAATTTTTCATATAGCTATTAGTCTTGAATGTCTCATTTTCAGAACTGTCTACATACAGTCTTTTATCTAAGTAGGTCTTTTACATTACTGAGTTATTTAAGTTCTTTGTATAATTTGGCCAATCACTTCTTATAAGATGTATGGATTAGATATTATCCTATACCCTGTAGGTTGTCACTTTGCTTTGTTGATGTTTTCTTGGCTGTGTTAGAGGTTTTTACTTTGATGTCATCACATTTATTTTTTGCCTTTTCCTTTAAAGCATTTATTAATATCTAAAAAGACTTATTTAATTATAATGTAAAATTTGAAGTCTCCAGAATTAGGATCTTATATCTTTAGGTGTCCACTATTTAACTTATTGGAGCATGGAACCATTCCTGAATAGGAAAGATACAGGCAGATTTTACATTTCCCTGATCCTTTTGAATCTGAATATAATCATGTGATAATTTATTGTCACTTAGAATGGAAGATAATATAATGTGTGCTATTTCTACACAAAAGTTTTTCAGAGGCAGAATAATCTCCTTTTTCTCTGATCCCTTGGTATGGTGATTCCAAATGCTTACAGATTCTGGAGTGTGGTTTGGGGATTCTGAGTTAGTGGCCTGCATGAGCTATAATTATCTGGGATTATATGAAAGAGTAATCTCGTTACTATAAACAGCACAATGTGTTATATAAATGAGGAACAAAAATAAATTATGACTATGTTTTTGGGCCATCATTTATATATTATGGCACTTTACCCTATTCTAGTTTATATAATTGTTTCCATAGTTATAAAATTACTGAACTCAAGACAGGTATACAAAAATTCAATACTCAACATCCAAAGGGAAAGAATGTGTCAGCTCAAAACTTTGTACCGCGTGCTCAGTTCAGCTAAATGTCATGGAGTAAATAACGCCCTAATTGAAAGTCGTGATAGAACCCCCCCACACACACACACAGCATCAAATCATAGTTGTTTTCCCATCTAGCCAAGGCAATATGATTTAGTTTTTAAGTTTAAGTTTATTAGGGCATGAGTGCAGTACATAATGATTACATTGGTGGGAAGTGGGTACATGTACATGACACATCTCACTTTAATCATCTCACTTCCTGCTTCCCTTCCTTTGCTTTTCTCTCCCAGTCTTAACCCCCTGCCCCTTTGTTTTGGTTCAAACTTTCGGTACTCAATGCACATAGTACATTTTGTAGGCAAGAGTCCAGGCTGACTTTGGTTTGATCCCTGAGTTTCAACTCTATTCTTTGCCTGAATTCCCAGCTCCTTACTCGAGCTCATAGTTGCTTATTAATGATTCTGTACTTACCAGCTTTCCTTTCCTTCTCTCTTGGACAAATTTCCTGGACATGACTTCTGGCCCTGCTGACTTAGAGAACTTGCCAGTTTCCTTACTCTTATTTAACTTTCAAATCTGACTCAGTCTTAGATGGGTCCATTGGTTGTACAAGGCCCAAAACACATGTGGGCATAAAGTCCTGTCCTTAAATGATGACATGAACTAATTTGGGGAGAACTGGAAGATGAACCAAAAAGTTAATGTTTAGTATTAATTAGAAACAAACAACAAAAGAAACCACTCATGAGCTTTGGTCAGGGACTAAGCATGAGCTATACAGAAAGTTTTGAAAGAAAGTGGATGTTTACATGCCCTCCAAAATAACAACCAATTTTGATAGTCTATAAATGGACTTCAGCTAACTCACCTAATCAGTTAATGCAAAATATCCTCTCAAAATCTGAAACATTTACAGCTCTTCTACCACTTGGGTCAAAGCATATACCATTTGCTACTGGAATTACTGTTATCTATACAGAAGCTGACACTGAAAACTTTGAATTCTGACTGCTTGTTAAATTGTGCACCTTTGGAAAGTGTGTAAGTGTATGAGCCACTAAGAAAAGAAACGTTCATATTAACTAAAAATGAGGGTAAATAAAGTAGAGAATAAAGGGTAAAGAGACGCATTCATAAAATAATCTCAATAATACATTCCCTGGTTGTTTCCTGAACTCTGGGAGTCCTCCTTCAGCATTGATTTTTGTACAATTTTATTTTAAAAGTAATATACCATAATCAATAAGGGAGTTACTTTATATTAAGTGAAGATTACTCTGCTATCTTAAGATAATAGCTTTGATAAATTCAACCTAAATTGACTTGCAAGCGACATTATAAATGTCTCCATTCTAAGGAAGCTTCAGAGTTAAATGTCTTAACAACCTTCACCCATAATTCCCTAATGTGTTATCACCTGCCTATTGTCTACTTTAATTCACATCCACACTTACTGTAAAATTGGTTCCTGATTTAATAGCCTGTACATGAGAGGACTAGTAGACATAAATCAGTTAATCTGTTTTTTCCAATTGGGGCTGTTTCTCAACTTGCTTTAATGCCTTGGTAAATACATTTTAATATCTTTCCTCCGTGATTTGTAAGAATGTTTTGAGTACAAAATAACAATAAAATTAATCAACAAATGCACACAAATGTGAACATTTCCTAGTGTGATGTACACTAATTACTACATCGTCCTGCCCTGGGAAGGTTTAGGGTGAAGATTAAAAAGTGTCCCAAACAAAATAAAGTATTTCTTCTACTCAACATCTCTTGTGTTAAGCTCTTGAATGTTACACATCACCTAATCCCATCTCTGGGCTTCCTTCTGATTCAGATGTGGACATACACCTTCATGGCACATAACGTATCCATTTATTCCCACCTGTTCTGTACTTTTAGAGTCCATGTAATTCCTCCTAAGTGTTTTTTCGAGGACAATTGATTCATGAAATGAATGCTAATTCCATGGAAATGCTAATTTCCATTTTGGTGCTCACAGCTTTCAAAAGCACTAGGTGACTATTTATTTAGAGGAAAAGCATCTGCCTTCGGGGCCTTCCGGTGAGAAGGTTCTCACTACTGTTTCCAGTAGTTGATATATTTTTAATCACTTAGCTGGTGATGTAAGGTGAAGGGCAGGAAGAAGGACAAGTCTGGTTCAATTACCTGTGTTTGTTTGAAGGAGAGAGACGGGAGCTGATCCGGATCTCCATAACCCATCCTGGATATTGGAGATTATCGCCCTACTACTGCTCCTGAGAGCAGATCCAACAGTGAGCGAGCATTGTTTAGGGCCAGTTTTTCATCAAGACTAACTCACTAGCCTGATGGATTATTGCTTTTCGCAGATAAATTATGCTTTTAATTTTGCAAATGCATGTGGAGCTGTAAAGGCGTACACATCTAGATGCAAAATTAAGAGCAATGCCTTAGATGAAGTAGCTTCCTGATTTGCATTCCACTGAGCAGGACCAAAGGGTATAGAATGGTCTGAGCCCTTCATTTTCTACTATTTAAAATTCTGAGTCTCAGTAACTGTGCTGCTGTGTTTTATTTCCCAAGACACAATACAAACATGTTTATTTGCCTTTAATTAAAAAATACATCCTAATCAATAATATAGGAGACTATCGCTTAAAGGCTTCTCCGTCTATGAATGTGTGCCAGGACTAAGAAAAATGGTTATGAGAATATGTAAATAGCTGCATATTTCTCCAAAATCCTGTTTTTAAATTTTCTTTAAGGTTCAAAAATAGCAGGATATAAAGTATCAATTTTAAAATTTGTTTATATTTGCTTTTTTTTAAAAAAAGCTGAGAAATTGAAAATAGTAAAGAACTGCCATACTAGAAATTAGAATGGGATAGAATTTCCTTCTCTTCCTATCTGTGCTTTCCTAACTTTTTCATACCTAAAAGGAAGTTAAAGTGAAGCACCAAATAGTAGCCTACTGATTTCTATACATTCAAATATAATGCTTATATATATATCATCCTGACATAGATACAAATATACATAAAACATATCCATGAACACAGAATTAGAACACCATCGTCATGTACTCCTCCATACACCCACAGCTCAAACACATAGAAATAGTCAGAAATGAAGTTATAGACATAGTCATGCATATAACCTACGGCATTTTCTACTCAAGTCCTCAACCCAATCTAGACAATCCACTGAGAGAAACTCTAAGACAAACCCACTGTTTCTCATAATAATTACTAATTCTTTTCTTTTTCCACTTGCTTAACTCCATTTTCCCCCTAAAATTAAAATGTACAGTTCTTTACCCAATTCAAGTGCGCATGTGTGTGTTGGTGGAAATCCATTTCTTATTACCCCAGGCACCCCTTCCCATGGTAAGCATCTCCAGACACTGGCTGCAAATTTGTGAGTGTGTTTAACTCACAAATCACTGGTCACTTCTGTATTAAATCATTTCTTCAGAGGACAGCAAGGAGTTAACTTTTGTCTGTAGTTCTTTAAATGAATACAACAGATGAAAATTAAGTTCTTTTTAGATGTTTTCATTGTTTGTTTTTTTTTAGGGGGGTGCTGATTAAATCAATCTAAATCCTTTATAGCTGGTTAATGACCCCCTGGTTTTGTCAGGTTGTAGGGCTGCACTGAAACTTGTGAATATTCATAGAATTGAGTTTTGTAGTTTTAAGAAAATGAATTGGGAAAGTATTTTTTTCCACAACAAAAACTGATATTGCTCATTTCTATCATCCCTCAAGTGTGTTTATACAATTAGTGCTACCTAGATAGTCTATTCTTTGCGAGGTACTCAGTGTTAAGTTTTAGATATACAATGTGAGCAGAAAGAGTCGTGGCTTCAGTCCTTGTATGGTACTCTGTCTAAGACAGGAGAAGAGGAAGAAACAAAAAAATCATAAAAAATAAATGTAAAATTACAATAGGAAGATGTGTTTTGAAAGAACTTCACTTTGAAAAGATTTGATCAATTGCTATTTTAAAGTGGGATTCTTTGGAGAAGTGACATTTGAATTCATATCTAAAGAATGAAGAAATTATATATTGATCTGAAAATAATAAACAGTTTTGCTTATAAAGGCTTCTTATACTGGATTTTATCTTAACACTTACATAATGTATTCTGTAGCAGAATTAAAGCCCCAAGTGATCAGGGAGTAAGTTTTGTTTCTGGCTTAAGGAACATCCTGCATCTAGCATACGCTAGGTGCTTAATAATATTTGTTTTAAGCATGAATTTTTTCCCCAGCACTTAATAAAACATTAAGATGCCAGTACTAGCATAATATCTATATTATCAATGACAATGTTATGATCTAAGATGTGTATGTTATTCTCCCCAAATCAACAGGATCCAATATGTCTGTTGGACTCTTGATGACTTTCCTTCCCTATATTTGTATGCATATCACCTTTTTTTTTTTGGTACCAAGGATTAAACTCAGGACCTTGTGCTTGCAAGGCAGGTGCAGCACCACTGATCTAAAGCCCCAGCCCAACATTATATCTTTAATAGAACAAAATATGTAAAAATGGCAGACAATCCCAGACAAAGCGAAAAAGCCAAGCAAAGTATGATGTACTGACTATAATATACTATGTGATATGTCATGTAAAGATAAAACAAAATAATTTATGAGACAACTCCTCAATGACTATGGCAGGCATGGACATGTTATATAAAATATTTATTCTAAAAATACTTATCTGGGGCCGGGCATTTAGCTCAGTGTTTCTGCTGCCTGTCTTGCCACCCCAAGGACCTCCTGAGTTCGATCACTGGTACCAATAAATAAACAAGCAAACAAACTTATCTGCACTTCTTACCTGAAGGGCTAGGCAATGGAATATATGCCAGGTATAAAGGTATATATGAAATTCATTTTGGGATAGATTATGCATTCAGATTTTTCAAAAGTTTATAATCACTGTATAAATTATAGGCCAAGAGATCACATCCTTCCTCATTTCCTACGAATGACAACTTCATGTATGTATAGAGAGGGAAACAGAAACTATCTCAGTAGCATTTTATGCATGTGTATGTGTGGGAAGGGGAGACAGAGGGGGGAGATAGAAAGAGGGGAGAGAGAGGGAGAGGAGAGGGAGAGAGAGAGATTCTAATTTGTTTATTAGTGGCAGTTCAATTAATGCCCACAGTGATCCTGGTGGCAATGGCGAGGACTTGATGATGAGAAAGAAGGATGCCTGCACTGATGATAAATTAGAAGAGGTGATACATCCATAGATAGAAATAGTAATGTAAAGAAAGATGTTAAAGATGTTATGAGTATTTTAAAATAGGTTTACATTCCACAATGGAAGTTCAAAAGCATGAGATGGCTTTTATGCATAATATTATAGGGAATAAATTGTGATAATTAGGAAAATGAAAGCAAGGGCTAACAAATGTATGCCCTGGTTACCAATGGATTAAAGCATACAAATATGTAAAAAAGAATCTAAATTGATTGAGGTAATTTAAATCTATTTTTTTCATAGAATTACTTACATTTGCAGTGAAACATACAGTCACACACACACACACACACACACACAGAGGGACACACTCTCCTAGGAAATATTTTTCTACGTTCAGGTCTTCCAACTTGGCCTCTAGAGCATAAAAGTCACAACCATTAATGAGTCCTTTGGTATCTATGACAAATGAGTCCATGTCTTTGGTTCATTTTCTCATAGACTTTTGTCCTGATGACAAATGCCCACCTTCACAGGGATCACACCTGGATCCTGTCTGTTAGATCATTACCAAGGCAAAGAGAATCAGTCAAGCTTGTAGCTTCTTTTAGGAGGCTGAAAACAATCTTTGTGGGCCACAGATTTTGGCTTCTATCAAGCAACTGTGAAAAGTATGCATACATGAGGCATGGGTGGGAAATCAGATGCTGAGTTTCAGAAATAGGATTGCCTAAAGAAAAATGTTGACATAAGTCAAGTGTGATGTTCAAGCTTCTACTGACCAATGCTTACATATCGTCATGTAAGAATATGAAATCATTTTTCCTACCCTTTGAATCTGGATGACTTTGTTATTTTTACTAACATAAAATGGCTAAAAGGCAATTCTGAAGTGTGGAAGGTCAGCTTAATTTTGGGCTTGGCCGCTGTCTGGGGAATTGGTAAACCACAACTCTTGGCATGAATGTGTGGGTCATGATGGCATGACCTCAGGCTCCATTTTAGGTCTTTTACCCATTCCTCTCTGGTGCTATTCCCCTTTTCTGCCTCCAGGTTTCCATGAACTAAGCCCCTTTCTTCAGATAAGCTCTGTTACCATAACGCTTCTGCCATGCAGACACTAATTATGGACTTAGTCTCCTGAAACCCCGAGCCCAATCAAACCAAATTAAACCTTTAAATTGGGGTGTTAGTTTTTGTGTTTCAATGATGAAAACCCGATTAACACATGAAGTTTCCAGGGCCAAGGTTTCAGCATGCCCTCATTATTCTTTGTACTCTTTTAGAAAGATGCTGTCAGATGGCCACTCAAGAAAGTTCTAACGGTACACTGGAAGATGAAAGGCCACCAAAAATAGCACTATGGGGACACATAGATGTCACCCATAGGTGCCAGAGAGTCTGCACCAACTGTCAGATACATACGTATGGACATCTTGGAACTTTCAGCCCAAATGAGCATAACTGGATGGGTGAACCTAACTGAACCTAGTCCAGCCAACCATCTGAATTGTGAACGGTAATAGATCACATTTATTTTAAGTCATTAGGTCAGTAGTAATTTCTTACACAGCAAGAGACTGCTGATACATTTGACTGTGGGGATCAGTTGAATTCCATATGTTGTTCTGGTTCCTTTCCGCGAAGAGATATGCATAATAAGACTGGAGTTGGTTATACTTTTGGACATGACAATCCCAAGGAGGAAATGACCAGTGGCTGTGGGTTCCACAAATAAAACCTATTTATTTACTTAATTGCTGCATGGGAACATGGTCAACACTTTCATTGTCTCTGTGCCCTGAAACTCAGCCCATCTTATTCGGGTACTCCACCCTCTTCATCTCTTAGTTTCCATATGAATGAAGGAATGACTGTATCTTTCCCTTTCTTACATACAGCACTTTACTCTTTCCTATTCATATCTATTCACTTATTCAACCATCCATTCATTCTCTCACACATCAAATATTTACTGATTAGTTTATGTAAGGTAATATACCGATATGATAAAAAAGTCTATCATTATTTGTCTACTCCAAAACCATCAATATTGTCAGCAGAAGAAAAAATAAATACAAATAACTTCCATTTCAAAGTGCTCACCTTCTGGAAAGATCTAGCTACACAGCTTGTATTTTCTGTGTATATCTGTGTATGCACACACATATTTAAGTGTACCATGTAGGGTATATTAAATACATGCATTTTTGCAGAAATGTTTGCGTGTGTTTGTGGGTATCTGTGAATGTCTATAATTGTGAATGTATATAATTTAGTGCCAATGGATATAGCCTATGTATTGTAGCTTGTATGTATGTGTATATGTGCATGTTTATAAGTCAGTGGATATATTTATGCTTTGAGTATATGTGCTTGTGTGTATATAAACATAAGAACTGTTTTTAAATATTAGTTTATTTTCTACCTGTTTGTAATGAAGTAGAAACTCCTTGGGGATTTGGTTTGTGCATCCTTGCCTAGACCTTGAAATGTCAAAAATAGGAAGAGAAACAATGGCCCAAAACTTCCTAAAACTCTTATAATAATTTAGTATTCTAGGTATTCATTTCTGTGTCTCACTCCTGGGTATGAATACCTTTATAAGAAGATAGTAATCATCTTTTAAATAAACAGAGCAGGCCCATCAGTATGATTACGAATGATCAACAAGGCAATATAGGTAAGGGAGTTGTAATCAAGTTAGTATTTAACAAAAGTATGCAATGACATTTTATGCTACTTTTATAGAGACATAATATGAGCAATCAAGAGCTTTGGTTACTATACCTGACCTCCGAAAGATGCCGTATCAGTTCGACTAATTAAGAGACAAGGGAATTTTAATGAAGCCATTGATGACGTGGACTGCTGACAGAACACCATTTCTGAGCTGTTAAATGAGAAAGACCTCAGTTAGCAGTCGTCACCAGTTTGGAATGAATTACTTGCCTCTCTTCTACACTGTACCCTTAGGAAGCCTTAATGGAAAATGTGTTTCAGTTTTCTAGCTTTAGAAATCACATAGCATAATGTTTCGGCGAAGTTCCCGTTGCCTTACTTTGGAGGTTCCTGTCTGCTCAAAACGCTCAACAATTATGTTTGGGAGGTCTCAGCCTCATCAAGACATTCCAGCCTCAAACAAACCAGTAAAACTGTTATGTAATTTGGTGTTTGATCCTCAGAGCAAACTTTTATACTGTCTGAAACATAGTCGTTAATCTTCCACTTTAATATTCTGCCTTGATACAAATAACTTCTTATATACCATTCAAAAATAGTTGTAGCAATTAATCATTATCTATTTGCCAATCGTGTACATGCATTATTTTTTTTCTCTTTACTGTAGGTATGATAGGTAATTATTACTACCACGATTTTGAACGGCAAGCAAAGGTTCAGAGAATATTAAAGGATTTACCATGGTTTTTGATTAAAAACTTGGAAAATCTGCATTAAAATTCCCACCCACCTATATACTTTTCTTCATCCACCAAATAATGGTTTAGTATAGTTAGTACACTAAAACTAGTACTTTAGAAAGAACTGAACAGAGTAGACAAAGATACATTCCATGAGAGTTGATGGATTGAATTCTGAATGTGAATATAATTTCAGAGCAGATTTAGTGGTCATGATTGGAATATATCAAGAGAAAATTGGAAGAAAGGGACATAAGAAGTGGACTTAGATGACTTAAGCAACACTTTAAAGAAATTTTGTATCAAAGGGTTTTCGAGAAGTAGAAGTCAAGATGCATTCGTTGTTCCTTAAATGTCTTAGCTAACAGGGGCTAAGGAGTTGGCTTAAGGTGAAAGAACACACAGTGAAAGAAAGAGAGGAATAATAATAAGGTTTTCAAATAGCAATTTAAATATGAGAGGTCAAATAATCCCATATAAGTGTACTGATAAGTCAGAAAAGGAACTTTAAGGTTATGTAAATACTCTTGTTCCTGTCATTTTTTCAATAAAGGAAAATGTAAAATAACTAGCTGAGGCTGTGTATAGCCATGCAGAGAGTTTGGAGACTTGAGGCGAATAGAAAGTACAAAAAAAAAAATGACAAAAACAAAAACAAAAAAAACCTCAGCAAAGTAGAAATACAGATATGCAGCTATCATCTGCTCAAATTTTTAGTGCTAGATTCCAATAGCATATTAGTCATTTAACAGCATTGTGGATTTGGACTTAGTAAAGTTAGTCCCTGGTGTCTTCATTTACACAGTATTATTAATTTTATTGATAACACACTTTTAATTGCAAAATAATATGTTGACAAGTACTGGTTAATGTAAAATGCCATGCTCATGAGTTTTTCTATGTCTTCAATGAAAATTATTTAATAATGTACCTGTACATTTTACTGTATAAGGTATAGTAATATAAATTAACTCTTAATTTGTTGTCTTTACAACAATAGTGTATGTAGTATCACCCCAAATTAATGTCCTTTCTCTTTTGTAGAAGATGAACTGAATATTCAGACAGTTTCTGTGACTCATCAGAAATTACCAAGACCACTTTGGCTTCTGTAGAAATGCAGGGGAGCCGATTCAGGTTTTCAAGCCCTTGGTCACAGAACAAGAGCAGATATATTAAAATAGGAAGAGAGAAATTTGACATTCAGAAACTTAACATTACTCTCCAGTGTTTCTATGGCAATTTAAGTTTAATGACTTTGGTAGATGCTAGAGTTCAAGGGCCTCTGCCTGAAGAACTGTCAACTGCAAGAGCTAAGAATAGGGATTTTTAGGGCACTTAGAGGTCTCACACAGACTATCAAAGAGAAAGAAAAATAGTGGAAAGGGAAACCAACCCCAGGTAATATGGATGTTTTTCTCAACCACCTCCATAATTGCAGACAGCAGAGCAAGATACTGAGTCTTTCTTTAGAAGAAAAAGACCTGGGATAATAGGCACTTCTTCAAACCTTGAATCTCATGTTTAAGTATGCAGAACACATTTTAATTATCATCACTATTATACCATTCAACACCATGCTTCAATGTAATGAGAGGTAATAGGATCCATTGTCCCTTTCTTACATTTAACGTGTCAAGTACCATAAATAGGACAATTGACATAATTGCTGTAAATCCCCGGGTGTGTATGTGTGTGGGTGTAGTGAGGAAAATGTTCTCCCAACCCTCACGTACAATATTGCAGGATGAATTTACATAATTGGGTCTAAAAATGGTATGTCACCATTAAATGTACTCACAGTTCTTGTCTCTGGCTCACCATAACATGCAGCTCCCCTTGCCAAAGGGGGCGGGAGTTGTTAAGAGTTTTCTTCTCTCTCATATAAAGCCTCCCTTTTATTTTGTGGACTACTTGGAGACATACAATAAGGTTGGCATTACTGGAAGCATGTTCATTAGTTTGGTAAAATAAACCCTGCCTAATTACCTTTGGTGAGGCAAGGGAATAGGACATTTCAAGTTGTTGTGACAAAAGTACAAAGTGAAATTAAACATCAAGTAAAATATTTATAATCTCAATCATTGCATTGGAGGAAGAAAATAAGAATCAGCCATCTGACAGGGATTTGGTTCCAGCCATGATTCACCTATTAAATGCATTATGGACTCGTTAAACTATCTTCTTTTAGAAAATTGCCCCCAAAATAAGCATAGTTGGATATGTAAGTAGTGGAGAATAGCCTGAAAATATTTCTAAGGGAGTAAGTTGGAAGGTAAATTTAGGGTATATTCAGAATGTATGAGGAGGAGAGAAGCTATTTGAGAGCCAAAAGCTATGATTAAGACCTGTAGTCAATGCCCTTGTCCCATAACAGTCACCCAAACAGACCTTTTAGTCTCTAATATGACAGAGGACAATCATAGACATTCATGACTTGTTCTTTCTTTCTTTCTTTCTTTCTTTCTTTCTTTCTTTCTTTCTTTCTTTCTTTCTTTCTTTCTTTCTTTCTTTCTGCCTTGCCCTGGGAGTCTGCATCCTGATTCTTTCTTTTTCTTTCTTTCTTTCTTTCTTTCTTTCTTTCTTTCTTTCTTTCTGCCTTGCCCTGGGAGTCTGCATCCTGTATGTTTTTTTTTTTAATATTGCCACTAGATATATCTTTCCATGAAAATTGTGTTATTGTAGCACCAAGCTAAGCTTTTTCTTAAATTTTGCTCTTTTTAAAAGGGGGCTGCCATTTCCCAAACTGCTACATTTTGAATGCAAACATTATTTACAATACTTGTGTTCAATTCATTTTCCATAATGCCCCTAGAATGATTCTCCTAAAAGTTTAAGTGGATCTTGCCATTCCCCTGCTAAATAAACTTTGTCTTTTTATCGCCATTAAGATACAATCCAAACTTGGTAATAAGTTTAAAAGGCCCTTTTTATCTTCTTCCTAAGGCATTAACTGCATTGTTCATCCTCCTCCACATCTTTAGTCTCCCCTGGATCCTTAATCCTCTGGCTGCATTTTTCTACTTCCTAAGGCTCCAGGGGCTGTAATAACTCTCCTTTATTCTCTTCCCATTAACCATATTTCCTGCCCTAAGAGAAACACAGAGGCTGTTACATTTCAGGGACACCCTTACCACAGGGTATACTATCCTGGATACTATACTCACTTTTCTTGGGTGTATTAAACATAACCATCACTTATAAGTCTTTAATGGCAATTACACAACTCATTTGCAAGCAGTTTTGATATGTTAACTAAGGGCTTTTATACTTTTTATCATCAGTCATTTATCCTCCTTTCCCTGGAAATGATGCCTTCATCATGTTCAAGTTATAAATGAGAGACTTTCTTGATAATTCCTTCTCTTACACGACCCCTCCCTGTTGTTTTCTTTCTTCAACCTTTCAGAAAGTTATCTTGTTTCTACTTCAAAACTGTATGTCCTGAATTCATGTAGTTTTCTCCACTTATGGCTTGGCCATTCTGCTCAAACAATTTGTTCCTTAGAATAACCACTATTTTGCCTCCAATTTACCTCCTGCTTTGACTCTTAGATATGTCATTTATTCTCCACAGAGATAAATGATTGCATGAAAATATGAATGCAGTTCTCATAAGATATCTTGAGTCTTCGTGGTTTGCTCAAAATACCTTGCTTAAGAGATCTTAGTGGTTTCCCAGTGAACATTAAGAAAAGTTCAACCTCGTTATCAAAATCTTTAAGATATTCTATAAACTGCACCCAATCCATCTCTGAATTCCCTGACTCAGTGTTAGTGTTGAAATAGATATGTATCAGCCCTTAGTAATAATTTTGCCATTTTCTCTGCCAGATCTTTGTGACACTACTCTCCCACATCTCCATACTTCTTGTCTGCTGTTCCTGCTTTTTATCTTTTGATAGCACACATTTTGTGACTGCTATTTTACCTGTGACCATCAGAATGTAAGCTCAGGAAAGATCTTTGTCATACTGACCATTGAGTTTAGTAGTAGACACAAGTTCAGGTTAAACACCAAATAAGAATATATTGTACATAATGATAATTATGTTTTAAATTGTTGGCTACCCACTTACACACCTTGAGGGCAGGATTATGATGAAATTGATTCAAAAAGAATTTTACATAGGGTGGGGATTTAGTTTAGTGGTGCCACCACCTGCCTCACAAGCGCAAGGTCCAGAGTTCGAGAGATCAATCCCCAGTACCAAACAAAACAAAAGAAACTTTACATATTATCTGGCAGATTATGCACAGTTACTCTTTATTGACTAATTGAAATGCCTTTTAACATAAATCTGATTTAGTCATATTTTATCCCCAAATTTATATTATAGAATTATCATTTAAAAATATTTTAGGGCTGGGGATTTAGCTCAGCGGTTCAGTAGCCTGCCTTGCAAGTGCAAGGACCCGAGTTCAATCCCCGAGTATTCAAAAATAAGAAGGACATGATACTGTTAAAAGACATATTAGCAGAATATGAATTTTATATTCCTGCCCTGGAAAATCTTAATTAAGTCTGTTAAACTTCAAATCAGCTTTCCAAATTTATTTTACTCAGCAATTGTTGTATATATGCATATATATGTATATATATATACACACACATATATATATATATATACACTGTTTACATAAATATGTGCATTTATGCACATTATATATGTATGTACCTATATAAATCTATGAAGTCATTTCTACCTATATAGTTGCTGTGCTGGGGCTAGAATCTACAGTCTTGCACATGTTAGGCTAGCACTTCCTAATAGAGTCTATCCCTAGCCCTGTCATTTAAATTTAATTTATAAGAATAATGCTTTAGAAACCTACTAAAGAGAAGGTAGCAAGAGATTTTGGAAGAAGAAGATGGTTTCCATATTATCTTTGCCAGTCATTCTTCTTAAGACTTTAAATAAGTTAACTAAGCTTTTTCCTCATCTGTAAAGTGCTCATACAGAATTCTTCTTTCCAGGATTATCATGGTAACGAGTTAGTGTATGTTCCAATGCATGGAAGACAGCAGGCATCAGTAAGGTGTTTTTCACTGGTTTTTCCCATCCAAAGACTGAGTATCCTATTATTTTGTTGCACTTTTTGTTCTTTTTTTTATTATTATTATTTCCACCATAGCAAACTCTTGACTGTAAATTTCCTTATTATGACAGCTCTCCTAACTCCATGGAGTCAGGGATCATTTAACAGTTGATTTCTGACCATACATATACCAGCAGCAATCATGACACAGTTCTTCAGTCTTCTCTGGAACCACAGATGGCCACAGAGCCATCTGCACTGTGGAGACAGAATCATTCCAGGAGATAATGTGGAAGGAAATGACCATTCTCAAGTTAGCATGCCAACTAATTGCAATGAAAAACCATGACTCTTTCCTCAGATATCTTTGTTCTCTGTGGATATTTGCGACTTTTCTTTTTTCAGGGTCCTAAAAGAAGACCACCTCTGTGATGATTTCAATATAAGAATATCTCCAGCACATAAGCACTTAAATACATCCAAAATGATTTATGACCACCAAGTATGTGTCAATCTCTGAGATGGAAGGACAATTTTAATGAGAATCTACTTTCAAGAAGTCTCATAAAGGACATCAATAAATGTTGACCAGTTCCTGTTCATTGCATGCCAGAAAATTACATATACGCCATGATTCCATTTCAAAATTGAGTAAACTGAGCTACCTAGTAGCTAAATAGTTCATTCATAGTGACTCATATTTTTTTCTATGTACTAGACTGATATCGATTGTCAACCTTACTGATTGATGCTAATGGAAGAAAATTTTAAAAACAAAACATCTTTTCAAATAAGCAAATTTGTCTTACTGTCATAGGCAGATAATGGCACAAAATTATTTCTTGTAGTTCTACTAAGGCTTAAAAGAATTCTTAATAAATAGACAAGCTTCATGATTATCAAAGTTCACAGGAGTTAGGAAATAATTTATGTAGCTTTTTGTAACTCATGTTTTAGTTTCTGCAGTTCAGGTTCTTGACTATATCTGAAATCATCTCGTCTCTTTTAACACCATGGAAATTACACTCCTTCTCCACATTCTTGCTCAGACAAGAACTTGCCTAATTTTTTCAGATAAAATCAACTAGAAGCTCATCTATGAGCCTGCAATGTTTTGGAAATATTTGCACCAAAGTATTTTAGGCTCCATTAGTACAATTACAGTATGTTCTTATTTGCTGTGTTAAATATATTCTCTCTGGCATATACCTCATTATGGATAATAACAATAAAAATAGTAGTTATGAAATAAGTCCTTACTATAAGCCAGTGTTACAGACATTACAATATTATTTTAGCAATCTATTATTATTTCGCTTTAGAAAAGAAAAGGAATTGAAATTTATCCAAGTTTATACAAATAATCACATGGCAGTTGGAGGATTTCAATCTAGATATGCCTGACTCTGTAGCCATGAAACCTTTTAATTATTGCAACAGAGCTTATCTCAGTGCTTGACACACAAGTTTTTTACAAAATATTTTTTGAATTGCATTAAAAATTAAACTTAGAGATCATATGGGGGAGCAGTTTTGTCTAGTTATAGTCAAATAAGCATACATTGCAAATTAGAGAGGTCCAGATTAATGATGCCCAGGAAGAGTTCTGGTGGTGTTGCTAGCAGATGCTATTATGATCTATTATTATAGCTAATAATAATCATAATTACAATCTGAACTATGTGTCTTGGTTACATAATTTTCTCTGACTCAGCCAAGAACTGTAAACTAGATAAAGATAGGGTGCTACCTGCTGCTTGTGCTTGCAATTATTTTAAGCAAATTGTATAATTGAAGGCAAATTGAAAAATCTTGCATCCAAGTCTATTTTCTGGGTGACCTGAGATGAAATAAAACCAGTAAGGAAGATGTGATTTCAATAATTGTCGAACTATACCTTGGAGTCTTGCTATCTAGAAGAACACAAGTTTGCATTCACCCATGTGGCACTATGCGCTAGCTGATTTATTCTGTCCCATATTCTAAGTGATTGCAGATAAGAGATTGCTGTTCATGTGTAACATGAGGTACAAGAAACTTTAAGGAGAAATAAGATCTAGGAAAGAGACACACGATAGATGCGAAACTTAATAGGAAAATACTGCCGGGACATGCACTAGGGTGCGTGCGTGCATTTTTCCAATAGAGGAAAACAAAAGGAGATGGGGACACATTTTTAGCCCTTTAGTAACTGAAGTTAATGGAGCCTTGTTGAGTAGCCGACTAGTAAATGTAGTAGCTGCCTTGTCTTTTAACTCTGTGGGCCAGCAGACAATGAAGGATCTGGACATTTCTTGGCCCCCTTTCTTTTGCAAAAGTTTTATCTTATTACCTATCTTTACTCAATATTTGTTATCTTTTATTTTTCTCTTTATAGTTTGAGCTTATAATATAAAATAAACTATGCAATATTTAAACTTCTGTATCTGATTTTTTTTCTGTTAGCATAGTGGTTTCAGAGCGCATCCGTTTTCCTATAAATGACTCAAATTTATCTTTCTTTATAGAAAAGTAATATTCCATTGTATATAACTACCATATTTTCTTTATACATTCATCTGTTGATGGGCATATAGGCTGCTTCCAAGATTTAGCTATTATGAATCATGTGGCTATAACAGTGGCTATGTGGGTATCACTGTAATATGATGTCTTTATTTCTTTGTCTTGTTATAACACAGTACCAGTGCCATGCTGTTTGGATCTTTCATCATCCAGAATCATGAACCAAAACCTGTTTTCTTTATGAAGTACCCAGCCTTGGGTGTTTGTTGTTTTTTTTTTTTATAACAATACAAAATGGACTATGACAAAAATATGAACACATAAACAACAAAGAAACAGATAAATCGGGTAAACAAGAGCAATAAAACTGAGCAAACTCCTTCCACTTGTAGCCTCTCTGTTTCTCTTGCCTTTCTTCACTTCTGTGTGTGTACGATTTTTATTCTCTGTCCTCACAGAATCACTACCTCTATATTGCATTCCTACATGTCAAGTGGTTAGAATTTGGTGCTTTAAGTTACTTCTAACTGTAAAAACACGGGGAGAATGCAGACAACTTTCTAGTTTCATAACATAACTCTCATCACTACAGGCTGGAAAGTTCTTGCTTAATGTCATGTAATATAAATTCCCTGGGGAAAAAATATCTGATTAGCAAAGTTTTGATTAGATGAGTATCTCTCTACCAATCAACATGTTCCACGGCTGAAAGGTGAAGTAAAATATTAAATTTAACAGTCTCTGTGCAAACATATGAATCCATAGGCCAAGAAACAAACCCTTTAAGGAGAGGAAGGCTGCTACATAGATAAGCAATAGAAATCTATTCCGGGAATGGTTAGGTGATTTGTCCTTAAGACACATAGTCAGTAAATGATAGATAAGAAGCTTAAAGCTAAGATTTTTTTTCCCTCTCAATGTAAATGCATTATCCTCTACTTTATTCTAATTATTCAAATTCAGAGAATCACTTCACCATTTGACTGGCTAATTTCTCCAATTTGTCCTTCGCAGAGCAGCCTCATTTGCATCCCCACGCCTCATTCACTGTGAACTCTGGAACCTCAGAACCCTATGTGCTACTTATTCTTCTTGGCCCATTGGTCGCCATATTTTTCAAAATGTAGTCTATGCGAATTCAACTCAAAAGAGTTCCTTTTCTACAGCAAGTATATTTAACCCTTACGGTTTTTCGTTTATTTTGACATTAATTTGGATTGCTCTTTTTCTTGGATTTTGTTTCAACTTTTATTCTCCTTTTCTTTTTATAAGTTGTCAGAAACTTTTTGAAGTCAGAGAACGTATCACAAATGTTCTATAACAACATTTTAACATCGATTTTACCTTGTAAGATTTGTACAGTAAATAAAATTCAATTTAACAAATATTCATTGAACATTTGTTATGAACATATTACTGCTCTAAGCATTAGATTAAATTCTTTTTCTATGCTTTTTACATGATATACATCAATACCTTTAATCAATTAATATTTACTGTTGTCCCCCAAAACTGATACTTCCTAACTTGAACACTATGGCCTAATCACATCAACTTGCATGTTAGTGGAATAATCTTCAATGCTTCTTGAAACTTTCAGACAATAAGCATTCAGTTTTCTTTATTCCTTCAGATCTGGTTATGAATATTTATCATAGTAAGATTTAATAATCACTGCCCTGGCACACAGCAGGTGCATGCTACTCTCCACTTCTATGTATGTGTGCACTTGTAGCCCAGCCCACTCTGTTACTATTTGAAAAAAAATAGCTATAGAAATGAGGGTTTGTTTTCCTGGCATGTGTGAGAATTTGGGCAAGGAAAGAGTGGCCAGCTGCAGACCCACCAAGATTGTTCTCAGCTACTATCTCATAAATTAAAACTAAAGTGTAGCAGATTTGTATTTGTTAAACTACATCTTCCTTTTTTTCAGACTAGTTCCTGCTGAGCTTTTCTCCTCCTTTGAATAGCTATAGAAATGAGGGTTTGTTTTCCTGGCATGTGTGAGAATTTGGGCAAGGAAAGAGTGGCCAGCTGCAGACCCACCAAGATTGTTCTCAGCTACTATCTCATAAATTAAAACTAAAGTGTAGCAGATTTGTATTTGTTAAACTACATCTTCCTTTTTTTCAGACTAGTTCCTGCTGAGCTTTTCTCCTCCTTTCTCATGGCTTCTGTACCATGGAGAATTGATGTGTGTCTATTTTGTTATTAAAATATGTTGGTTGGGTTTGCTTTATTTTCACCTTCTCTTTGTTAGGAGAGAAAAAAAAATGATCATGGTGTAGAAACTAGAATTTGATACAATCAAAATATTCCTAAGGTGCAAATAATTTGTTTCTAAGCATAAAGTCACAGGTATTTTATTTTTTTAAAGAAAACTTGTCATACAGATAATAATTTGAATTTGTTTTTGTTCATAACTCTGGTGATAGAAATCTTTATAACTACCTAGTAGAAATGTGTGAGGGAGTTTCAGATTATTAAAAACAAGAGCAAGTCAAGAGCTGGGCAGCTTTGGTATTCAAAGCTCAGGCACAATATGCAGTATACACGTATTTCGACATGCTTTACAAACAGGACAAAGCATTACCTGTGCTCTGTCTGCTTTGCTTTGAATCTTCTTCTACTTCTTCTTCACATCTTAACCATAAACATAATACTATGCTTTCGATTTCTCCTCGCAGAAGCCAGCAAACCTGTATACCAGCTCTGTACACTTAGTTTCTAGTTAGATGACTGTAATGACGTCCATTAATGACTCTCAGTATTTCTTTATTACCATTTTGAAAACTAGACCTAATTTATAGGAAATTAGTCAAATGCACTTTGAGTGTTGCTTGAAGCGCCAAATGAAATAATGACTGCTAGAATTAAAACACAGTATTAAACAGACTGCTAAGATACTCTTGTGCATTATGGACCAGTTTTTTGTTTGACTATAGAGGTTATTTACTTTAAGATGTATAGCTATTCAGAACCAGAGAAAGAACTTCTGACCAAATGATGATAATTCCACTTTTGGTTCTCAGACTTCACCTAGAGTTTCTCATTGTTCTTTTAAAGTACAGATTAACTGCAGATAGGTATCTAGCTATAACCAAATTGATCTCCTTACCAAAAATGGAAAATCTTATTAATTCTTCTTTATCTGACATGTTCTTGCATTTTCAGCTTTAGATAGTGGAGGAGGATGACGACGGTGTTACAAATAATAAAGATGTTGGTGGCAGTGATGACAGTATGGATGCTGTGTCTGATCGTGCTCGAGATGATGACTGTAAACCTTGCCCTGTCTTGATTCCAGGTGATAACGAACCAGGATAAATTAGAGGAGCCTGGATAGTAACCATAGAAAAGATGGACGAAAGATTGTTCAGATAGTGCAGAGAGGTGGTTTGTGTGGGTAGCAGGAGTCCAGACAAGGCATTTAATGTCAGAGTCTGTGTAACTCAGTGACCTCTAGGGTAAAGTAGTCTTCAACTTGTGCAAAATAAACTCTCACAAATGAAAAGTCAAGAGGTAACAGAATAATGACTGAGGCAAGACTTTGATTCTTAAAACTGATCTCAAAAAGAAATCTGGAAGGAGAAATTAATGTATAAGATAGATTCTCTTAGCTTCAAGGTTATAACATAGGTTTGGAAGTGTACAGGCCTGGGTCTTCCCTGATTTCACCTTTTATGAACAATATGGCATTTGTTAGTGCCATCCAGTATGTGCTTGCACTCTTTAAGGGGATATTTCTCAGAATTACACAAAGTAAGAGTTCATGTTCAGGTTTATGGAATGCTTCACATAGTGATGGGTGCAACCTAAATATTCAATTATGCTAGACAAATATAAAAAGGGTAATTCAGTAGATGAGGTGGCATGATAGGATCCTGCAGTTGGTGATCATTGAAAGTCATGCCACAGAACTTCTTTTTAAGGTTTATATAATGGTTTATAGGAGGGCGTCAAGGAATTGGGAGGCAAAGACCTTAGTCCTCAATCAATGGCTGGAAGTGTACCGGGGCTATGACTGCATGGGGAGAGAGAGAAAGAGAGAGAGGGACAGAGAGACAGAGAGACAGAGAGAGAGAGAGAGAGAGAGAGGAGAGACATGAAATGTAGATCTAGCACTAAACTGAAGTGCCAGGCAGGGAGACAGAGAAGTGTCCCAGGGATACAGATGGGACCAAGACTGCAGGGGAAATCCAAAAGAAATTACTGCACATGCAGATTTTTGGAGGATATGCTAAACACCTGAGACCAGGTGAATTTTAAAAGCAGTGCCATTTATTCTGTGCCACACACTCTGGTGAGCCTGAGGCTAGTATGCCATCTGCCCTCATTAGGCTGGCTTGGGAGCTACACAAAGCCAGGTTTATAAATAAATACTAGCCAGGGTTCCAACTGTGATGCCCCAAGGAAGATGGGGCGTGCAGCCTGCAAAGGAAATTTATACACTTGTGTCAGGTAGGTGGGAGCTAATTCTATCTTCTGAGGTATGAGGATCCTTGAAAAATGAAATATAACCATCTCTGAACAATTTGAAAATGCCATGGAAGATGTGCAAAGGAAGATGCATTTTATACCCATGAAATCACTATGTCAGATTCTGAGAATTACAGGTTGGGCAATCCTGATAAAAGAGCTTTAACCTTCCAGACTCACTTTGTCCTTATTTATACTACTAACAATGGGGACTCTCATTTATTGACCAGTGGCCAGGCACCACACTTATATTGTTAACTATCTTATGTGCACTATTTTTTTTTTTTTTTTTGGTTTCTTGAGACAGGGTCTCACTATGTAATTGAGACTGACCTGAAGCTCACTATGTAGCCCAGGCTGGTCTCAGACTCCCAGCGATCCTCCTGCCTCAGCCTCCCAAGTGCTGGGATTACAGGCGTGCACCACCATTCTTTAAAAAACAATACTCTAGTAATAATTTATGAGAAACAAAACCTTATTTTCTCAATCCTATACAAAGCCAGTGTAGAAATAGAGTTGTAGAGCTGAAAGAGGATCACAGAGCTGGAAGGGTTTATTTTGGACTTCAATCTTTATCTATTTGGCCCTAGCTTCAGAGACATTAATTATTATACTTTACAGAATAATCCAACTTAATACAGATTTTTTTTTCTGAACAATGCCTAGTGACATCTAATATATAGTATGAATTAAGAGGTTTATTTTCTTTGAATGAGCTTTAAAAATAACACCGAAGCAGAGAGTCAGGATGAGACTCTGACTCCAGTTTATGCTGATGTTCCTATATATTAGACCTTTTACCATGTGAATAATTTCTGTAGGTTAGTAACTGTCTTCCTTTATCCCAAGGTTTCTCCTTAGTGGCTAGTTATGTGTTAGTTCTTTATTGTGAGAGGTTTTCCTGTGCACTTTTAGTACAGAGCTGCATCTCTGCCTTCTTCTCCATAGCAGTACTCATGTCCTATAGCTTGGATTAAGAGAGGCTCATGTGCTACATACAGGTTTGGTCTCCACAGAGGCACTACTGGGAAGTGGCCTAATACATTAGCAGGTGAATCCTCACTGAGACATCTCTCAGGTAGTAGGGGTGCATCTTTCTTTCAGAGGAGATTGTGAGACACCACGCCATTCCTTGCTCTGTTCTTTAGTGTCTCTTCCATGAGAGAAGTGGATTATTTTTTTCTTTTACCATATATTCCTTTTATAATGAACTGCCACCGACTCACACAATGGGGCCATGAATTGTGGACCACAACCTTCAAAAGTTGTGGTTCACAACTTTTGTCTTATTTGGACAACTAAATATCTTATCTTTATAAGTTGATTATTGCGATTCATTGTAATAGAGATGGAAAGCACAGTACCCCTGGACCCAATTAAGAAATGGAACTGTTCTCCGAACATCGCCGAGTGTCCACTCAGAGCACCTGTTCCCCACGTTGATAACTCTTGTTTATTGTCTGTCTTTGTTGGATGGAATGTGGGAAGAGTTGGCTTCTCTCGGGAGGCCAGGCTTTATAGCATTGAGTGATTGGCCGTTACAATGTAAAGAGAGTGCCAGGTCTATTATGCCATTCAGCACAGTATGCCAGCACCGTACAAAGTTGGGTTCTGCTGCTCAATGTAGTCTGTGATGCCTCAGTGCTGAAATAACAGTCCATAGTAAAGAATCTGGTCAATCTGCCATGACTTCAAAACCCAGCTCTGCCATTTGCTGAATCTGTGAACTTGGCCAAGTTTTCCAACTTTTCAAACTCCGTCTTCTTCCTCTGTTGATTAAAAATAATAGCACAATTTATCACAAGAGTAATAAGTAAAGTGGAGATAATAGTAGGATTGATTTCATAAAGAAAAAGTAACTTCATCTTTGTAAAGTATAATTTCAAAACATGATAAGGAAAAGGAATGTAAACTGCTGGTTTAACAATGCCTCTTCTTATTCTCTAATCTGTTGTATTTTCATCCTGCCAACTGGGCTGATAATGTGACAATAAGCTCTTTTGAAAAGGGGCCAAATCTAAGCTGTTTATTGCTGAGTCCTTAATTCCTAGGTCAGTGCCTGGAACTTAATAGGTGCCTGTTAAATTTTTCTTGAATTAACAGATGGAATAACAAAGCAAATTTCTAAGAAGGACCACAGTATCACAATCCCTTCCTCATTTCAGAAGCACTGGTTGAAAAACCAATGAGTATTCAATGAGTCAGGGAGTGGAATGGAAGGAAAAAGAATATCCATACTAAGGAGTCAGGGAAGATGCAGTTCCCATGCCAGTTAGCTTCTAAAACTGGCTCAAAAGTAATTCTAGTTTGGAAGCTGATTTAGCTGGCCTTGAACTAACATGATGCAAATCTTAACTGAAGCACACACCCCACCTCCAGAAGCAGAGTGACAAGACAGATACCTGCTGAAGTGTCATTCTAGAAGGAGAGTGAGGGATCATTTTCTTCCCAGGATTCAGTGGGCTCAGCTGCGTCACCTAGAAAAGCAGAACTAAAATGTGATGTGGGGCTTAGACAGCAATGGACTGAGTCCATCTGTGGGGATCTGAGAAGGCGTTGCAGAGAACATTGCATGTGATCCAAACTTTCACCAGGTTTCAGAGGGGGATCTATGCAGTTAAAAAGAGGGAGCTAGCCCAGCAATTGGATATACAATTTTTTTATCTTTATTAAGTTTATTGGTAAAATTTAGGTATATAATACACTTACATTCATCATTGGGATCTCATACATTTACAAGACTCATCTTAGTTCTTATTTTTACCCATTTCCTACCCCTTTCTTCACCCCCCAAACCTTCCCTGTTTACAAAGACATTGTTTCCATGATTTTCCTTTTCTCATATTTTTTTCTTTTCCCTTTTTACCTACCCCTCCCACTTCCTCTACTATTTTAGAGCTTTTCTTCCTATTACAAAATATCAATTATACATTTTCATCCTTATTTACACTTTTAGTTTTTCACACTAGAGAAACTATTCAGTATTTACACATGTGTGTCTTATTAATTTCACTGAAGAATATGCCTCAATGTGCATACTTAGTTATAAATATCTCTACTTTCTTGTTCTTTATGGCTGAATAGTACTCATTTATAAAAACAAACAAACAAACAAACAAACACATCTTCTTTATTCAGTCTCCAGTTAATGGGCAATTGGGCTCTCTCCAAATTTTAGCTACTACAAACTGTGCTGCTATAAACATGGGTGAGCATATATTGCTGTGGTATGATTTTTAAAATTCTTTTAGGAAGATAACCCAGCAGAGGACTAGCTGAGTCAAATGGGACTTCTAGTCCTAGTTGGTTGAAGTATCTCCATATTGATTTCCACAGTGGCTGCACCAGTCTGCATGGCCACCAACAATTACGAAGTGTTCCTATCTCCCCACAACCCTGCCAGCATTTGCTATGGGTTGGTTTCTCATTAGCAGCCATTCTTTCTGAGGTGAGATGGAATCTTAAATATGCATATCTCAAATGTTGAACATTTTTTCCTATGTTTATTTGCTGCTTTTACTTTTTTTCTGAGAAATATCTGTTCATTTCAGATGCCCATTTTTAAATTGGGTCTTTATATTTGGGGGAGGGTCTGATTTTTTAATGTTCTTTATATATTCTAGTTAGTAGACCTTTGTCTGAGGAGCAACTGGTAAAATTTTTTTCCCACTTTGTGGATTGTCTTTTAGCTCTGCTGGTAATTTCTCTGACAGTGCAGAAACTTTTGAAAAAGATGAAATTCCAATTGCTGCTTTTTTGTGCTAGTTTCTGTGCTACTGAGGATTTGTTACAGCATATTGTTGGATTTTGCTTCTTAATTCATTCCTCCAGTCGATTTCTTTTGATTGGTGAATTGAGGCGATTGACATTGATGGTTGTAACTGATATGTATTGACTTGTCATTGTCATGTTATTTTCCTGTTTTTTTCCCCCCATCTCCCCTTAATTTCTTGTCTTGCCTGACGGATTTGTTCTGTCTGGCCTCATGGAATTGTGGCCTTCATTGTCTTTTTCTAGGATATTGTTTAGAATTGTTTGGAGTGCTGGTTTAATATTTATGAAGTTTCTCACTGCCTTTTCTCTTTTACTTTCCTTTTTAGTTTTATTTTAGGATTCCCTATTTTTAATGCCCCCATCTCCCCTTAATTTCTTGTCTTGCCTGACGGATTTGTTCTGTCTGGCCTCATGGAATTGTGGCCTTCATTGTCTTTTTCTAGGATATTGTTTAGAATTGTTTGGAGTGCTGGTTTAATATTTATGAAGTTTCTCACTGCCTTTTCTCTTTTACTTTCCTTTTTAGTTTTATTTTAGGATTCCCTATTTTTAATGTTCATACAGAGATTTCTTTAATTGAAATACTGAATAGTTTCTTTGGTGTGAAAAACTATAATAGTACACAGGATCCTAATGAGATATACGAAGTTTCTCAGATGTTCTTTGTCATGAAAGTATCTTATTTCTCCATCAATTTTAAAGATAGTTTTGTAGGATACATCAGCCTTTGTTGGAGGTTTTTTTTGGGAGGAGGGGCTTGAAGTACCTCACTCCAAACTCTCCTTGACTTCAGGGTTTGTAGTGAAAAGCCTTTTGTGATTCTAATGGGCGTTCCCTTACATGTAATTTGTTTTTTTCTCTAACTGCTTGTAGTATTTTGTACTTATGTTGGGTTTCTGGGATCTTGATTATTATATGTTTAGGTGTAGATTTTCTAAAAATTTTAATTAGTTGGAGTCTTATATGCCTCATTTATCTGTATGTCAAGTGCTTTTGCTCTGTTTGGGAAGTTTTCTGCTATTACTTCTGTGAACAGTATTTTTATGCCATTTGTGCTTTCTCCTGCTTCTCCTTGAACTCCTATTAATCTTATTTTATTCTTCTTTGTGTCATCTAAGAGCTGATGGATTGATTTATCATGGTCCCTTACTATTTCTAAGAGATCTCTGTTGTCATGGTTACTGACTGCCATCCTGTCTTCTATATCTGATAGTCTTTACTTCAGATTGGATTAGTCTTCTATGTGTACTTTTAACAGAGTTTTTAATCTCCTGGATGTCAGTTAGAATCTATTTTATGAATTCCACTTCTTTCTTATGTTAGAACTTCATCATTTTCATTTCTTTCCTAAGCTGAGCATTCATGGCTTTCATCATGGTCCTGAACTCATCTAGATTTTTTTTTAATCTATTTCTGTTCCAAAGTTTATAATCATGGCTTTTATCTGGGAAATTATTTCTGTTTTGAATATTTCTAGAGCCTCATTCACCTGTTTGTTTTTTTACTTCTTGTTCAGATTGCCCAGGTGGTTAGCTACCAGACTTTTCCATCGTGTTTTCTCCAGAATTTGCCTTTGGTAAACTGGAAGACTGCGTCTAGTTTAAAGGTCTTTTCATTGCTATTATTGTTGTTGGTATAGTCCTTGGCTTAATTCCTGGGTTTACACTTCAGTATTACTCATCTATACTGCAGAAGAGTGGGGGATCTTAAAGGCCATTGCTGAAGCATAAGTGCATAACAGTAAGAGGACCTTGCTCCTAAGTCACTATTTCAAAGGATAAAGTTACTATATTGATCGGTTTATTCATTATAAACATATTTTGGGCTAGTCTTTGATTTCATTTCATTTCACATGGTTAAAGGTGATAGATTAATAAGTACCACGAATTGTCATTTTCTAAGATGTGTTTGATTCTACTGTTGTTGCTGGTTGTATCACTTGGGATAGTGTTGTGATTGATCTAATTAGTTATCTTTCCTGGTACAATGAAAATGAGATTGCCCCAGAGTTATTAGAGACTCAAATCCTAAAGATCAGCTACATCTGGATGACACTTCTGAGAGGGAATCATTCCATAAGGGTTCTAAATACATATACATTTATAATAAAAATCACATGTCATATTCTGGATACTCTCTAGATATACAATGTTATTTTGTTTTAGTTTGTTTTTTATCCTCTTTATAAATTCCAGTTTCCTTTTCCAATAGATGGTAAAATAATATCATTGTCTTCATACGATCGGTGTAAGCACTATATGTTATAAATGCATAAAATAATTTGGCATGGTTTCTGGTACAAAAAAAACTATGAAATTCAACAACCTGTTTTTATTGATGTTCCTATTATATTTAATTTTGCATTTCAGAGGGTGAAATGGCATGAAACTGGTGTGTAAAGAGGCTATTAAATGTAGACTTTAGAGCCTTTGTTTTTGAGAAAATGAAGAAGGAAATTTGGATGAAAAAGCAGGTAAGAATTAGATTGATAGCAACATGGAATGTGGTTCTGAAGGCTTGAGGCTTTAATGACAGGAGTGTAAAATAGAGATATTTTTGGTTTTCTGTCAGTCAAAGTGTATATTTAGGCATGAAATGGCCTTTCAGTCCTTGTAAATCAATTCACATTGGTGACCTGGCCAAATTCTGTCTGAGAAGGAAATGTTGCTTGTGGCAGGATTTATTCCCTAGCCAATCTTTTCCATTTTCCTGCCAAAATGAGGACCCCTTTCATTGTATGATGGAGAGAGAATGCCACATGTAATTAGAGAGAATGAGCAGAGGGGAAGAGAAACACGGTGAGCATACCACTGTGCTGGCGGAAGTCTCCCAGGAACAGACGGGATGCCTTGTGACAGATGCCTTGGTTATGTTGTTTGTTAAACACTGTGTGGCTGCATTTCACAACATTTCTGAATCTGCCCCTGCATTCCCTGGACATTTTGGCAGAATATAATGGAAACTATTGGGGCTGGGGCTGGGGAGTTAGGTGTGGACAGCAAAGAGAGGCTAGTGATATTGAAGAAGTGAAATTAGTATTCAAAGGCATCTTCATCCAAATATACCATTCTCACAAAATCCCTGGTTATGATGAAGGTCTGAGAGTCATTGCTTAAGAGGTATATTCATTGCATCAATTAAATTCAAATCTGATGAATATCTGAATACCATTAATGGAAATGTGTTAGCTCTGGTGATAGGAATAAGATAAAATACTATACTTACTCTCTCAAAGGATTATAAATCAATTGAAAAACTGGTTAATATAAACCCATGTGTACACACTTGTGCACACGCACATATCAGAGAGATTAAGGAGTAATGCAATTAAAATATCCTGCATTTATTGAAGTTTAATGGAAAGGAGGATAGTAAGAATTAATGAGGGAAGTAAATTTTATTATAGGTGAAAAATGAAGGAAGGGTGAAATTTTGACCCCTGGCAATGTGTGAAGTACAAAATGCAGAAAGAGAATGGGCTAAGGTGGGGAGACTGATGTTAGGAAGGAGTGAGTGATTCTATGGACCTGGAGTATAATACTGTAGAGAGGAGAAGTACGTACAGGAAGAAGACAAATTGGAAGTTTACCAAACATAAGAAGATACTTGCATAGGAAAAGCAGGGACTGAAAAAAGAGCAGAAAAGGCAAAGAGAGAGAGAGAGAGAGAGAGAGAGAGAGAGAGAGAGAGAGAGAGAGAGAGAGAGAAAGAGAGGGAGAAAAAGAGAGAGAGAGACTTTTGGCAAAACAGATCCATCGAGAGATGTCTTAACATTTTTGTGACACTTCAGTTTCTTCTTGGAGTTGTTGAAAATTCTCAATGAAATGCATCCTCAGGTGAGAGAAATTATAAAAATGCAGTAGCCTAACTGTTGTCTCAAATCTCTTCTACTGTCAACTCTAATCCAGTTATTCACTCTGCACTCAGCATCTGTCAAAGACAGTGGAAAGTAGGTGTAAATAAATGTTTGGATTCGAGTGAGTTTCACAGTGAGGAGCTAGAGCTGAAGTAGTCTCTGCTCTGTGCCATAAAAGAGGCTGGGGACCAGTTTTATTGATTTCTTTCTTGAAGATGTAGATCCTGGTGCAATCTGACTCTGAAGGATCTTACATCTTTATAGGGAAGGTCAGCATCAGTTCCATAAAGATGTTGTATAGGTCTTCCAGGGCACAGGAGGAGAAATAAGTATTAAACAGTGATCAATAGCTCACCTTATTCCTCTTAGTGGTGGAAAGATACACAGCAAAGAGAAATTCTTACACCCTACGTCAAAACTGAATCCTTCCTCTGCTTTCCCAGACAGCATACTTGATTTCACTCTGGGAGCTGTCATTACCTAGACTAAACCAAAAGACAGTCAAGAGTGCTGACATAGTAAGGTTGTCACATGTCTTGAGGGGCAAAGAGAGAAGAGTGAGCTAACATAATAGGCATTCACATAGTAGAACGTTGCAATGAGTCAATTTGAAGACCAAATAAAAACATTGTCTGTGAGAACAATAAGAACCCTTAAAAAAACTCATTCAGAGTTGGACAAAATAATTTCTGTAACTAAATTGATAACTTTTAAAGTAAAAACAGATTATAAAATGATAAATATAAAACAAAACTGTAGATCACTATTTGCGAAGATATTAAAGATCTGAAATTAAAAGATATGTAGGAAATCATTCTTACTTCCCAATAAAAGGAATAAGAAGTGAGTTCACAAACAGAAGAATCAAAACATAAACATTTGATTCTAATTTTTTCCCCTTATGAAGACCTGCCATGTAAAGGTTCAAGATCCCAATGATGAATGTAACTGTGCTGTATACCTAAAATGTACCATTAAACTCAATGAGAAAGAAAGGTAAACATTGAATCTGTATGTCTGTATGTGTGATGCATGGATTTTTTGAAATTGAGTAATATAAGTGTTAAATAAATGTGTCAACATAGGAAGGCCATATTAAATTTCAAAAAATGCAAACGCCAGCCTATGGCATGATCAAGGTAAAGGGGAGAGAGAAAAGTAAAAGAGTTTTTACAGTCTTTCCTAGGGTAAGGCCAGAAGCAGGAGGAGAAAGGAATGAAAAGTGTTTATTTTCTTGAAAAATTGTAAGTAAAGGGAAAATAATTTTTTGTTGAAAGTGAATATATCATTTTTTTAAATTATTGGCAAACAGCTTTAGAGCTCAAGTATGGAGAGAGTAAATATTAAAGGAAATAAATTATTGAAGAACTTTCAAATTTTTGAAAAAATAGAAGAAACTGATGAAACTATAGGAGTTTACAAATCATTGTAATTGTCCCCAAAGAAATAAAATATAATAAATCAAGTATAATAAAACATAGAAAATATGATTAAATAACAGTAGCAGAAAATGATAGGTTCACAGCTGATTCTATGTAGAATTTCAAGAAAAAATGAAAAAAGCATTAATAGCTAAAATTTACCAATGTATTATACATGAGAAAAAAGCAAAATATAATGAAAATTTAAAAATATATAAATTATTTATGTAAAATGTAAAGTGTAAGTACATAGAAGGAATTAAGCATATAATTTTGACTTCTCCAAATAAAATTGACTTCTCTAAAATTCAGTTGCTATTAGATTGTGTTAAGCATCAAAATATATGCTATATGTTATTTACAAAAACATACTTAAACATATTTAGTAATAACGTAGATCAATTACAGTGGGATAGCCTAAGATATGTTATACAAATGCAAACAGTAGCAAATGACCAAAAATGAACCTCAATGATAACAATATTAATATAAAAATTTAAACTTTCCAAAGCAACCAACACAGTAAGTAACACCAGAAAGCAAAATCCACTAAAATGTGAGAACTTGCTAAATATACAGTTACAGAGGCTTCTAAAAGGTATTGTTTAGAATTAAAAACTTCTAACACAAAATTTCATAGGACTTAAGATTTAAATATTAATCACTGTTAACTGAAGGAGAAAATGGAATCATTTCACATGCTTTATAAAATAATATATAATTTTCCTATCTTAAAAATTTAATTTAGTAATATATGTAGCAGGAAAGCAATTCATAATTAAAAATCAAGAGCTATTATAGGTTATAATTTTTCTTAATATCCTTATTTATGAAGTCTATTAAATTTTTTACTAAAATATCTGAAAAAATTGAAATTAAATAAATCTGTATAACATTTAGATTAAAGAAGAAACCAAGATTTAACGAAGAAATCATCTAAAAAGCAATATGTTTGTATTTGCAAAATTCTTCATAATCAAGATAGAAAAATTAGTGCTTATTTATAAGAATTAAAGGCAAAACAAATAAAACTGAAAATAACATTAACTTTTCTGGTTTGAAAAACTATAATAGTATACAAGATCCTAATGGGATAATTAAGAGTGTGAAATAGGAAGAAAAGGGCTAAAGGTGTAGGGAAAGTGCGAAGGGTAGGGAAAAGGAAATAAGGGAAAAGAAAAAATACGAGAAAATGAAAAAATGGAAATAAAGAGTTGGTGAATGGAGAGGGGAGGAGGGGGTGAAGGGAGGGCAGGGACAAGGGGAAAATATGAGAACCAAGACCTGTCATGTGAAGGTACAGGATCCCAGTAATGAATGTAACTGTATTGTAGGCCTAGATTGTACCAATAAACAATAGAAAGAAAAAAAATAACATTAACTTTGATCAGGGTGATATTAAAGATGAAAGCTGAAATTTAAAATTATGATGAACAAGAAAAGACATATAGCATGCAAGCTACTGGGTTGAAAAGGAGGTGGAACCGGTTTATTCTTTTTAACACAACTAAGAATGAAATATAGGAATTCATTGTGTTAAAAGTTAAGAAAAATTATGAAGATATAATCACAAGTAAAATGTGATCAACCGATCCTTGCAAATATTTTATGGTACAATTTTATAAATATAGAGAAAAAATTATTTCCTAGGAATCAGTAAATGATTACAGTTGAACTCCAAGAAATAAAAAGGAAATAAAGTTCAAAAAATACCATAAAATATGCTTAACTATCATCACAGCAGTCACTAAAAACGAGTAGGTTCATAGCTAATTATATGTAATGCTTTAAGAAAAACAACCTCAAAAGTATTACAATAAATTATTCCATATTAAAAAGCAGCACTTCAATTTATTTTATAAAGGCAATAGAGATTAAAATCATATTCTGCTCTAGTGCTAATTAGAAAATTTTGATATTTTTCTATACATTTCTATATGCATGTATGTACACATTTTATGCATATGTATATGCTAGATTTGCTCTAGAAATTTATAAGTGGTTCAAACTACTAGCTAGTCTGCTGTATCAAAAATTAAAGGGAAAATCTTAAGATTTCATCAGTAGATAATTAAAAGGTATTTGGGAAAAAAATCAGCTTACTAAGTAAAATTTGTAGATAGACTGTTAAAACTACCTTTAAAACATATGATCCTAATGTATGAATATACAAACAAATTTAAAGTGTTCTACACAAAAAAATCTATATAATAATCTTTATAATAATGTAATTTTTAACATTCTTAAATGCTCTGGCAGATTGAATATAAAATGAAGTCAGGATAATTGATTAACAATAAATGATTAGAGCAGGAAAGAAACCAATAGAATCATAGGAAATTTGAGTAATGTTGCTCTACACCAGAAAAAATATCCATGAATATACTTTCCCATGTGTCCCAGTATAAACACCATTTAGACGTTTAGGAGATGATTTCTGTTTATATAAGATTAAAACATGATGTATAATTAAACATAAATCTAAACCTAAAATTGAAGTATTTACATGCAAGTATGAAAAGATATATAGAGTAATAATGTTAAAATTGTGCTTTTACTCATTGCTATTTTAATTCATGTTTTCTAAAGTATGGATTTCCACTTGGAAACCCAACAGCAATTTTGGAATAAAATTACAAAGTTTACATTTTATAATGGAGAAGAGAACACAAAAGAAAAGCCAAGGAGAATGCCAAAGAATAGCTGAGAAGTAAAGCTGTGTTAAAGATCTTAGAACCCCAGCTTAAATCAATGTCATGAGCTGAATATGGGGTTGGATGGGAGTAAGAAAGACACGAGAACTAAGTGAGAGCAGACATACTTTGCTGAAATAATTCCAAGCACATACAGAAGTACCTGGGAAATACTGGCTAATCTAATTTATAAAGGAGGTTTATTTGGAGGTTTTTATAAGAACCTGGAAATTGATACTAATATAATTCCATTTGTGACACTGAAAAATAATTTCATCAAAGTATGATATATGTACAATCTTAAGTGTTGAAAAAGTTTGAAACTCATCCCACATATGTATATAAACTCATCTGATACACTGTATATAATATACATTATATATATATATACACACACACACACACACACACACACACACACAAATAACATTAGTGCATTTTCCCAAAATCTACCCCTAAACTCTTCTCCAAGAATAACCTCTCTCAACTCTAAAATGATAATTTTCCCCCCATAGGAAGCTGTGAGATGTTACCATTCACGTTGTTGAAAATTATTATTATTATTTTAGTCTCTCATCTCAAATGCTCCATTGGCCAAGTCATCATTGTCCTCATAAAATAATGAGAAGATTTTGGGTAGTTACTGTAAGTTGAGTAGCATACAATTATATTTTGGCCCATATTGAGCCAATCTGAATAACATTTGTTTTTCAAAAAGTTGAAGAATTTGAGGACTGGCAAGATGAATCAGTTACTCAAGTTCCCACTGCTAAGAGGCAAGAGAGCCAAGATTCAATACTATTTTTGGTGTTCATCATTCTATGGCCTGATGATTCTACAATATAAGTTGCTATTAAGATTAAATCAGATAATACTTATGAAGTGTTTAACAGGTGATATACTCTAAAATAAGTGCTTTATAAAAGTGGAAGCACAAGAGTAATGTCAAAGTCATTCAGCTCTTAATTTTGTGTCCAGTTTAGTTTATTAACCTCAAGTTTGCAGGTGAGAAAATTGAAGCTTATGATGGTTAAATTATCTGTTGATTTCTCACAATACCTGGAAGAAGACAGTGATCCTCAGCCATTTCCCTCCAAATATAATCTTCATTTTCACTTGACAGACCCTGGTTCACCTGCTGCTGAATTTTCCTCCAGATAGAGGGCACACCAAGCTCTTTTCCGCGGGAAGCAACTTTATTCATGCCAGCACTGACTCAGTGGATTCCATTCCAATGGCTGAGTGCTGAATACGGCCTAGTTGCAGCATTTGATACTATGTTTGTGTATTTGTCTTTCTTATATGGGCATTCAATGACATTTTACAGTCTGGCTGGGTATCTATTAATGTTCTACAGTCTGGTTGGGTATGACTTATGTTACAGAGTTTCATCAGAACTACACATGTGTATGCAGAGACTATTATTGCTACATTGCAAAAAGTTCTCACCTAGCCAGGTTGGGAGGGCGCCCACACCCACACCCACTGATATTTGGAGCTTAAGCAGTCCAGCTAACCTCTGTGTTGGGTAAATAATCAGTCCTTTTGAGAATCATAGTTCTTTCTCTATTTATTTCAGAGAGATGGTGTAAGGAAGATGAAGAAGATTTGAAATAATGGCATGATAACACGGAAGATTATTGTTTACTTTCCCCTTAGCAACACAACCTGGAAAGTACAACAATTAGGTCACCATTACCTTTAATAATAAGCAATCATTTCAGACTAAGAAAAGAACTGTGCGGTTTGATATACGCTCCCATTATGATTTCATAACATGCTTAATTGCCCCCAGAATGGAGTTTTATCTCCCTAGTGAAGAGTTGTTATGCTTTATTTCACAAAGGAGTGACAAAAAACTTAGCATGCTTTTTCTTTTTTTGGTCATTTTGGAGGGTGGAGAAGGTATGGATAACTGAGGCATAGAAATATCACGAACATTTAAATAAAACCAGTGATCCGTATCTACCAACTTCCAAAAGCCAATGATCTTACACCAGTAGGAAATAGACTTCCTATCACAACATATCATGTAAGTACATCTACCACAAAAGGACTAAAAGAATCATATCACAGAGAAGTATGTGCACCCATGTTTATAGCGGCACAGTTTGTAATAGCTAAATCTTGGAAACAACCTATTTGCCCATCCGTTGGAAACTGGATAAAGAAGATGTGGTTTTTCTATAAAATGGAATATTACTCAGCCATAAAGAGCGAGAGAATAGATTCATTCATAGGAAAATGGATACATATTGAAGATATACTCCTAAGTGAAATAAATAAGTCCCACATGTGTAAATACCAAATAGTTTCCCTGGTGTGAATATTCTGCAACAATGCATAAGATTCTAATAAGATTACTGACATTTAGAAATGGGAGGAAAGGAGCTAAAGGTGTAGGGAAGGTGTGATACGTAGGGGAAGAACAAAAAGGGAAAAGAAAAAAATGTGAGAGAATGAAAAGATGAAAATAAAGTGTTTGTAGATGGGGAGGGGAGGAGGGGGTGAAGGGAGGGCAGAGGTAAGGGGAAAAAATGAGAATCAAGACTTGCCATGTAAAGGTACATGATCCCAACAATGAATGTAACTGTACTGTATCCCTAAATGTACCAAGAAACTCAATAAAAAAAATAAAAATAAAAAAAAAATAAAAAAAAAGGACTCTCTTAATACTAGTCACCCATTTTTCCTGTTATCAGGAAACAAGGCATATCAAACTCCCTCTAAATACTCCACACCTTTTTTTTTCTTCATTATCTTGCTCTGTAAGTGCTTCTTAAGTAGAGTGGGTCATTGACTTACAAATTTGATCAGTTCCTTAGGGCTGGTTGTGACTAAGTCAATACAGCTGAGATCTGGAAGTTTACCTGGGTGCATGCTATGGATAACAAGAGGCAGATGAATCTTCCAGTAACTTAATTAAACCATTTGTAAGTCAGGCTGTTTGTAACTTGAGGGTCCACTGTATCTCCTTCAACTTCTCCCCCTTACATAGTCACTCACTTACCAAGAATCATTTGAAATGCCCCAGCTTTCTCAAAACTTTCTCCACTACTTTTGATTGGGTTGATATTTTTCATTTCATTCAAGTGCACTTTATTTTCATTAATGGCTTATTCCTATTTTCTGTGATAAAGCCACCTTTTCCCCCTTTTAAAAGTACAACAAAATATGTCCATTTAAAGTATATAACAAATATATAATTATATTAAAATGAAAGTGCATTGTCACTACTCATTCTACTCTCTTTTGCCAGAATATCCCATTTTTAAAATTTGCATTATATAATTTTCCAAATTTTATATGCATTTGAACGCTCCTCTTGGTCTGTGTATATGCTGAACTGAAAACCACTGTTCTGGTCATGGATATATAGCCAAGTTATAATAATAACTATATAGAAAAATAAAGCTAGTTAAGGAGATCAAGTTGATAAGAAATAATCCTATTTGGGGAGGCAACACTTGCACAGCAGAAGCAAAGATGTTCCTCAAAGTAAGTTATAAAATTTCAGAAAAGGAAATACGTTGTGTTTTCCGGAATCCTAAATGTTTCAGAGAAGCCTTCAGCGACTTCTATCAGCATTGCATTACAGAAGGTAGAGATTCACCACGGTGTTAAGCATGGACATGATAGTGAAGACAACAATACGAAGCCGTAAAAGTGGAAATGAGCACAACAAAGGGAGAAAGGCAAGGGAACTCAGCTTCTCACCTGCGGCTGAGTCCTGACCAATCAACACCCTGGACTCAGGGGTACTTCCTGTGCTCTTTGTTCATGTCATTTGTCTGTTTCCTAGCTCCATTGTTGTTTTTCTCCACTAAATTTATTGGTACTTTTTAGGTAAACAGTACAATTACATTCATCATTGGGAACTTACACCTTTACATGATGTATCTTGATTCTTATTTTTCCCCATATCGCTGCCTTCCCTTCACCCCCTCTACCCTTCTTTACAAAAACTTTGTTTCCGGTTTTTTCATTTTCTCATGTTTATTTTTTTCTTTTCCCTTCTTTTCTTTCCCCATCCTTCACACTTCCCCTTTTCCTTTAGCCCTTTTCTTCCTATTTCACATTATCATTTATACAATTTAAACCTTATTTATACATTCAGTTTTTCACACCAGATAAACTATTCAGTATTTACGCATGTATGTTCTATTTATTTCACTTAAGAATATGGCCTCAATGTGCAACCGTTTTGCTATAAATAACTCTAGGTTCTCATTCTTTATGGCTGAGTAGTACTCCACTTTATAGAAAAAAGACACCTCTATCTAGTCTCCAATTGATGAGCTATTGGGCTGTTTCCAAGTTTTAGCTATTACAAAATGTACCACTATAAACATGGATGCATATATATCATTGTGGTGTGATTCTTTCAATTATTTTGGGAAGATACTCAGTAGAGGGATAGCAGAGTCAAATAGGGATTCTAATCCTACTTTTTTGAGCTATCTCCAAAATGATTTCCACAGTAGTTTCCCACCAACAATGGAAAAGGTTTTTTTTTTCTCCCCACAAACCTGCCAGCATTTATTATTGGTTAATTTTTTTTGGTACCGGGGATCGAACTTGGGTCCTTGCGCTTGCAAGGCAGGCCACAGAACCACTGAGCTAAATCCCTGGCCCCAGTTAATTTTTTGATAGCAGGCATTCTTTCTGGGATGAGGTGCAATCTCAGTGTTGTTTTCATCTGCGTCTCCCAAATGACCAATTATGTTGGACATTTTTTCATATATTTATTTGTTGCTTTTACTTGTTTGTCTGAAAAGTGTTCATTTCAGATGTCCATTTTGAAATTGGGTCTCTATATTTGGAGAGTTAGATCATTTTTTTTTTCAGTTCTTTATATATTCTACATAGTAGAACTTTGCCTGAGGAACAGCTGGTAAAAACTTTTCCACACTGTAAATTGGCTTTTAATTTCTCTTGCAGTGAAGAAATGTTTCAGTGAAATGAGATCCCAGCTGTTGATTCTGTGTGCTAGTTCCCATGCTACCGAGGATTTGTTCATAAAGTCTTTTCCTGTGTCAATGTCTTTGAGAGTTCTACCTAACTTATCTTCCAGCAAGTTCAGTGTTTCTGTTTTAATATTTATATATTTAATTCACTTGGATTTTAGTTTAGTGCATGGTGAAAGATAAGCATCTAATTTTAATCTTTGGCAGACTGAAACCTAGTTTTTTGAACACAATTAATTGAAGAGGCTATCTTTCCTCAAGTAGGATGGTCAGATTCTTTGACAAAGATGAGGTGAGTACATCTGGAATTGTTTCTGTGAATTCCAATGTATTCCACTGACCCTCTGGTCTGTTTCTTTGCCAGTACCATGCTGTTTTTATCGTAGTGGATTTTTAGTATAGTTTTAACTTGGGGATTGTGATATCCCCTGTCATGACTCTGTTTCCTAGAATGGCTTTTGCTATTCTAAGTCTCCTCATTCCAAATGATATTTTGGACTGTTTTCTCTACTTCTGTGAAATATACTGTTGGAATTTCAATCAGGATTGCATTGAATCTATATAGCAGTTTTACAAGTATGGCCATTTTCACTATGTTCATTCTTCCTACTCAGGAACAAGGGATATCTTTCCATTTTCTTACATCCTCTTTGATCTAATTTTTCAGAATGCTGTAGTTTTCAGTGTAGAGGTCTATCGCTGCCTTCAGTAGACTGATTCCTAGATAATTCATTTTTTGGATGCTTTTGTGAAAGAAATTGTTTCCATAATTTCCCTCTCAGTGAGTCTGTTATTTGTGTACAAGAAGGCTATTGATTTTTGAGTGTTGACCTTGTATCCAGCTACTCTGCTGAATCTTTCAATTAAGTATAGAGGTATTTTGGCAGAATTTTGGGGGGTCTTCTATGTAGAGTATCCTATGGTCAGAAATAATGACGATTTAACTTTTTTATTTTCCTATCTTTATTGCTTTTATTTTTTCTTATCTAATTGCTGTGGCTAATATTTCCAAAATAATGTTGATCAGTAGTGGTAACAGTGGACATCCTTGTCTTGGTCCTGATTTTGGCATGAAGATTCTCAGCTTTTGGCCATTTAGTATGATGTTGCCTGTTGGTTTTTTATAGGTAGCTTTTATCAAGTTGAGGTAAAGAGCATCTATTCCAATTTTCTGCAGAGTTTTTATCATGCATTGGATTTTGTGGAATGCTTTTTTGCATCTGTTGAGGTGATCATAAGGTGTTTTTTTTGTCCTTGACACTGTCAATATAGTATATTACATTCATTGATTTATTTATGGTGAACCATCCTTGGTCCATGGAATAAATCTGACCTGGTCAGGGTGCATGATCTTCTTGATGATCTTCTGCATTTTTTTTGCCAGTATCTTATTGAGAATTTTTGCATCTATGTTCATTAGGGAGATTGGCCTGTAGTTCTCTTTTTTGTTTGGGTCTTTTCCTGGTTTTGGAATCAAAGTAACACTTGCTTCCAGGAATGAATTTAGAAGTATTGCTTACTTTTCAATTTCATTGAAAATTTTAAAGAATTGTGGCAATAGTTATTCTTTAAATGTCTTATAGAATTGAGCAGTGAAGCCATCAGGACCTGAGCTTTTCTTTGTTCATAAATTTTTAATTACATGTTCTATTTCACTGGTTGTAACTGGGATGTTAAGAATTTTTTATCTTCTTTGTTCAAATTTGGCAATTCATATATATCTAGAGATCTGTCCATTTCTTCTGTGTTTTTCATTTTATTACAGTACAAGTTCTCAAAATAGGAATAGATGATTTTCTGGACTTTTTCAGGACCTATTGTGAGTTCACCTTTTTCATTCCTAATTGCATAAATTTCAGCCTTTTCTTTCCTTTTTTTTCTTGGACAAGATTAGCTAAGTATTTATTGATTTGATTTAGTCTTTTGAAAAACCAACTCTTTGATTCATTGATTTTTTTTTTTGTATTGTTGTCTCAGTCTCCACTGCATTGAATTCTGCTCTGATCTTTATAATTTCCTCCCCTGTACAAGCTTTGGGTCTTTCTTGCTCTTCTTTTTCTAGGATCTTAAGATTGAGTATTAGGTTGTTTATTTGAGCTCTTTCTGTTTTCCTAGTATGGGCATTCACTGCTATGAATTTCACTCATAGAACTGCTTTCATTTTCGCCCATAGGTTCCTGTATGTTGTATTGGCATTATCATTTATTTGTAAATACTGCCTAATTTCTTCTTTATTTTCCTCTGTGAACCATTAGTTGTTCATGAGAATGTTATTCAATTTTCATGTGTTAGGGAAGTTATTGTGGTTTCTTACGCTATTATCTCCAGTTTAATTGCACTACTGTCTGATAATATACATCGGATAACTTCAATTCCTTCGCATTTATTGAAAAATGTTCTATGTGCTAGTATGTGTTCTATTTTCGAGGATGACCCATGCAGCTGAAAAGAATGTATATTCTGATTTTGTGGGGTGGAACACTCTGTAGATGTCTATTAAGTCAATTTTTTCAAAAGCTTGTTTCAGTTCTAGTATTTTGTTGTTGATTTTTTGTCTAGATGACTTTTCTGTTTGTGACAGTGGGGTATTGAGGTCCCCACTACAATTGTATTAGTGCTTATTTGGTGTTTTGTGTCCATTAATATTTGTTTTGTTATAGTTGGAAGCATTAGTATTTGGTGTGTGTATATATTTATGATTGCCATCTCTTGCTCTTGGATTATTTCCTTTACTGGGATGTAGAGAACTTTTTTCTCTTCATTAGCTTTGATTTGAAATTTACTTTTTCTGCAAATAAGATGGATATCCCAGCTTTTTTCTGTGTTCCTGTCACATGGAGAACTGTTTTCCATCCTTTACTTTCAGTCTATGAGTTTCTTTTTGAACTAGGTGCATTCTTGTTTACAGCATATTGTTGGATTTTACTTCTTAATCCATTCTTCCAGTCTGTTTCTTTTAATTGGTGAATTGAAGCCATTAACATTGATGGTTGTAACTGATATGTATTGACTTACCATTGTAATATTAGTGCCCTGTTGTTGTCCCTTTTTAGTTTTTCCCCCTCTTCACCTAATTTTTTAAACCTAATAGATTTTATCTGTTGGGCCTCATGGAGATGTTCCCTCCATTGTATTTTTCAAGGATATTGTTTATAATTGTTTGGAGTGCTGGTTTAGTATTCATGAAGTTTCTCCTGTGTGGTGTTCTCTCTCATGGAAGTATCTTATTTCCTGTCAATTTTGAAAGATAGTTTTGTAGGATACAGCAGTCTAGGTTGGAGCTTGTTTTCTTTTAAGGTTTGAAATACCTAACTCCAAGCCCTCCTTGACTTGAGAGTTTTTGTTGAAAAGTCTGCTGTGATTCAGTGGGCTTTCCTTTGAATGTGATTTGTTTATTTTCTCTAACTGCATGTAGTATATTATTCTTCTATTGAGTTTCTGGGATCTTGATTTTTATATGTGTAGGCTTAGATTTTTTTGATCATGGCTAGATGGAGTCCTATATGCCTACTTATCTGTATATCAAATTCTTCTGCTCTGTTTGGGAAGTTTTGTCATTTGTACTTTCTCCTGCTTTTTCATGGACTACTATAAGTCTTTTTAAAATTAATTTTATTGGTTCATTTAATGTATACAATATAATGACATTCCTTGTTGGAAATTTGTACCTTCACATAATCAGTCTTGGTTTTTATTTTCCCCATTCCCCTGCACTCCCTTCAACCCCTCCTTCCCTCCCTATCTACAAAGCCTTATTTGCACTGATATTCATTTTCTCATATTAATTTGATTCCTTTCTTTCCTTTCCCCCTGCCTCTTTTCCCCTTCATCTTTATCCCTCCTCTTCATATTTCACATTATCTAGTATATTATTCTTCTTTGCATCATCTAGGAGGTGTTGGATTGATTTCTCATGGTCCTTTACTGTTTTTAAGAGATCTCTCTTTTCATGGTCACTTTCCGCCATTCCTTTTTCTATATCTGATACTCTGTCTTCAGAATTGTTTAGTCTATTGTACATACTTTCAATACAGTTTTTAATCTCCTGAATATCTGTTTGAATCTGTTTCATAGATTCCATTTCTTTCTTATGTTAGGGATTCAAGGTTTCCATTTCTTTCCTGTACTGGACATTCATGGCTTCTATCATGGTCCTGAACTCATGTACTTTTTTTCTGTTTCTGTTCTAGATTCTCTAATCATATCTTTCATTCTGCTCACCATCCTGAAGTTATCTAGGAAATTATTTCTCTTTTGAATTTTTCTAGAGCCTCAATCATCTGTTTTGTTACTTCCTATGCTATCAATTCAGAATGCCCTGAACAGGTTGATTGTCAGACTTTTCCACCTCATTTCCCTTAGAATTTGCCTTGCTGAGCTGGAAGTCTGTGTTTGTGCCTTACTTAAATGTTTTCTCATTTTTATTTTTGTTGTTGGTACTGTCCTTGGTTTAATTCTTGGGTTAATACTTATATCTTCCAGATATAGCTGGTCCTTAGGTTTTGAGTCTCTAATGACTTACAGACACTCTCATTTTCATAATACCAGGAAGGACAGCTGATTAGATCAATTACAAGATCTTACCCCAAGTGACATAATCAGCAACACAATAGCATCGAGCACAATTTAAAATTGACAATTTGTGGTAGCTATTAATCTATCATTTTTAACCTTGTGAATTAAGTCAAAATTGAGAACCAGCCCAAATTATGTTTATAGTGAATAAACTCTTCAATATGGCAACTTTACCCTTCAGGATGGGGATTTAGAAGAAGTTGGGAAGAAAAGGATAGATAGGTAGAAGGATAGGAGAAGGTTTAAAGTGAGGCCAGAGGACACAGGAAGATCATGTAAACTCTAGGAAGCTGTTGAAGTCAAAAGGGAAAGACAGAATGAAAAAACAAAGACAGGAATAGAACTCACAAACAGCAATAAAGAAGCTAAACTGTATTCCCTTTCTTTTGAAATTGATGACAATTGAGAGAAGGAAAAAGACAGAAGAAAAAGAAAGAAGAAATCTGAATTAGAGCAAGAATAGGAACTAAAAGGGAGATGAAGAACAATGTGGGACAGTGAGAGATTGAAAGGGAAAGAGAAAAAGAAAAAAGGAAAAAAGAATTTGAAAATTGGAAAAGATAAAAATTAAAAATGAGAGGAAAATAAAAAACTTTTAATAAAAATAAAAATGAAGGGCCTCCTTCAGGGTATGTCCCTTCTGTCACAACAGACCTTGTGGGCAGCATTGTGCAGATCTAAGTCAATTAGTCTCAGCAAGCCTGCAGCAGAACCCTGAGATTCAGGCTGATTTCTGGCTGCAAGGCTGTGTTTGAACTCTCTGACCTCCTACAGGGTTGAACTCTGCAAGGTTCTGTTGCAAGTTCCAGCTGCCCTTCCCCTGAGAATAGTCCAGGTTCCAACGAGAGGTGGTGATTCCTCCAACTTACCAACCATGGTGGTCTGGTGTGCCCTTATTGCAGAGATTCTCTTCACTTTTCCAGTGGGCTTCATCTAGCATCAGGGAGCCTTAGAGAGGCCCTCTTTCTGTTGTTTGCTTCGACTCTATCTTCTGGAGATTAGTACAATGGCCTTTATGATCCCCTGTGTCTCTGCGGTGTGAATCCAGGTGCCAGCACAACCAGGAGGCCAGAGGTGGTGAAGGGGGGCACTGGGATAATGTGGTGCCCCCATTCGGCTCCACTCCTTGCTGGTCTGCACTGATTGAAGGCCCTAGGGCTCTGAGTGTGGGGTAGCAGCCTAGCTCCATGCTGCTCCAGCACTCCTCACCAGTCTGTGCTACTTTCCATCATTTTAAAAAGAAAATTAAGTTCTATGTTGCATGTCTTGTCAGGGTTTTTTCCTGATACCTGCCTTTAGGGACTCCTTTCATCAGGTATGGTATGGTCTTATGGGGGATTGAACCCAGTACCCTCACAGTGAGCTACATCTCCATCATTTTTATGTTTCATTTGGAGGCAGGGTCTTGTTAATGAGCTAAATTACCTATGCTGTGCTCAAACTTGTTATACTCTTGCCTTAGTCTTCCAGAGTCCTGGATTCTAAGATTACAGGAGTGTGTCATCGCACCCATCTGCAGATGACTTACTTTCTACACACACACGCACGCACGCACACACACACACACACACACACACACACACACTTCAGTTTTGTCTTATTAGCTACATTAATCACAAAATAATAAATTCAACATGTCTTAAGTTTCACTTTCATAAATGCTACTAAATTTTTACTAAATTGAACATTAAACTCTTAAAACACTCATAAGTCCCCCTCATTCATACTCTGACAACTGCACATATATTTTCCACCATTACTTACCACATATAGCTGCATTAAATACAAGCATTTAATATAATTTGATTATATAATAGTGTTCACAGGTGAGCCATGTAGTTTCTTAATTTTCTTAGTCTTTTGGACAGCTATAATACAACACCTGAACTAACAGAAGTTTATTTCTTGTTGTTTTAGAGTTGAGGCAGTCTAGAATCAAAGTGTCTGCAGACTCAGGGTCCACTATGTACCATCTCTCTGATTCCAGTATTGGGTCTGGGATGCTGAGTCCCTAGTGGGCAGTAACACTGTGTCCTCATATTCTGGAAGGAAGGAAAACACAAAATAAGTAAGGCTCACTCTCTCTAGCCCTTTTGCAAGTCAGAAATCTATGTGAGGTAAGGCCTGCAGGGCTCAATCCCCTCCTAAGGGCCCCACATTTTAATACTATTGCTTTGAGAATTAAGTTTCAACATGAATTTTGGAGGAAACACATTCAAACTATAGCCTTGTGATTATATTTTGTTTCCTTTTTCCCCCTCCTGGAGTTGATAATAGTTTTATTGCTTCCATTTGATTCGCTTTCAGAAGTTCTTTTATTTACAAGTTTCTCAACAAAACCAACCCCAGAACTTCCTTTGTTGCAGTCAGACCCTGCAGTAAGCGTTTATATTCTGAGAAACACTTCCTTCTGGTCCTTTATGCATCCAAATTCACAACTCTCTTCTGGGAATGTCTTTCATCATACTTAAAATGCCATTATTATCATCTTTTCTGAGTTGGATCTTCTGCATCTCCTCTTTGTTGATTTATAGTTTTATATTACTGATGAATATCTTTTAGTATATTCTTGCATATTTCCAGAGATAAATTGTTGAGATCTTATATGTTTAAAAATGTTTCTATTCTTTTTTGATCCATGATGAAATTCTTCTATAGTATTCTGAGGGAGACTGCAATACTCATTATGCCCCAGAGCAGGCCATACCCAGTTCAGGCTGTGAAGAGTTCACCCCACAATGGGCTTGTTTATTGAAGTGAGTCTAGCCAAAGTCTAGGTGCTGAGGTCAGAGTAAATTGCACCCAAATTCCATTCCCACAATTAAAACCTCCTCAGTAGAAGGATAATGTTCTAAATGCATCCATATAGTTTGTGTATTCGGTTCCTAATTTGAAAGTTCTTTGCATTAGTTTCCATAGAAACTGCATGATTGCATATCTTCACCTGTAGCTCGACTTTATCCCAATTGATTAGTAATAAAAAAATTAGTGACTTGGACAGATCGGTGTCTTTGTCAGTTGCACGACATTTGTCAGCCTGGTGTCCAGCCATCTGTCTGTCTTAGTTCTGTCTTTTAGGTTTTTTTTCCCCCTCAGGCCTGCCTCGTACACTTGGAAGGTGGCTGGAGTCTACTGCAGAGGTTTCCAATAGCTTTTCAGGGATGCACAGTAGAATTCTAATTTCTATGTTTAAGAGGTGATCCAGACAAATGTCACTGTATATAATGATGAGAATACACTGGACAGAGTGATAGTGATTTTCTCTTTTTTTCCCCCATTTTTATTGGTACATTTTAGGTATACGATATAGTTACATTCATCATTGGGATCTCGTACCACTACATGATGTACTTTAGTTCTTATTTTTTTCCTATTCACCAATAATGCTTTTCTTTTTGAACTTAGAGGCATTCCCTTTTTTCTCTGGGTTTTGTATTTTAATAGGGGAATTTGTTCTCTTTGAGATTTAAAATCTGATGGAAATCTTCAATTTAAGTTCAAATGGCATTTCATACATAATTTGAAATTAACAAATAGGGTAAATGTTGAAATTTTTAAAAAAGCATGTTACTGGTAAGTTCACATTGCCATTAATGCCCCTCAAAATGCTCACCTATACTTCAAACACACTTACTTTATTTTTCTCTCCACTTTTTGAGCATCTCTGGAAATCCTCTGTCACGAGTGTCTCTCTTTGCGCTGCCCTGGCTGCTTCCATGCCCTGAAATGATTCAGAACATTTACTCCCTTCTTAGCTGCTGAGACACCGTACTCGACTACCATAAACTAAAGGAGGGGAGGCTTACTTAGGCTCTCGTTTTCATTCCATAGTCTGCTGACTTCGCGGCAAGAAGCGCACGATGAAAGGAATCCATCTACTCATACCGTAGGGGCCGAGAAGCAGAGAGAGAAGGGAGAAGCAGAAGACTGACGTATACCACTGCAGGCCACAGTTCCAGGGACCCAGCTCCTCTCACCAGGCCCCACTTCCCACCACCACGCTCAGCTGCTGAACTCCCTGGTGGATGAATTTCCAGGTGAGCACAGCGTCCTGTGACCCAGTCACCTTCATAAAGCCCTACCTGTAAGCAGGTGTGGCTTTAGGGGAATATTCTGGTTCTAAACCCTCACATTTTTCATTGTCATTTTCAATTTGAGTTGGAGCCAAGAATTCCAGGGTGCCAGATTCTGTGAATAAGAAGAGAAGGAGGACGCACCATAATATTTTGTTAGCTATAAACTGTCAGGAGCGTTTTACATCTACTCAGGACACTCAGGCAGCTGTTGAAATAAAAAGAAAAAGAAATTCCCAGAATGGCTTCAGAAAGCCACAGGAAGAATGGATGCAGGTGTTCAAGCTCAGGGAGAGTTTTTAGGGGTAATAATGCCAATGTGATTTTACTATAATATTTTTAAATCTAAATATTCATTGTATACGTTTTGGGATCACACCTCATTTTATAATCCATACATATTTATATGCATATATATGTATAACTGTATTTATTTACCTTTTCTGTGTTTTCTCTTTCTATTACTATCACACTATCCCTCTCCATCCTTGGAGAAATTTTTTTCTTCCTTGTTTTGTATATCTTTGATATTTGTATGACTTTATAGAGATTCTCCAAAACTTTTCACCAATCCAACTCCTGAATTCTTTAAAAATTATTTTTAAAACACTGATTTGAATCGTTTTGTTTCTGAATTCTCTTAATTTTTTTTTGTTTCTTTTTTGTTTTTTTGAGACAGGGTCTCACTATGCAGGTGAGACTGACCTGGAACTCACTATATAGTCCAGGCTGGTCTTGAACTCCCAGCGATCCTCCTGCCTCAGCCTCCTGAGTGCTGGGATTACAGGCCTGAGCCACCAGCCCGGCTTGAATTATCTTAATTCTTTAGTGAAACCTACTCTGTTGCACTAAGGATTCTAACAAATGTGAGTGTATGTTTGCTTTACACTTTCTGTTACTTCTCCCTGGTTACTGTTTATCAACCTTATACTAACTTTACAGTCTATTTTCCATATAGCAGCCAGATTGCCCCTTTAAACAAGTGGCCTATGCTTTACAACAATAATGATTAAGTGAGGAAGTCATCATTGCATTAAAAACAAGTAATACAAATGCATTCAAAGTGGAAAGTGGTAAATTGCCTAAAGTCCTACCATTTAGCAAAAACTGAAATAATTATTTGTTGGTTATATCACTATGATATCCCTCTCAGGAGAGTATGGAGATAGATATAGATACATATATGTATATCTATATGTATATATTCTGGTCTAAGGGATATACAGAGGTAAATTGATAACTAGGGAGATAAAAAATGTGATACTATTATAAAAGCTATTTTATTTATCATATAGTTAATAATTTATAAGTGCCCTTCATGAAGTCCTGGTGTTTGCATACATCACAGCACAGTTTCAAATGTATACGAGCTAATAAATAACACGTCATTTGTGATAAGGAAACTAAAATTTCATTCTCACAACATTCTTTAAGTACACAATATATTGTTACTAGTTATAGTCGCCATGATAAATAATGGACCCCTGAATCCATTCCTATTAATTGAAGATGTGTATCCTTTGACCAATATCTTCCCAACCCCCTGAATTTCGAGCCTCTGGAAATAATTATTATATTACCTGCTTGTATGCGTTCAACATTGTAAAATTTAACACATATGTGACATCAGGAAGCATTTGGCTTTCTATGTCTGGCTTGTTTCGCTTCACATAGAATCCCGCAGAGCTGCTTTAAAATACAGTTTAGTTCATTAAATGCAATTTTACCTTGAATTTGCTACTAATAAACAAATGTGCAGAAGTAGCACAAGATAGTTGATGAAAGTCAAATAATCTGTACTGAAAAGATACATTAGTATGTGAAATATTGTAGAATTAAAAATAAAACATTTTAAGTTATTAACGTATTTGGAACCATCTATTTCCATTTTAGAACAATTCATTGACTTGCCGTGAACAAACGAGCACCATCATGTTCTCTCTCTCACCAATCCTCTTTTCTCATGTGCTATTATTAGCAAAGTTAACACCGTTTACCCACTCGGCCTGGCACCACAGTTCTCACAGTTGTTTCATTTTAATTGTGTACTGGATTGGATTCTGTGTTCTCCCCTGCTCCTGTTCCCATGGCTTCTTCATTTCCAATTACTTTGGCAGCATTTATGATTTTGTTTATCTGATTTCATCTTTCAGAAGTGTGTTATTTATGCATTTTAATAGCATATTTTTTAGCCCCATCTACTCAAAATACCATCATTTCAACATATAATCAACACAAAATGATTACCATCTTCTAGAGTCTTTTTCCTACTGAGCCGGCAGTGTCTGGTGTGAATTTTACACATAGAGCCTTTCTTAGCCCCGTGTGCTACATGTCAGGTGTTGAGCAACACCTGCGGTTTCTGGCTGCAGTCCTGGAGGCTCAGTTCCAGACGTCCTGCTTTCCTTTTTTACTCTGTCAGTCTCCTGTTACACTGTGACTCCACCGCACATTTTGCTAATTGTGCTACCCCGCCTTAGAAAGGTTCTAACAGTGTCCACTTTTATTCACCTGTGTTTTTTTTCTTCCTCTTTTTATAAAAATTTTACATTGAGGTCAACATGTGATTGCATAAATGGATAAAAAAGCTTTACAAAGAAGTGATGGCGAATTGTGTGGACTGTGTTCCTTGAGTGTGTTTGCGCTTCACAGTGTCTGCTTTCTGCCTCTGAATGCAAAGTAGCGGTGCTTTGGAAAGTAGCGGAGCTCCTGGCAGTCTATTTACAAACTGATCTCTGTTTCCCTTTTCACTCAGCAATACCCAGGTGTATTTATTTGGGCTCAAAAGCTCTATTAATGTCTGATCACTAGAGGATATTCTTTAGCTTTTGTATTTCCCTCCTTCCTTCCTTCCTTCCTTCCTTCTTCCTCTTTCCTTCCGGTCTCCCTTTCTCTTTTTCTGTTGTTAGTGGACACGATCCCTCCCATTCTTCTTTCGTCAACTCCCCCACCTCCTTCTAATGCTCTTCTGCTCACACAGGGCCACTGCTCTATCTTTCTTAAGGACGATGACATTTGCTTCCTTTCAGATTTAATTTATATCAGATGGACAAATAGCCACCTCACTTCAAGGGGGCTTTCCCTGGCCGTCCCATATGGAGAGCACAGCCATACTGACCTGTGATTCACCCTAGCAGTGTGGACGTGCCGTCGCCCATAGCAACGGGCTAGTTCAACTGGTGGTCTGATCTGTTGAACGGTTTACTGGTGGTCTGATCTGTTGAACGGTTTACTGGTGCAAATGTAACGGTTTAAGGGGTTTCCTTCCGGAATGTGTGGGCGGCACTCTCGAACAGCCGCGCAGCTGGAGAGTATAAAAGGAGAGGTTCGGTAATAAAGCAAGTAAGTAACATGAGAAGAAAAGTGCCTCCCGTCTCTCTGTCCTCATGCTTTCAGGGTTAGGACCTGCTGGCAGGATCCTGACGTCGCGGCTCGCGACAGTCCCATTTACAGTTAAGTACCTTGTTTTACAGTTTGCTTCAGTTCCACAGGTTAACTGACATCCTTAAAGTTATTTACCATTGACCACTAGGGCGAGTTGAGTTTATGTGTAGCTTGGTTACCACATTTTTTCCACTAAGTTTATGGGTTCATTTTAGGTACACAGTACCGTTACATTCATCACTGGGATCTTGTACCTTTACATGACAGGTCTTGGTTCTCATTTTTCCCCATTGCCCTGCCTTCCCTTCACCCACTCCACCCTTGCCTATTTACAAAGACTTTTTTTTTCCATTTTTTCCTTTCCCATGTTTTTCTTTTCCCTTCTTTCCTATCCCCTACCTCTCCTACATCCCCTAATCCTTTAAACATTTTCTTCCTATTACACAATAGTAATTATACATTTTGATCCTATTTATACTTGCAGCTTTTCTCACCAGAGAAATTATTCAGTATTTGAACATGTGTCCTATTTATTTCATGTAAGTGTATGGCCTCAATGTGTATTCATTTAGCTATAAGTGTCTCTAGTTTCTCATTGTTTATGGCTGAGTCGTACTCCATTTTATTAAAAAAAAAAACCACACACATCTTTAGTCAGTCTCCATTTGATGGGCACTTGGGCTGCTTCCTAGTTTTAGTTAGTACAAACTATAAACATGAGTGCATATATAACTGTGGTATGAATCTTATAATTATTTTGGGAAGATACCCAGCAGAGAATTAGTTGGGTCAAATGGAACCTCTAAGCCTAGTTGTTTGAGGTATCTCTATATTGATTTCCACAGTGGTTGCACCAGTCTACACTCTCACCAACAATGGAGAAGGAATCCTTTCTCCCCACAAACCTGCCAGCATTTTTTTGGTTGATTTCATGATAGTAGCAGTTCTTTCTCGGGTGAGGTGGAATCTCAGTGTTATTTTCATCTACATCTCTCAAATGACCCGTGATGTTGAACATTTTTCATATGTTTATGTTTATCTGCTGCTTTTACTTCTTTGTCTGAGAAATGTCTATTCATTATAGATACCCATTTTTGAACTGGGTCTTTATATTTGAGGGTCTGACTTTTTTAGTTCTTTATATATTCTAGATAGTAGACCTTTATCTGAGGAAAAGCTGGTAAAATGTTTCTCCCACATTGTAGGTTGTCTTTTAGGTATTGAACACAAGGCTGTCATACTGAGGCACTTATCCAGAAGTTTTAAATTCTTATTTTGTACATTCTTTCAAAAAATAATAAGTTTTCTAACTTGTGAACCTCATGCCTCAGCCTCCCAGAATGTTGGGATTACAGGAATTCACCATGATACCTGGCTTATAAAATTTAACTGAAAGTAATTGCACTCTTGTATTTAGTAGCTTACCTACTCAATGCACAGTGATTTTCTCTTGATAAGAAATGTCTTGTGAAATCACTGTTACCTCCTTCAGGGAGATTGTCCACATCTGATAAATAACAGGTTAGAAAAGAGTACATGACTTGTTGAAGGTTTCTTAGCTAATATGTTAAAATAGAATTTGGTGTTATAGAGATAATGTAGTCACTGTGTCCTTCCGCAGAAGAAATCTCTCAATAATTGTTCACTCAAAATCATAATTTTATTACGCCTGCTTAAAAATTGCTTACTTAGTTATCCCCATTTGTCAAGTAAGAAGCTGAGGCCTCCAGCATTTAGTAGACTTGGTGATTACTAAAGCTCAATTTGAACGCAAGTTCTACTGGCTGAGAAGTATATGTTCCTTTGATTTTCCTAATAGGCTTTTAAAGTTGACTAAATGAAAGACCACATGAGACTCATGGACAGATTTCCATTTGCCCTTGCTCAGTATTGAACCTCTTCTTTAATATTCTATAAATACATATGATTTTATCCGGATATACTTTTAGTGGATCAACATAATTCCAGTAATTTGGACATTGACATTTTTTTAATTAATGTCTACCTTACTCCAGTTTGCAGGGTAATCAGCACCATACCTTATAATGCCATGAGGCTTCCCACCTTTGTAAATTATTATTCCTCTATACGTTGCACTGCAGCCTTCACCTGGGGGCCTCAGCTGCCAAATACAAGGTCATTTAATGGGTCCTTACACTTTTGAGCACCGTCCAAAGCCTCCTCTTCAATCAGCTTCTCAGGGAGAGGTTCAGGTGGGGGCAAAAGCACAGGCCGTTTCAGCTCTGTTTCCATGGTGACCTGTACACGGATGTGATCTCAGCCCATAACTTTGGGCATAATGACCCCTAATCACATCCTCTCAGCCCCAGAGGACTCAGTGACTGCTATGGCAATTTCCTATGACTTGCTTTAATGGAATGAGTTTCAGAAAGGTAGACTTCCTACCTCAAGCAGGAAGGGACAACCAGCAATTACTCTGAGATGGAAACTTAGGACAGACAGGGTTGTTGCAGAAATGCTATGACAGCAGTAGATAAAATGTGTTACCAGGATCCAAGGTGCCCAATAGAACACACTGACTGGGATATTTCAGCTCTTAATCAGGCTTGATTAAATTCTATTCTGACCCAGTTCATTTTTAAATCCTACGCAAAGCTAATTCAAATTGTATAATTGATAGTGAGACATAGCAAGAAAAGGGCTAAAGGCGGGGGGAAGTGGAAGGGGTAGGGGAAAGAAAAAATAGAGTAAAGAAAAAAATGGAAACAAAGTCTTTGCAAATAGGGAAGGGTGGAGCAGGTGAAGGGAGGGCAGAGTTATGGGGAAAAAATAACACAGATACATCATGTAAAGGTACAAGATCCCAATGATGAATATAATTTTACTGTATACCTAAAAAGTACCAATAAACTTAATGAGGAAAAAATGATCTGAAAAGAAGTCACTGAAGAAACAAAGAAATTTTAGACAAGCAGGAAGAAGATAGCATTGATGGTCAAAGGAAACGATCTTCAAATATGTCAGTGTTAACACGAGCATGAAAAATTAGAGTTTGACTGATATCCAAAAGTGTGATCTCTGCAAGATTGCTACAGGCAGGCCCCCTCTCCTCTGGGGCTTCCTGTATCATGGTGGTCAGGACAAGACTTGAATTGCAGCTCTGTCTTTGACTGACACTGTTGCTGTGTGAACGAGTTGGTTTTCCTATATTTAGATTTCTTCTTTTATAAAATAGGAATGATCCTAGTATTTCTACATTTTCTATTTATGGAAACTATTCTTTATTTATATTCATAAAACACTGAGATATATGTTCATGGATATCACTTTGCTCACTGCCTGGAATATCATGTGTATCCTAAAAGGGTCATTGCTAGAAAGGATTGTCTTGGAGGCCATCGACCCTCTGTCATTAGTCACATCCTGGCCAAGAATGGGTAAGTATGGGGTGGGTGACATTAGTCAGCAATAGAAGGCCAGATATTAAGAGATTAGTTTAAACTATAGATTTTTAATTTACAGATTTTCCACTTGCACTATTGTGTGAAGATTAAATGCTTTACATTATTATTTTTTAATTTTCATTTTTATTACTAGTGTTATTGGCAAAACATTTGTGACAAGCATATAAGGAGAGGTCAGCTAATTTTATCTCATGAACAGTAGATAAGGAGTCAAACCACCAGGTGTCACCAAAGCAAACTGGTAGAAAAATTACAGGCCTTCTTATATGTTGGTCAGTCCCAACCTTTCATTTTCCCTGTCCCATAAATTCTATTTAGCTCTGTATTTTCATTTATTTTTCTTGCATCTGACATGGCCAAGCTATTATACCCCAAATATCCCTTCAAAAAGGTAAGAAATATTGTGAAAGTTGAACCTTGAATACCATCTCCTTTCCCCACAGTTCCCATATTTAATGGGTTTCTTGTTTTCCACAGGACCTGTTAACTCATTCAGCACATGGGTACAGAAGCTCTACAGAGTAGCCAGTGTTATACACAGCACTGTGCATAGAGATACTGTGCATGATTAATTCTTAGTCAGTACTTTGCTAAGAGCCTGGCATGTCGTGTACATACTAAAAGTGTTCACTCTAATTTTTTTTCATTATTATTATTATGCTGTCTTTTGCTGAAAATAAATTTCTCAAAGACTCTCATTGAGCTTTCACTCTGCTGGAGGCAGCACATGCCCACAAAGTTCCACAGAAAACCAACTTTACCCAGTGAAGTGTCATGAAACAACAAATATAAATAGAATACACTTATACCTATCAGCATGGATACAGATAAAAAATTTCCTGGAGTAAATGAAAGTGGCACTCTGTATACCTTAAAATAGATATAGTAGCTATAAGGAAAAATTGCTGGAATCCAAAATTAGAACATTGCTGTCTTTAGAGTGAGACTGGAAATGAGCAAAAGGAATGAAATCTAGTAGAATAAGGACTTCAATTTTTAAGTAAATTTTCTTTCTTTTCAAAGTCAGGAGATATAGATATATGTATTTCCTATGGAAAGATACTATGAATTGTAAAACATTTTCTAAGTGACACTGTGATGTTAAATCAAAACGAGATCTGCTTGATTTAGAAGAGACATATGATAGCTTTTCTCTCTTTATGGAAATTCTCTTAACAAAGAATTTGGCAGATAAAATGTGGAAATGAGCAGAAAAGTAATTAACTATTCTTTATTAGTCTCTTTATTTACATTTCTTATAAATTTATAATACAAGACCAATTTCATTCCCTCAGTTCAACAAGAATCCATTAAGATACTGAGCCTTAATTTACATTTGCATTTATTTAAAGTACTATAAAAATCTTTTTTTTTTTTTATTGAACACTTACAAAAGTAGAGGTCTTGGACCTAATGAGACTTGAGGGCCACACATATACTAGAGGTTAAATACAAGTTTAATTTTTTATTTATAGCTCCTTAAGAGGTCTAAGATTTTAAAAGGGATCCCTATTTGCAATTTTCCACACAGTCTGGCCCCCTAATATTTCATCTAGCTTTCCTAAAGGTAATGCAGGGTATCTTGGAAGCATGCCCTTCCATCTGTGTGAAGTATAATTTCTTCATTATCTTTTCCTATCAAATTATGCCTAGTTTATCCTTTAAGGGGCTGCTAAATACTTCTAACTCCATGTAGTCTTTACTAATCACTTCGATATAAAGATTGTGCTCACTCCTACAATCTCCTTTCCAGATCTGTGACATCCATCCCCTTGTGCTTTCTGGACACAGATTTGTTAGGTGAACACATTGCATGGATCATTGTAGAAAGCCAATACATTGCATTCATTATCATTATTAAAGGATATTTCTTGTCCTCCAAAAGGTACAAATACTCCCAAAATTACAGTCCATCAGGATAGATGCAAAGATACATGCAAACACTATGCTGTATAATCCAATTCTACCTGGTCTCTCAAACTAACACATTTGTTTGACAAATGGCAACTACTCAAATATGAAAGAGTAAAATGAATAAAGAAACACAGGCAACAACCAACGCATGTGTTATGTTTATCCATTTAGAGATCTCAGCCTTGCAAATATCTATGTTGTACCCCAAGGGGTGGAGTTTTTTTCTTTTTTTTATTGTTTGCAAAGATAGCTCTGAGAAATAGGAACACAAGTCTGAGCTGGCTTCATTAAGAAGGATGGATATAAAGCAGCAACATGTCTGTGCTGAGCCATTGAAAGTGAAATGGGATAATTGCTGTGGTTACAATGCGGCTGATCAAGCTGAGAGAAACAAGTTTCAAATTGTTCCAATCAGTCCTAATCCAGCAGAGTTATTAACAGTTCTCTACCCTGGTGCGACTGCATCTGCTAACTTGAGATAATGATTTATATCACAGTTTATGAAAGTCCCAATTTGTCCTAATTCAATAAGCAAAACCCAGCAAGGCAGGCAGGAGACATACATTGTGCCATGCCTGGGATCCCCATCTTTCCTCCTCTCTCCGCCACCTCTACACTATCATGAGTGAACTTGCAGCAGCTTGACAATTTTGCTTTGTAGTCCTAAACTGAGGGAGACAGAGTAGAGAGTTGAATCTGTCACACCCTAGGACTGGAAGAAGAAGCAGGAAAGAAATATTCTGAGAAAAGCCAATATAGTAAAGTCATACAACAAGAAGACTATATAATTATAGTTAGATAGGTGGAATCTTTTTGTAAAAAAAATTGTTTAGAATAGGCAAAGATGGAAATAGATTAAGTCATTGTCTGAGGCCCTGAAGTTGGATTGGGTGGTAAAAAGGCATAGAAAGGATTGTGTGGAGGTGGTGGTACGGAGAACAAGGTAAGGATTACAATTAGTTCTGCTGTTTCTTCATCTGATTAAGATATTAATGTTCTACATCACACTTATAATAACAGTTACACAACTCTGTGTACACATTAAGGGAAGTTAGATTTTTAAATTAAAATGGGTAAATTGTGTGGTATATGCATTGGACCTCATTAAAGTTGTTTTAAATTAAATTTAAAAATCCAAACAGAAATAGTTTCGTGGAGATGCCAGGCTAGTAGTTCTTAATGTGGAAATCAAGGATCCTCGACTAGAAAGCAATCATTTCATAACAAGTACAGAACTCTGTGTGAGCTCATAAGTGTGTGTGTGTGCACGCGCGAGTGCAGGCACATGTATGTGTCAGCTTGCATTACACCATGGGTAAAACGTTCAGAGCTGTCATAGTATGTTAAATTTTTCTTGAGGGTCCGGGATTTAGTTTGATGGTTCTGCTGCCTGCCCTTCAAGCTCAAGGACCTGAGTCTAATCCCCGGTACCAAAATAATAATAATAAAAAAAAATCTTCACCAATCGAATTTTTCTTGTGATCTTACAGTTATAAATTGCTGACTTTCATAATCCACCCAAATGTAAAAATTAGAAAGCATGAATGAGTCCTGAAGAAAATTTATTTATTTAACTATTAGAGAGAAAAGAGTATATAGATGGCAGGAATCTTAAAACAAGTCAAGAAATAATTTGGGTATCAGAGCACAGAAGAAAATGTGCGTCAGCCAAGTACCATTTCTGGCACCAATTTTTTTCACCCAGTCCCCTTGTCCTGTGCCCATGCTATAACCCCCAACTCTTTCCTTTATTGCCAGAGATATCCTCAGGAAAACATCTACTTATAAGCCTGGAAATCACATGATGACATGAAAAGAACACAAAACTAACTGCAGCTTCTCATAGAGCGAGGCACAGTGACACATGCATGCATTCAATGAATGAGTGAGTAAAAATCACAAAACTTCATCTGTGTGAACCATATTGGCTTGACTTTATCTGAACAAAGAGATTGGAATTCATAGTGATATTGGGGCAAGAGATGTAACTCTCAAACCTACTAAATATCTGAAAAGCTAGTTCATGTTCTCTAAAATTGAAGAGTGAATTCTAGGGACATCCGAGGTTAAGACTAGGACAAATTTATTGAGAGAAAGAAAGTTTCTGTCTAAGAGAGACAAATGAGAGATCACCAAGTGGATTGCCTGCCCAAGGCAATTTTCAATGATATTTTATACAGCCAAGCCATGTGGTGAGGCAGATACAAAGAGGGACCAACATATAAGACCCAAAGGAAAATTACAAGGAGGGCCGGAGGTGGGGCAAAACCACAGCCAACCAGTAAGATAACAAGTACAGTTACCCAGTAATATTGATTAAATGGGGGTCAAATGGGGAAGCTAGTCATGAGGCAAGCATACAAGGACTTTCAGTAAGAGTGGGGGTCAGGGATATTTCCTGGAAAGGCTGAGTTAAGACCTTGGCCCCCACCCAGGTGATTTATACCTATTTAAAATATCCATCACTGCTATTTATCCCCAGGGGAAGCACAAGGGTATAGTAATTTCTCTGCTTTTACAATTCTAGTCTTCAGTGAATGTGTCTCGATTGTCCTCCATGTTGGCTCCTTGTTGTGTTGGCTCCTTGAGGGCAGCCCTGTCCAACTGCCTATGAGATGAGATATCTAATTAACGTACCTATCTGCAATAATAGTATCTCAGTTTCTTTGCTTTAGCACTGGATGACTAGGATGGCCACTTACTTGAGATCTCCTCTCTCACCCTCCCTCCTCTTTTCTTCTGTCCAAGGGATTTTCATATGTGTTTAAACTGATGGGTGAACTTCCTATACCCCTAACTGGAGTAGGCACCTCCCTGCTCATCTTAGCTGTGACTAGTTCTATAATGAACCTCATTGCAGATCAGGCAAGCTCAGTCTGAGACTGGTGATTGACTTATCTCAGTATTGAAATAAGTAAGAACACTTAATCTCTTCTCTATAATCAGACCAGTTCTATGGTGTGAAGGCATGATAGTAAATTAAAAATGGATACTCCTTTGAGGGACTTGGACCTATGGAAAATGCCAACATGTAGGCCATCGTCCAGAAGCCAGCTCGTAACTACCGAAGTTGTGGCTTGACCAGAATGTTTAGGTCCCATAGAGAAAGAAGCCATGAGAACCCTGGTGGCAGCCGTGCAGTTGAAATTGAAGCATCAACTCTGGCTTCAGGGTAAAAATAATGAATTTCCCAGACCAAATAGGAAGGATAATCCATAGTGCTAAGAGATTCTCAACAATACAATGACTGTATAAAACTGTATAATACATGCGTAGAATGGTGAATATTCTGGTATGAGCCAAGGATGGTACTTGGCATTGCAAAAGAACTCAGTAAAATTTTGTTCGATTAATCAGCCTAAATAAGTGTAATTATTAACAATGTTAGTTATATTAATGGAATCAGTTGGTGTCAGACTTAGTACCAAACACTTCTGGTGTGGTGTATCATTTAATATTTATGACAACTGTATGAAATACAGTGGTACGGGGATTCACAAACTTCATTTTCTCCACAGTTTTTGAAAAGATGGCCATGTTTGTGTTTGTGTGGAAAAAATGGTCACGCTCGTGTTTGTCACCGGATATAAGGTTTGCAAACAAAGAATGCCTTCCTTTGTAAACCAAATTGGGCATAAAAGCATTTGTGAACCAAGGTGCCACTGTACTAATACCTTTTGTTTTCCATTTTGAAGAGTTTTTCTAGAATTCAGAGAGGCAGAGGAATTTTTCTGATGTCACACAGCTAGTAAGAGGGCCACAGTTTGGCTGCCATTGGGCTTTGTGACTTTAAATTCTGTACACTAAGTTAGTTCACTCTAATGCATAAGGTAGATGGAAATAGGACAGGAGGACAAAAATTTGCAAAGATAATACATGACCATATTGCAAAAGGAGTTGTATGCTGTACTAAGGAATTGAGTTTCAACTTTAGGGATGTTTAGTTATTCTTGCCTACAGTGTTCTGCACAGTGATATGCTGTACAAGTTGTACTGCAGAGGACATAGTTTATAGGACATAGATTGTGTGTAGCCCATTGTAAAATCTTGGCTTGTGTAGGTACCTACCCTCTAGGATTAAATTCCCTAAAAATCATCTCTCAGAATTTATCCCGGTCACTGTAGTTCCACAAAACCACATCTACATCTTCCTCACACATCATTTGGTTTTATTTTGTTTTACAACTTTTTGTATTAGTGTACATTGACTATACAGATTAATAGTTCAAAGTAGTCAGATTTACACATGTGCGTATAAATAATTTGATTATTTTCACCACCCTCCATCAATTTTGATAGACTCCTTTTGGCCATGTGAATAGCTGTAAATGTACAAAAGTACAAAATAGAAAGTTTTAAGCCCATATACTCCTTGTATACTTTCCACAATTACCAAGTCATCAGCAACTTTTGCAATTTATGTCTCTTACTCTGTCTTTTTCTGAAGCAAATTCCATTCCAAACATTATGTTATTAACTTTCCTAATATTTCTATATACATTTATAAAGAATAAGGACTTCTTAAGGACATTTCTTCATCCAGTTTAGATTCTCTCAATTAAGACTTTTTAGTGTACAGCCCAGGCCAAATCCACCTTGCTGCCTTTTTTGTGTCATTACACCTAATGATGGTTTTGAAATATATACATTTTGAAAAAAGAATCAGAGGGGGGAATATTATATGAAAGGAGGAAATTATATGAAATTTATATTTCAGTTCGATTTATAAGATCTCTTGTCTGAGCTTTTTAATCACTCTTTCAAACTCCCCTCTTTCCATGTCCAGTACATTTCCCAAGAGTTCCTTCTGGATTGTTATCAAGCCACATTATTTTAGAGCACCCATGCTTCTGTGACTCTTTTGCCTAACCAAATCTGGAACTCCAGCTTCTCCATAGACCACCCAAAGCCATATAAGGTAGTGATCAAATATTTTCACTTCCTAAGCCCTTTTCGACGGGGCTTATATTCCAGTCTTTGTGATTTGTTTGCAACTATCACAAGGGTTCAGCCCCTTCAACGGTTTGTCAAAACGCTCTGTCTTCCTCTCAGATCTACAGCAAGGTTTCTCAACAGTGGAATTCTTGACATTTCAGGCCTTATAACTTTTTGCTGCAGTGGGCTATTCTGCGCACCATAGGTATATTTTTAGCAGCACTCTTATCCTCCACCCTCCACTCACTGGATGTCAGTATCACCCACATCAGTCTCCACATGCAGTGGCCAAAGTCCTTCAAGGGACAGAATTGCATGTGCTAATAATCTCCGCTGCCTGCCCATGCTTACCTGTCGAAACCTCGTCCTGGGGGTTCACCTCATCTCTCTAACCCAACTTTATACCTTACATCAATTGTTTATGAATCTATCTTTCTGCCTCCCAATACAGAGAAGTCTTTTAAGGAAAGATGTATTTTTCATTTTCATCTTTGTCCTCTTTTCACTGTCCAGTATAAGTTCATTATTAGCAAGCCTCCAGTAAGAATTTTTTGAATGAGCCTTGAAATCAAATTGCTGTTTCTTTTCCTGATGCTTTATATTTCTTCATTAATGTTAACCCACGTTTTCCTAGCACACTAAAGTCAACTAATGCATCTAATGCTTTTAAATAAATATACCTGTATGTGAGCACATTTCTATGACCGAGTCTGTAAAGTCTGAGTATATCAGCATCTTCTTAAGGCTATAGCATTTAAGAGAAGAAAGGTTTACCAGGCTTTTCCAAACCTTCCTTATGTTCTGTCTTTAAGTTTCTCTTGACCTTACTTTATCAAGTCTGATTGCATTTTGCCAAGCTATCTAACCTTTGCTTAGCTTGCAAGTTATATTGCTGAATTAGCCAGTTACGTAGTCACATTTGCTTCTTTTCCTAACTTGTCTCTTTTAATCAGCGGGGTCTAACAACCTCTGGCTGGTGTAAAGAACTCATGCTATGTGCACATCTGCTTACATATGGTACACAAAGGGTTGAAGGTCACATTTGTACAGGTAGCACGACTGACTTCACAGCAGTCCAGGTTAAAAAAAAAAAAAAGAAAGAAAGAAAGAAAAAAATCCCCTTATTTGATCGACCACAGTCATTGGGGCATTTCCAGCTTGCATTCAGCCTGCCACAGGGAACAAAGAATGAGACAGGCTAGTATTAGGGAGTCGGCATTGCCAAGACATTTTCTCCTTTTAGGTGACTTCTGGACTTGAAATCAAGCTAATGAGAAAGTGTGGTCCATCTGATCCTGTCTTTCAGTGTGCCCTCTACACAGGGACCCTGGGACACTGAGGCACACTGGCTGGGACCAGCCACTCTCAGAACATTGTTTATGAGCAGCAGTCTCACTGTTCCCATCTTGCAAGTAGTACATAACCAAAGTGGGCAATGTTTTCAGAGATAACAGGCATCCTCATTGGCTTTTCTCACTCTGGTCCTGCATCTAATGTCACTCTGGAGGAATGGAAGCCACGATTCTGGGTCCCGATGCAATCTTCGCAGACTCCTGATTGACTCCTTCTGATTTATTAGGGGCAGCCTACTGGGACTAAAAGACAGAGGACAGTTGGGAAGTTGCCAGGAAAACACGGGCTGGAGTAAAAACTAAATGCAAATTTTAGAAATGTGAGTTAGTTGGAAATACACTTCTGGAGAAAATTGTTAAAGGGGCTAAATAAGCATCTGTCAAAGACTTCAACTGGTATTTTGTAAGGTACGTTAAAACTGAACATTATGTAATTTTTCTTTTCATTGTCTTAAATTTATCTATTCCCCAATTTGACTTTTCTTTAATTTGTATTAAGTGAAACTTTCTATCTGCACTTTTCCCTCCCACTTACCACACAGGGACTTTACAGCAGGTAGAAGGCAGCTGATCCCCACAGAATACAGTTAAATCAGGACTGCACAGAAAAATCACTTAGCTTCCATACCTTAGTGTCTGATATTTATTTCACCACTAAGGATCTTTATTAATGAGAATATTTGTCCTTGAATGTTCACATTACCTAGTAAGAGAGCATCTGAAGGAAGCTATTATCAGTCAATACAGTGTGAAGGAAAAATAATTTCTATTATATTTTATTACTGACCAGTTTGCCAAAGAGTTTCTCACATCCTCATTTAAACTCCACTTTGACCCTGAGGTATAGGCAGGTATGCATCACCTTTCTCATTTTGCAGATGACGAAAATAAGGAGAGGATGAGGGAGGTACCCATGATTACACAACCATTCTCACCCAGATGCAATCAGACCTCAAGTTTCACCCACTTAAATCTCCTGGGGTTTCCCACCATTTTATCTTCAAAGTACACCCAAAAGATGAGTGCACAAGACTGTTCAGAGTATAGCCCAGGAGAATGTAATTGCAGCATGGTATCTTCTGCTGTGCTTAGATGTGATTAGTGCTGTTTGAACCACAGCAGTGGAAATTAAGAAAGCCCTGTTCGTTTTTGTTATATTATATTATGTTATATTATATTATATTATATATATTACATTATAGTATATTATCAAACTCATTATAGTATATTATCAAACTCAGGACTTTGCTCTTGCGAGGCAGGCAGTGGCATTACTGAGCTAGATCTCCAGCCCATGAAAGTACTGTTCTTAAGGTGTCCTTGAGGAGAGAGAGGGTTCATGCACAAAGACTGAACAGGAATTTAAGTCAAAAGAGCAATATAAATGAAGCAAAAGAATTATGGACGAGAGTGGAGGGGGTGAGAAAATATTTAGAGAAGATGAAGCAGGAGGTGACTGCGATGTCACATTTAAACACTAAAGACAGAGCTTCAGAAAGGCTGTCACATACCCCCAAATTTAGCAAGAAGCACTTAAAAACATTACTTAAGTGTCTTTACATTCTCCTTCCATCTTACTCTCCCTCTTCCTCCCTCTCTTCTTGCCTTCCTTCCTCCTTTTTCATGTGCTTTGAGGTGTCAAACCCAGGGCCTTGCAAACACACACTCTGCTACCCAGCTACACCAGCAGCCCTCTTGCTTTAAATATGGTTAGACATAAGTACAAAATCTGAAGGATTTGGATCCCAAGACCAACAGCACCATATTACTGACCCTAACCACTGAAACAATTATGCTTTTTGAAATGTTGAAAACAGAAACAAGCATGCATCCCATTTACTAAATACTTTGAGGAGATCTTGGGTAGAATGGAGAGTAAAGTAATAATAAATGTAAAATGTTTCACAAATGTGAATGCAGTGGCAAAATAGGCAACACAGGTGCTGGTGGAGCTAAAAATGAAACACAGTGCAGAATACAAAATATTCCTAAATTTATAAAAAAAGTTGGAACTTTCCTACCTGCTGCGTGATGGCTGAGAGTGTCTGTAGTTTCACTGCTTTGACAAACTGTGTATCTGGACTTGCTAAAGCTGATCATATTTGTAGTCTTTGATCCAGCAATTCCACTCCTGGGAATATCTACCTGAAATGCTTACCTTTATGCACACCCAAAAGACACACAAAAGGATATTGTAGTAGCAGATCAGCAATAACATGGATGAAATATTTATATGAATACAATGGGATCCTATGCGATGCCACCAACAAATCATTACTGAACACAGTAGCATAGAATCGAAATAATAATATTAACAATGACAACAGAGCTGAGTATGGACGTGAGACACCTGCAGTGCCTTACACTATAATGATTATTTGTCAAAGTTCAAAAACACAAAATAAATACATACTGATAGAAGTCAAGATAGTGATAATAATAATTATTATTTGTTTATTTATTTATTTACTTACTTTGCACCACCAGGGTTTGAATGTGGGACCTTTGGCTCATGAGGCAGGCAGCAGAACCACTGAGCCAAATCCCTGGCAAGAGAGTGATTTATTTTGGGTGGTGGAAGGAAGAAATCCAAAAAGGACATGAGATTCTCCTGGGATGTTGGTTGTGTTCCATATCCTGATCTGTGTGTGGGTTACATATGAAGTACTCAGGTCACTTTGCAAATGTTCTAATTCTCTTTTAAATCTCAACTTTGAAATCTATTCACTATGCTTTATCATCCTTAGCAGGGCTACTTGATTATCTAAATTATATTTGTAAGGTGTATGGAGGATTGGGAAGAACACAGTAATTGCCCAATAATCATTAGCCTTATCATCAATGTCATGACCTAAAATTGGATCAGTAAGTATATCCTTAAATGGGTTTGTTATGAATAGGGTATGGAATGGGTATTTGCTAACAAATAACAAATTCTCCAAAAAGGGCAAATTTCATGACTCTTATTAATGAAACTTGAATTTACACAATCCCCACGGATTTGCAGTCCTTGAATATCAGTGCATCCCAACACATGTTAGCATTTTGAGAAACATTAAGGTAGTTAATTCTGTCTGGGGCACCAGGAAGACACTCTGAAGTCCCTCCCTCACAGCTCCTGTCTTGTTTACTCTGCTGTGAGCCTTTACACAGTCACTTTCTGCTGTGATTGTAGAGAATGACCTAGGTGTGAAACATTCAATTTCTAGCCGTAAGGAAGCTATGAACACAGAATGTTTTAAATATTTATTAGGCTCATCTACTTTGGCTTTTATTTTTCTTACATTTTGTGAATAGACCAGCGTAAGAAGAAGGTGATCCTAGCAGATAGGCTGCAAACCAGTGTGCTGCCCCTGGAGTCAGACAGAACTTCCTCCGTTCCTTGCTCAGCCACTTGTCAAGTGGCACTGGCCAGCCTTTCAGCTAGCTGTGTGCCTCCTACTGCTTGCCTGTAATGGGGCTAATCATAATACCTACCTGTCCAGGTTGTCGTAGGAATTAAATGAGATAGTACTTTTGTAGCATTTCTCGGTTCTTGGCATGTATCTTCAAAAACTACAGCTCTTATTTCAATTTCCTTTTATTTTCAGTATTTATTATTCCTTTTAACACTAAACTGAGATATAATTTATATGCTACACTTCTTGCCATTTTAAAATGTGCAATTCGGTAATTTTAATACATTCACAAGGTTGTATAACCAACCAGGAGTACTATGTAATCCTAGAACATTGCTATTATCTTTAAAAGAAATATCATACCCTTTGGCATATACTCATTCTCCTCCCATCAAACACTGGCAACCAAATCCATTTTCTCTGCTTATGGATTTTCTTATTCAAGATATCGCATATCAGTGCAATCATAAAATACATGACCTTTTAAATCTGACTTCCTTCACCCAGCATGTTTTCAAAGTTCATTCATGTAGCATGGATCAGTATTGTGTTCCCTTTTAGCAGCTGAATAACATTATACTCTATGGGTCCGTCCCATTTCTTTAATCCTTGAGGATATACTGAAGGAAAGCTCATAATTAATTCAGAAAAAATGGTTGAGAAATCATAGATGTTTTTTCATATGCACAGACAATTTACATTAGATTTGATAATGGGGTATTATTGCATGTTACTTAATATGATAGACTCTAGAGCCTGATGCTGGCATTTATTTGTGTTTGTTTAGTTTGGGGTTGTCTTTGTGATAGACAATGTTTGTGTTAATTTTGTAGAGTTACTAGATATATAAGTTGAATCTTGATCATTTTGGAGCTCTCCTAACTACCATCTCCCTTCCCTCTTCATCCCCTTCTTATTCTCCCTGAAGTCCCTCCCTGCACCTCCTTTATTTAACTCATGTGATATTTGACTTACTCTCTTATTTCGTGTAACATTGTAATCTCAAGATCTATTCATTTTCTGCCAATAACTTGAATTGATTAATCTTACTTATTTCGTGTAACATTGTAATCTCAAGATCTATTCATTTTCTGCCAATAACTTGAATTGATTTTTCTTCATGACCGAATAAAATTTTGCTGTGTATATATACCGTATTTTCTTCACCCATTCATCCATGGATGGGCATCTCAGCTGCTTTCAAAGCTTTGCTATTGTTAATAGTGGTGCTATAAGTATGGGTATGTATGTTTCATTGTAGCATGCCGACTTTAACTCTTTTGTGTATATACTCAGGAGAGGTGCAACTGGGTCAAATGCAGTTTCTATATTTAGTTTTTTGAGGAATCTCTGTAGTGATTAAACTAGTTTACCCTCCTACCAACAATGCAGCAGCCTTCCTTTCTCCCCACATCTGTTTTTGTGACTTTATCTTCATAGAATAACTTGAAATTGGGATTGTGATATGTCTCATTTTGCTCTTTTATATCATGTTTGCTTTTGGGTCTCTTCTGGTTTCATATAAATTTTACGATTACTTTTTTTAGTTCTATGAAAATATTTTTGTGTCTTAATAATGGTTGTGTTAAATCTATATATGCATTTGATAATATACTACCTGAAATATGCCCATTTTTGTCTGATGCTTGCAATGAAAATGCAGCTTTGTAAATCTAATCTCCATGAATTTGGTAAGTTATACAACTTTCCCCATGTGAGGTTTTTTTTTTAACTTTTTAAAAAAAATTTAAATTGAATTTATTGGTACATTCTAGGTAGACAGTACAGTTACTGTACCCTGAGATCTTGTACCTTTACATGACAGGTCTTGGTTCTCATATTTTCCCCTTGTCCCCACCCTCCCTTCACCCCCTCCTCCCTTCCCAACCTTCAAGCACTTTAACTCCATTTTTACATTTTCTCATATTTTTTTCTTTTTCCCTTATTCCCCTTCCCATATCCTTCTTACTGTCCCTACACCTTTGGGCCTTTTCTTCCTATTTCATAATGCTAATTGCCCCCTTAGGATCTTGAGTATTATTTTAGTTTTTCACACCAGAGAGACTATTAAGTATTTGCATATGTGTGACTTATTTATTTCACTTAGGAGTTTATCCTATATCCTCAAAATGTGCCCATGTGCCTATGAATGAACCTACTTTCTCATTCTTTATGGCTAATATTCCATTTTATAGAAAACTACATCTTTATCCAGCTTCCAACTGATGGGCAGATGGGCTGTTTCCAAGTTTTAGCTATTACAAACTGTGCCGCTATAAATATGGGTGTGCATATATCACTGTGATATGATTCCTTTAATTCTTTTGGAAAGATACCCAGCAGAGGGATGTCTGGGTCAAATGGAACCTCTAATCCTAGTTGTTTGAGGTATCTCCATATTGATTTCCATAGTGGTTTCCCAGTCTGCACTACCACCAATGATGGAGAAGGGTTCCTTTCTCCCCACAACCGCGCCAACATTTGTTGGGTGATTTCTTGATAGCAGCCATTCTTTATGGGGTGAGGTGAAATCTCTGTGTTGTTTTCATCTGAATCTCTCAAATGACCAGTGATGTGGAGCATTTTTTCATACATTTACTTGCTGCTTCTATTTCTTTGTCTGAGAAATGTCTGTTCATTTCAGATGCCCATTTTAGAAATGGGTCTTTATATTGGGGGGGCGGTTGTTTTGAGTTCTTTATATATTCTAGATAATAGTCCTTTGTCTGAGTAGCAGATGGTAAAAAGTTTTTCCCACATTGTAGGTTGTCTTTTAGTTCTGTTGATGGTTTCTTTTGCAGTGCAGAAGCTTTTTAATAAGACTTAATTCTCGACTTAATTAACACTTTTAGCAGAGTAGCTGGATACAAGGTCAACACCCAAAAATCGATAGCCTTCTTATACACAAACAACAGACTCACTAAAAAAGAAATTAGGGAAACAATTCCTTTCACAATAGCACCCAAAAAATGAAGTATCTGGGAATCAATCTAACAAAAGAAGCAAAAGACCTCTACACAGAAAACTACAGCACTCTGAAAAAAGAGATAGAGGAGGATATAAGAAAATGGAAAGATCTCCCCTGCTCCTGGGTAGGAAGAATCAACATAGTGAAAATAGCCATACTACCAAAACTGCTCTACAGATTCAATGCACTGCCAATTGAAATCCCATGTGGGTTCAATGTGAAGAAAAATTAGCCATTCCCTAGTCTTCTCCTCTTCTATAATCTAATTGTTCATTGTTTGAGAAATGGTGGGCTATTCAGATTTTCTGGTAATCATTCCCTCCCAAATTGGTGGAAGTAGGTGTTCACATTAATCCCAGTGATTAGTCCTCACCATTTGAACAGCAAAGATAAATACCTGTGAAGCTAGGCGTGGTAGCTCACACCTGTAATTCCAGCACTCAGGAGGCTGAGGCAGGAGGATCGCTGTGAGTTCGAGACCAGCCTGGGCTACATAGTGAGTTGCAGGTTAGTCTCAACTACCAAAAAACCCAAAATAAATAAATAAATTAAATAAATAAATAATAATAAATAATAGTAAGTTAAAAATAAACAATCTAAAACCAAAAAGATAAACACCTATGTAAGATACCACTTGGTATGCTGCTATCACAGCTAAGATACAGTAAAGTGCTTCTGTTTTATTTTATTTAGGGAGTTGACTCTGTACTTGGGTCCAAACCAGCTAAACCAGCTGAACTGTAAATTAAGTATTGACTAAAATACACACACACCAACTACACACACAAATATGTATATCCAACAAAAAACATATACACACTAGCGGTACTAATAAATGTCTGGAAGCTAATGGCTACCACTTTGAGCATTTCTTGCAGTTGTAGAGACCAAAAGTAAACTCATATTACTTTCATGATATCTCAATAAACTTAGTATTAAAAGGTTTATACAAGGTTTTCTTTCATAATATATACATTTTTGGCAGGCTATTCATATATATGCATATATATATATATACAACATATATATATGCATACAAATATATCTGTGTGTGTGGGGGGTGTGTGTGTG
>NW_022900948.1:34105331-34110853 GCF_012274545.1 Fukomys damarensis
TATATAAATGGAAATCTCTAATTTTCTACCACCACAACATAAATAGCAACCACTCATCACACAATCTTCTGAAGTGAATTGAAAAAGCCATTTCACAGGATTTGAGGAGCTGCGTAGAGTCCTTGTGCTTGATAGATTCTAAACTGCGGTTCATCCATTCCTTTTCTCTTCAGCAGCTTGTTTCATTGGTCCAGATCACCAGACTGGGACTAGGTTTCCTAAAGATCCATTTTCTGCAGTCATCCATGGAGGAAGCAATCACCTGTTAAATTTAGATTTCTTGAATCTGCCAAGAGTCTGACATAATGATAAACAGCCCCATTTCTGGGAAAGGTTGGGAAAGCTCACTCCATCACTGTTAATTGCTTTGTGGCACTGAACCCTTAAAATGACAGGGACTCCATTCATACCAACATGCAGTCATTGTAGGATGGCCACCCATCACAGTGACATGAAGGCCATTATGCTCATCTCTGGAGTGGTACATAATTGGCTACTGCCAGTTTTAGGATACAGGATTTTGAGTAACTGAGTATCTGTGAGAATTGTTTGGGAAAGTATTTACAAGTAGAATTATCACTGACCTTACTCTCCCTAGCTGCAGAAGAGAAGAGAGGCCCTGTGGATTCTTGATTTTCAGCTTCAGGTTCATTACACTCATCCCACCTGTGTTTTCTCCAAGGCAAAGAAATACCAATGTAGTCAATCAGATATTAAGTCATTGATTCAACCACATTGTACAATGAGCATTCACTGATACTAAAAATGCCAAAAATTCATGCTTTTACTCTATCCTCTCTCCTGCCTTTGCAATAACGTTAAAAACTCAAGGATGGATTTTGGAGGCAAAACAGATGAATCCTAAGCTTTGGCCTAAAGAAGCAGATGCTCTTCTCTATATATTCAATCCCTGTGTATTGGTTTCTATGATATTGGAGAATATTAAAACTATATCCAAATTTTGGGCTTAATTCCATAAAATAGCACCTTTCCCTAAACACCATTTTATCTTTTATTTTTCTTCACATCATTTTATCTTGCTGTGCAAGATACATTCTTGTGAAGTGTCATTATAGTGTTGCATAATGAGAGGGTTTGAATTGTTATTTGATATGAATAGAAAAAGCTTGTGTCAGAAGAAAACATGACTGCAGTCGAAAAGGATTGCCTAACAGGAAAGAAAAAACACTGGAAAATAACATTTGCACATATATAAACAATATTCATTGAGCAACCGTTTTATGCCCTTCAGTGATTTCAAAACAGAGATTACAAGAAAAAAAAAAAAAACAGAAGCAATCTCTGCCCTGTGGACCTTAAGTTTTGGAAGAGTAAACAGATAAGTAAGTGAAATATTCAGCATGTGAGCTGATAAGAGGTATTGGAAATTGTAGAATGGTGGAAGAGACTAGGATATTTTGTACTCAGCAGGGTGTTGGACATCTTTAATAGATTGTCATAGAAGACTTTACCTAGAAGGCATCATTGGAATAAAGTTTAAAAAGAGGTAAGAGAGCCACATGATATATTTAGCAGAGGTAGTGACAACAACAAAGTCCTTGAGGAAATTGTTCCTGGAAATTTTGAGAAGCTATGTGTCAGTGAGGCCAGAAAAATAACTCATGAAGGGAAGTACAAAATGGCAGGAGAAAGGACTCAACTCACGAGATTGTAAGGAGAAGCAGAGGCACAATCTCATTCAGACATTTTTCACTATACATTATTGAAGCCTAATTTGTACACAACAAAATGATCTTATTTTACTACACAGATCTATGAATCTAGACTAAGGTATGCAAACATGTATCCTTGAACACAGTCATGGCACTAAACCATGTTATCTCCTTCGATGTCTCTTGTATCTCTTTTGCTGACCATACAACCTGGCAGCTGCTCCTCTTTTTTCTGTCACAGTAGTTTGCTCATTTTTGAAATATCTCATTCCGTCTATAGTCTTGTGTCATATTCCTTCCATTTAGCTATAAAAAAGTGAATGTAAATGCACCTCAGATGTTTCATATGGAGTAGCATTTCACTAGAAGCGTATACCAAAATATGTACTGCCAAATGCACCTGTTGATGGGCCTTTGGAGTGTTTTGAGTTTAAACTATGAGAAATAAAGATATTATAAACATGTGCATGCAATTTATGTAAGGATATATTTGTAATTTTTTTCTCAGGTAAATTCCTACAACAGAAAGAGGTAAGTAATATGCTATGCATATTCTTGACTAAATAAGAAAATACCAATCTATCTTCAAAATTGTTTCATATTGCATTCTCACTAGAAATATATGACATTTCCAATTGCTTCACCTACTTAGGATTGTTCAATTATTTCCGGATTTTTATAATTTAGCTATTCTAAACATTGCCTAGTGATATCCCACTGTAATTTCAATGTACATTTCTATAATGATTAATGGTGTTTTAAATATTTTCGTATGCATGTTTATTGGCAATACATTTTTTGGAGACAGTTTTACCTATGTAGTTCAGAAGGGCCTTGAACTCACTAAGGAGTCCAGGATGGCCTTGAACTCATGGTGGCCCTCCAGCCTCATCCTCTTGACTGCTGGGATTATATCACCATGCCCCCAGTAATAGGTTGTATGAGTTCTACATTATCCTATATACTTTTTTCTTATCTCAGTGTAGCACTTTACTTTCTCAATGCTGTCTCTTGAAAGGGAAGATTTCATTTTGCTGAACTCTGATGTTATTTGTTTACTTTTTAAAGCTCTAGGTTTTATTTTTCTGTTTTTATTTGTGAAGTATGATAAATCTTTCTTATGGAAGTTGCCCAATTTTAACCTTTACATTTAAGTCTATGATCTGCTGCAAGTTTTATACAGTTTTTTGATATGGTATCAGGTAAGAATCAAGATTTGTTTGTTCCCGATGAATATTAAATTGTTTTAGCAGTATTGGCTGGAAATACTATATTTTAGAAATTCATTTGCTTCAACATTTTCTGAAAATCAACTTGCCATATACAAGTTTTTTTTATTCCATTCCAATGCCTTTATGTATTTTTATGTGAGTGCCACACTATTTTATTTATTGTAATTTAAGAATAAGTTGACATCAGGCTATGTAAATTTCAATTTTAATTTTCATAATTATTTCAGCTATGTTTACATCTATTTTACAGAACGAATTTCAAACTAAGTCCGTTGATGTCTATAAAAAGGTCTGCTGTGATGTTAACTGGGATTTTATGAACAATGGAGATGAATTAGGAATTTTTAACATTTCAACATTTTTGACTCTTTCAACCCATTAGTATCATATATTTAGATGTATAGTCTTATCAGTAATTGCACATAATTTTAATTTATTAGTTTAAAAAAATATTTATGTAAATTTATTCAAACTACTTATAGTTTAATATAGTGTTAAAATATCATCTTTTTAATTTCATATTTTTACTGTTTGGTGGAAATGCTTTTGATTTTAAATATTAATTTTGAGTCCTGTTTCTCCATCTGTCTTTTTAGAATTACTTAACAGTTCCAGTAGTTTTTAAATGCTTCGCTTCTTTTCTTATTGCACTAGTTAGAACTGTTGACACAGGCTGAGGAGAAGTTGTGAAACACACAGTCTACGTGTGTTTAAAAGCTCATATTACATTTTCTTGTTTTAAGTGCTAAACATATTAAAAATTAAATAGTACATGTCTTTTTTACATGTACCATTTGTGTGCCTTACCTAGTGTTCCAATTTTCCATCCAATATTCATCTTCCGTGTGAAAAAGTTTGTAGAAAAGATCTTATGGAATATATCTGTAGATGACAAATTTTCTCACCTTCTGCTAATTGGAAAGAAGTCTTTATTTTCCATGAGATATAAAATTCTAGAATCATTTCTGCTTTCTTTCTGCATCTTAAATATATCATTTTATTGTCCTCTGTCTTGCATAGTTGTACAGTCATTGTTGTTGTTGTTGTTTCCTCATATTCACCTACATTCACAAGTCAGTGAATTCATCATACTTAGCTTGAATGGTGGTCTCAAAATTTTCTCCAGAAATTCTGGGTGATAATAGATCATACCTTGTTGGTTTCTTTTTTCAGTTATCATTTGTCCTGTCTGTTTATCTAATATCTGAAAAAACAATTTCATATTTTGTTCAGTTTTGTTTCTTTAGAGTGGGAGGGAGATTTCTGTAGAAATTATTCCCTCATGGACAAAAGTAAAAATCTAATATCTGAAAAAACAATTTCATGTATTTTGTTCAATTTTGTTTCTTTAGAGTGGGAGGGAGATTTCTGTAGAAATTATTCCCTCATGGACAAAAGTAAAAATCTCTCAGTGCAGCTCAGATTTTCCCACAGGCACAGTGATTTGAACCCAGGAGGAATTCGCATTGACATTTGTAAGTTATGACTGATTGTCTTTACGGTCTCATCCTGTCCTGACACACTGTCTTTACAACATTCTCCTATGGATCTACATACAGTACAGGTAGATGTGATGGAAAATGCAGGAGAATTCCTATCAGCTCAGTTGATTTTAGACTAGAGGTATTCCATATTCCAGGGAGCAAAATGCTGCAAAGAAAGCAGGAAACCAGAAGGCAGGTAGTTCATGAGAAGAATAAATATAGCATTAATGAAGTTATGACATTTTGCTGAGGAATCCATTATAATTCTTAGGTATAAATGTAATGACCTTAAAGTGCCTGTTGTTTTGATAAAACACTTGACTTTTAAGACTTCCTAGTAGGTACTGAGGATGCCTCATAAACTATATTTTTGTTATGTTCCATCCTCACCTAAATAGCCAATGTCACTTCCCATTATGTGCCAGTAGTACATTGGCATATACTATAGTGATTAGGATATTGACAAAGTATGAGAAAATACAGAACATACTCCTCATTTAGGTTTAGCTGCTGCCTTTGGCAAATTTGTTTGCTAATTCTCAGTCTCAGCATTTGTGTAAAAGGCGTGAAGCTATTTACCTTAGCTGGATTCAACTATCGCTTCATTTAAGATATTGGCAAGATTCAGAGCTGGGGAGATAGTCAGTAGAATACTTGCATAGCCTTTGCCAAGGCCCTGAATTTGATGTTCATCACACACACGCACACACACACACACACACACACACAGACGCACACCCACACACATGGCAAATTAAATGTGTATTTCTTATAAATTACGGAGACTAGAGCCAGTTGTAGTGCACACCTGTAATCCCAGCACTCAGGAGGCTGAGGAAGGAGGATCGCTGTGAGTTTGAGACCAGCCTGGGCTACATAGTAAGTTCCAGGTCAGTCTCAACTACATAGTGAGACCCTGTCTCAAAAGTAAATAAATAAATAATGGAGATTATAAAATACAGTATTAATAACAACTGTGAATACTTGGTGCTTTAAAGTATTTATATTTCATCTGTTAAAATTTTTGTTTTGAAATGCTTTCCTCATTCTCCAAATGTTTCTACAAACTCAGAGTATCTAACAGTATTTCTTCAGTATATCATAGCAAGTTGTTGCATCTTTCTCTTCACCTT
>NW_022900948.1:34111353-34160913 GCF_012274545.1 Fukomys damarensis
AATTGGCTTCTACTTTACACACTCAAGCAGTAAACAGTTAAGAGACAAATGAGTTTGTGTCTGTGAGATATTCACAGTAAATATTATTTTTAGGGGCTCTGGGTGATATTTTTCTGCCAAACTAGCAAATGGCAAAGTTAGTGTTTGAACTACAGTTTTCATTTAATTAATTTAATCTTATATTATTTATATTCCATATTCCAGAATACCATCTATTATCCTTAGAACAGAAATGAAAACATTTCTGTTTCTTACCTGCTCCTTCCAAGTTATAGTCACCTGGGTGATTTTTTAAAATATGCCTGGACAATTTATTGCATTTAATTCCTTCTCTGTCTCTGTTCCAAGTCTCTCAGGTCAAAGATTTTTGCAAAGCCCCTATAATTGTCATATAAATAAAATCACATTGCTCATAATTACCAGGGACAATTCTGTGTAATTAGATGTTAACTCTCATGTCCCCTTTCCTTCATGACTCTGAATAAATACCCATTCCTGTCCCTGTCTCAGTCTGGGAAAAAAGCGTGGATGAAAATGTAACTGCTTTGTTGCTCTCTATGTAATTAACTACCATTAAAAGCCACTAATTAGATCGTAAGTTTTAAATAAGTTGCCCTAATTACCTTTGGTACACGGTGTATTGAGTCAGGAGGGCAAGTCCTTCAGAGCCAAGAAAACTTGGCTCTGTCAGTAAGAGAATTAACAGGGCTATTGGATTTCTTTCTTCCCCATTCATAACTGAAAAACTGAGGACACAGGGCATGGGATGGATAGAGGCAGAAGCAAAGACTGTAAGTGAAATATATATATGCCTGAGCAGAGGGGGCTGCGGGATCTATCGTACTTTCTCTCTCCGGATAGTTGTTCCCTGTGTGAAAGATGGACTGATACCAAGCACCGCTTTAGGACAGACAATCTACACAGCAACTGCCTGGGAATGCTGAGTGGATGAACGGCTGGATACACTGGCAAGTAGAAAACTGGGCAAAAGTCAACACGGCAAGAGGATGAAGAATCTTAATTCTGAAATAAAAATAACATCGGTTTGAATTCTTCTCAGAAAATGACTGGATGAAAGCGTGTTCTCTGCACTGTGAATTCCCACTTGTAATAGGAGGATAAGGATTCTTCACACCAAATTTGAGATAACTTAATGATAATACGAGACGAGTGCATCTGCATTGTAAGCTCTCAATAAATCTCAGAGGTGGTAATAATGGTGGAGATAGTGAAGATGATGAAGAGGACTGTGCAGAGGAACTTCTCAAAGTCTCATTATGCAACCATCACGATCCCTCTCTTTCCCTGTCTCTCCTCCCCGCCTCCTTTCACCGCACCGTACGACACTCCCCGCAGTCTCATTCCAGAATATTTCCTTCGGCTTCGGTTAATGCTATAGAAATTAATGAAGAAAATAGAGCTCTCACCCTAGGGAGCATGCATTTTGGGCAGGCTATTGTGTATAAATAACACCATTTCTGCTATAATAAAAGCCTGCAAAGTATCATATGGAAGGAAACCCAGGAGAAATTTACAGAAAAAATGGTGTGGATGATCAATTTATGAAATCGTTAGCCAAGCTAATTCATACATGGCCACCATCACGTCAAACTGTAACTACAACAATGACAATAACAGAAGACTTCATTAGAATAATAGAATAACCTTCATTAATTGAGCATATATTCTAGGCTAGAATTTGTTCTAAGTGCCTTATACATACAAACTAATTATCACAACAAATCTACAAGTAAGTCTTGGAAAGTGGAGATACATTGAGGTTTCATTACTTGCTTGCCTAAACATAGACAGTTTGCAAACAGCAGAGCTAACCCTTAACTATGAAGTTCCACCTACAAAACTGGAGTTTTTAAAGCCTGCACGAGTCTGTCATACTCAAGAAAAATTATTGGGATTTCTTATATTTTGATCTAAAAATATCAGGAGAACTCAGTGTCCTTAGTATTTCTTCCTCACTTTCATTCTCTGGCATCAGCTTCTTCATCCCTTGAGAGGCAGAAAAGCGATAGATGTCTTCTCAGGACTCTTCCAACTGCCTTTCTTCTGGCACTAATTTACATTGTGTGTAAGCCAAACCTCCCCATGTACATTAAAGTCTCCTTGAAGCCAAGGTTAAGTCTTAGAGTTTCCAATGCATCTCACATAGAATGATATTCACAAATTTATTTTTGACTTTTTCTTTACCTCTCTCTCTCTCTCTCTCTCTTATAGATAGTTGATATAGGTAATATCTATGTATATTTTATAAAAATGTGTGCATGTAAACACATATGTAAGTATATACATACATATACAAATGTATGCATATGTGTGCACTCAAGTATATTTACAATAGTTTGACATATAGACACACTGTATTAGCATAGGCTTTATATTAGAAACCTGTCTTCATAATATAAATATCAATAACAGCACACAACAAAAAAAATTCTCCCTAAACTCTCAATATTATCTACTTCAGTGAATCAAGACCTCCTCTTTTTATTATACAGATACATTTTCATCAATATCATGTGACTTGTTTTTATTCGGATTTGACAAGGGAAAACCTACTTCACTGCAGTTTTTTCAAGATATATGTGCATTGTCTTGGTCTAATTCTCTGTCCACCCGGGTATCTCAGGCACTCAGACTGTTGCCCAAACAACTTTGTATCTGCTGTGACTTTCCAGGATGAAAGGGTGCCTTCTCCTAGCTCCTTTGGCTGCACACTCAGATCCTTAGCAGGTGTAGAGCATTGGAAACTGGCAGTCACTGAATTGGCTGCTAGCAGAGACCTCTCATTGGGCCTGTCCTATTTGATGGTGTTTCCAAAAAGAACACCACCCTGTTCCTCCTGCTTTTGGTGTGACAACAGGTGCCTTTGTGTGGGTTTGAAACGACTGCTCAATTCAAATACTCGGTAGAAATGAGATAGGATCACTGAAATCACATTTTCATTTTCCATGAGAGATCATTTAATTGGCTCAGGTATCTTTTACCAGACCAACGATATTTATGCCCTTGTATAATCCCCTCCCCTTGAATGTAAGTAAGCTCTACTTAATTTCTTGCTCACAATAAATACATCAATGGCTGGATAATATAGTCTACCTGTGCATTTCCAATTTGGCAGGAGTTGTTGGTGTAGCTGCTTTAAAAAGAGAGCCTTGGAATGTTGGGAAAGCTTCTAGAATACTGGCTTGAAACTTGGTTATATATCTAATTTTTGTTCATTCATTATTCAACAGAATGTAATGAGCATATATTATGAATAAGGCAATAATCTAAGTGCCAATAATTTACAAATAAAAGAAACAGCTCTGTTCTCTATGTATTATTAGAGTGTACTCTGATAACTTCCAATCAATCAGCCCTCGAGTTTCTAATATGGGAAGTACAAGAAACAAACTGATCAAACTAGGACATGCACAAGAAGAGTTTTATAAGAAAAGATGAATACTGCCCTGATCCTCCAATGATAAATAGTAGATCTTCAGGCAGAGAAAGCTGTAGGGAAGAAATTGCAGCCCAAAAGGGAAGCATTTGTGAACTTGTTATTGGACAGTCATTTTTTAAAACATATAGCGAAAAATGCATATATGCATAGGGACTTGAAAAACTTTTCAATATTAAGTCTATCATCATACTTTGTAATATCATTGGACATCTATTAAATTCTTAGCATCCTGCTAAAACTTTGGGTGGGCAAGGAGTTAGCTTCATCTTTGGTATGTAGGTCATCTAACAATGGAGGAGGAATTCTGACATGAAAAGCAAAGCTTTGGCCTTATTGTTTTTAAAGTTTAAATGAATAAATTGCATAATAATACACTATTAAAGCAAATAGAATGTTATTTGTTAAAAGTAGAGCATTTGGGGATAGTGCTCACTTGTGTCTAAAAATTGCTAAGTATATTGTTTCTGTTCAACATGGGTTATCGAGGTGTCTTCAGTTTCCCAGGTTTTTCCTTCCCTCGGGGACTTGGAGAAAAGCTGTGCAGATTTTTGCCCTGGTCTATCTGTCTCTATTCTGTTCGAGGTCTGAATGACAAGTCAAGCAGAGAAATTGAATTTTTCACTTCTCTAAACACTTTTGGCCCCTAGGAACATTAGAAAAGGTCAAGAATTTTACAACACACTCTTCCCCAGGATAAAGGATCAAAACTTATTTTTTAAAAGGTTATTCCTGGCCCAACGAGACGGTAGTTGTGACTCAGAATCTAAAGAGTAGTTTGTATCCTCTCCGTTTGCATGCACTTCTCCAGGGAGATTTATTTGAAGGCACGTTATCAAGAGAGATTCCTTGCTTTCATTACTGCAACTTAAGGATTTAAATAAAATAGTTTGACTTAACTGAGATATGTGTAAACAATCTTGCTTGTCATACTCCCCCTTTATTCTATTACTTCTGCTGTCTTACTTACTTTTTCCTTTTCAGTTAGTTGTTTCTCTTTACCAGCACTTTTAATTCTTTTTCTTAATCTTGAAAACCAATCTCATAATTCAATTTTTATTTTAACTTGCTGAGCCGTACAATAGACATTCTCCAAACTGGCTTAAATGTGGCCCCATCTTTGGTATCTGTGCCCTTGTTCAATTTCTTCCTCTTGATGGTGAGTCTATCCTACTACCTCACTTCTACTAAACAGAATGTGATAACAATTACAGATACAATTAATGATACAAGTTGGTCAAGATATATTTATTTGTCATTTGGTCAATACTTTGTAATGAGTAGCCACTATCTTCAAAATATTCTTTCAGCTGTCATGTAGACTAGGACAATAGAAGCAACGGATCTCCTGTCATCACAGGTACTTGGAGTGAAATCTAAAAAGCAGAAAACGAAGCATCCCACAGAAGGAATATTTAGTGGTCTTGGTGTGCTGTGAAGAGAGTCCACAGACCATTTCTTGATTGGAAGATCAGGGAAGCCAGTCTAACAGAAAAACTTTATGCTTAATCTTGAAGGTGGTGCTGGACTTCTCTGCCCCTAAACAGTGCTCTATACACATATTACCTCCACTTGAGATCACATCTCTCTTTTTAAAACTTAAAAATATATATTAGTATAAAGTGTTGGCAGTTCATGCAGTTTACAGCCAACCCGGGGAGCAATCACATGTACGTACCACAGTTTGTTTCTTTTTTTAAATTCTCTTCCTCCCCACCCCGCTCCTCCTTCAATTCCCCTATTCCAATTTTTCATACTTACTGATATTATTAATTTTAGTGCAAGTTATTCATTGAGGTTGTTAGGTTCATGTACATGGTAGATCCTTATTCCACTTATTTCCTCATCCCCTGCCTAAACATATAGCCTCTTCGGCTTTTCCTCTTGGATCACTTCTCCACTGCAAGAGATCCATGTCCTTATCCCTTTCTTTCCATCTTTTATTATTCTCTTTATTTGTATATCTCCTTTACAGTGAAGGTAGAGTCTCCTGTTTAATATGCAAAGATTAAATAAGTTCTACTTTTTCTAAGACAACCTATACAGTCTTGCTTGGTAGATAGCATTCATCTAATACTTCCTCAGTCCTCAGTCAATTGGTCTAGTTAGGCATTCTCAAATTATTACTTTCCTGGCTCTTGTCTTAAGCCAGGAGAACATTATAAATAAAGGGAAAAGGAACAATTCACTATGTTACAGTGTTAGGACTGGTATGGATTAGGTGATGAAGATCAGAACAGAGCAGTAAAACTTAGGATGTTATAGTATGAAAGAAGTTCTTGGTTTGTTGGGAAAAAAAACATGACCAGTTGAGAAAAAGTGAATTCTGTCTGTAGACTACCTTGTTATTTATTCCCAATATAATTTCCAATTCTCACTTTTTCCCATCAGTTGAAACTTGAAACTAAGCTATATTTGAAATGTCTCCTTTATTACTGTTCTCAGTTTTGAGTACCCCCTCAAAACAAAACAAAACAAAACAAAAAAACAGACATGAGAACAAGGAAGCAGAGCTAGGCTCCCTTCTATTTGAGAGAAAACATAATTTTAAATATTAAAGAAAAGAAATAATCCAAAGTTTGGCTTTGTCCTTTCAAGTTGTTCTTATTTTGAGATACAGAACTCTTCTTACAGTAGAATCATTCCATTCCCCTGCACTCTTTTCAAATGGTCTTGGTCAAATCACTTAAAAGATATCCCAGGTTTTAATATTAACTGGGAGAAATCTCTGGAAAACTGAAGCTTTAAAAACCATATCAATGTCAGTAATTCACAGCCCTAAAAGTCTATCATAATAAGCCATTGGAAAGCGAAAAAGAATGTTGAAATCAGGGGGCATAATCAGTAATAGGACAATGGCATTGCGGATTACAGATCAGCTCAATGAATTCCTAGGCAGCCATTAAAATGATAATTAGACATGAACATAATATGGAAATGTTTAGAATGTTATTAATAAAACAAGACTATGCTCAATCATACATAAACCCTAATTATAAATTATATTTGCTTATAAAAGAGAAAAGCCAAACAGATAATAGATCTATTCATGTTTTAGGATGTATTCATTTTTTAAGACAGTTTTCTCAACTCTGAGTTTAGGGTCTGATGATCCTGGGAGCGGGCCAAGCTTGCTCGCTGTAGTCATGGTTGCAGCCTCTGTCTATGCTGGTGTAATTTCCACTCTTGTGACAAATACAACAGTCTACAGAAATTACTAAGTGTTCCCTGGGTAGGCAACAGAGTCCCTCTCCCAGACAAAACTTAGTATTTTAATGAAGGGGACTTTTTGCCATTTTTCTGGCATTAGTTTTAAAAGAAAAATAAAGTAAAAATAAAATATCTTGTACCCTTGACCTGGCATTCACGTCAGCAACTTACCCAGAGAATTATTGTCATCAGCAATGTTCTGGTTACATCAGACAAAGGAGCAAAGCATTAATTCATGTTGACCTGCTTGGGGATGTCAGCAAACCCTCACGCTCCTCTGAGTACTTGCAAAATGGGGGGAAGAAATCAGTGCAGGTTATATAAAAATGTCTTTTCCTGACAGTGCAGAGTATTTTTATCCTGGTGGAAGTTGCCTCTGGGCTCTGAAACTCTCTGTTAGGGAGTAAAGAAAACTAATTGCAGTGAAACATCTTTTCAGGCAACCTGCCGATCACCAAATTCTATACGTAGGGGAAATTTTTTAGGAGATGTTTCAGTGGAAAGAGAGCCTCAGAGGAATTCTTTTTAGGTCCAGGGAAATGTCTACACAGTGTAGGACTTTAGTTCAATTCAGAAAATGCTAAATTTCAAAGAGTCATTAAAAGTTTCTCTAAAAATTTCAAGGAGACTTAGTACTCAATCACCCAGTTTGACCTCTTGTTTCATATTCAGGAAAACTGGATTTCATAAAACTGAAGTCACTTGCCAGTTCAGCACAATTCATTAGTAGTACAGCATAAAATTAAGGCAAGTCTGCCTGAGGTTTCTTATACTTCAGGTTATCTTTGTCTTTTAAAGTTCATTGCCCATCTCTGCAATTGTACATCCTTGGATGGTGTCTTATTTCTACAGGATAATGTCTTCTACTGTGTGTAACATATCACTTGAGTTTCAAATAGATTGTCAAACTCAAAAGTAAAAGTTCAGTGAATAAACATGTATTGAGTTCTATGTGCCCAGTGTTGTGTGACAAAAAAGGCTTGTGAGATCAAAATAAACAGGATTTATACTTTTGCTGCTGTTGTAGTATCCCCACATGTGCTAAATATTGAAAGGACTTTCATTTAGTGTTAATATAGAATTAGAGCTAATAGAATGGCTTAAATATGGATTCTCGAGGCTCTAAAGCATGTTCCTTGAGCAGTTACTCCTTTCTCCTTAAACTGGCCTTTCTGATCCTTCCATTACCATGGGCTAGTATGTGTATTAATGCATGCACAACAATCCTATGACAGAAAATACCAGCAGCCAATCTAAGACCCTGCACAAGAGAGGTAAGAGTAGACCTAATAGTAGTTAACTGACAGAAAGTTATGAGTGCCCTGAGAATTTCTCTGTTGAGCATAGGGTCATCATGGGATTTCCCACCCCACTCCAGGGGCTGTTTGAGCTGTGACAACTCCACAGAAATTGAGTTTTTGGATTTGTCCTGCCATCTGAGCCTCTTTCTATCATTTATCTGGAGTGGAGAAATCCACAGTATCTGATTTTCTGGAATAGCCAAGTAAGGATCAAAATGTTTCTCATTGGAAAGAAACATCTTTTCCCTTATAAGATTGGGTGAACAAATAAAAATAGGAAAGAGGAAAGCAAGGAAGAAAAAAAACCAAAGGATGAAGAGATTGGAGAGAGAGAAAGGAATAAAGGAATGAAGTGAGGGCAGGAAGGAAGGAAGAAAGGAAGGAAGGAAGGAACGAAGGAAAGAGGAGGATCTATAAATATTCAATATGTCTTTTCACACTGGAGTAATGGATACTGCATGAGAATCAGATGAGGGATTGTAGGTCAACCTCTATAATTCTATTTTGCCAGTCTTTTAATCTCTAAACACTTCCAGTTTCCTAGTCTGTTTCATAGGAAGAGGAGTGTGATCCTGAGGCGTTTATGTCTAGGAGAGGAGATAACTGGAAGTTATCATGACATGCTCTTTACTGAAATATATGGTAATGAGAATGCAGAATACCATTCATTCCAGATGATTTTAAAGAAAACTTTAGATATGCATAATAGGAATTAAAAATGTTTGTTGTTTAAGATAGGTAAATGCAAATATGCACTTAACCAATACGTCCTAGCTGAAAAATCATTTACTCTAATCATAAGAACACAGAAATTCTGAAGCCTGTGAGAAATAACTAAATTGGAGAAAAATAAAAACATTGAAGAAAATAAAGTCAGTATTTCCTGTAGGTGGCTTTCCCAGAAGCAGAATCTGAGTTGGAATAGATGTATAAGTTGATTATTGAGGGTGACAAGAAGAGAAATTTGTAAAAGAGTAGGAGAAGAAGGAAAAGGAATGAGATGCAGGTGTCTACTTTCAGCTTAATCTAAACTCAAGGAGTATGATTGCATCATACTCATGGTCCTAACTTCAAAAATCCCAAAGAGTAGGAATGGAATCAAGAACTTATTGTGCACTCAGGTAAGAATGACAATCTTTATGTCTAAATGCAAGAAAACTAGTGCTTTCCTTCAGGCCAAAACAGGATGAGGAAATTTCTCAGATTTCTTCAGGCAGAATTATTCCTATTGGCTGAGGGAAGCAAACCAGTGAGACATTGACAGCCTGCACTTTTGGCATCAGGATAGCAGGTGCAGTAGCCAACAAGGCCTTGGGTTGACTCCAGTACCACCACTCACAGATCACGGATGAACCATGGACCGTGTTTTCCACTTCTGCACCCTCCTCCCTTCTCCATCTTCTCCCTGTAAAATCTGAAGATGGAGGCTATGCTCAGTGAACTCTACCCTTTAAAATGCCAGAAGTATTGCCTTCTGTAAAATAGGATCTTAGTAACTACTTCTTCTTCTCCTTCTCCTTCTCCTTCTTCTTCATCTCTTTTAATTCAGGTACAATCCTACATTGATGACTTAGGAAAATAAATACATTGATTGATTTCAAAATATGAAATGATGGAATTTTCATATTTCAAGTCATCAAAATGAGCCTCGTCCTTACTGGACCGATTGTTTGATGGATGGCTTTTGCAGGGTCTGCTTGCTTGAATCCCTCTCATTTGGAGAAATGATACTTGCTGGCAGAGGCTTCTCTATCATGGAAGAGTCCATGCATTGTCCCACTGATGAGGATCCCCCCGCCCATCCTGCAGGGCTCTTGGACTGATCCTAGTCTGTAATTCAGGGGAAGTAAGGCTGTCTTTTTCCTTTTCTTATTAGTCTCTTCCTGTCTGGAATTCTAACTGTGGGGATATGAGAAAAACTCTGCAGTTGGGAATAGGTGAGTGTACAAAGTAATTTCAGTGCGTGGCTTAAAAATGCTCCTTAAAGCAATCATTCCCCGTGGTTTTTGGCTTTTGCTCAATCTGAGTATGTGACAAAGCATTCTCCCTGACCCAGCCTTCTCTGTCCAGACAAATAATTCACTCTCATTGCAGTTTTTGCTCTTACTAAATAGCCCCTCTAACCATCACTGTATCTTTCCATTCTAGCTAGCAGCTTGGACAGCAGTTTCTTTAAAAATGTTACTAAGTGAGCAGTATTACATGTACTCCTTGCAAATACTTCCTCACATCCTCTGGGCTTGCAGAGATTGCTGCCTCTCTAAACCCAGGACAAAGTCCGTGCTATGCATTGGATTCATTAACACATTGTTTACCAGGCTCTGCCATTTCTTGAATCTAAGCAAAAACTTATTAAATTATAGAAAAATCATTGTGCTAAGTGCCTTGTATATATCATCTCATTTAATTTCCACCCAAACTCCTTTGATGCTATTACTATTAGAATCCGTGTCTTACAGAGGATAGCAACAAAAGCACAGAGAATTTAATTGGCTTTCCCCAAAGCACAAATTTAGTGAGTAAATGAAGATAATTGACCACAGGCCATCTGACCATTGGGTCAAACAGCTCTTTTCATCCCAACTTTACATTCATGTGCCAAGGTGTAGTGAATGAAATAGTCTGGTATCTGTCTTTAAATGATTTCATGATCTTTGACATGCCAACTCAACTCTCTGGGGCTCAGTTTCTTCATATTAATTAGGGAGAACATAGTTGAGTTCAGTGTCTCCCAATGCAACTAATTAAATATAGCAACTGTATACTTTACTGTGTATCATACAATGTGGGAAACAAGAAAACAGGATGGAGGAAACAATTCCCTCTTCTCCCGGATGTAAAGAAATGCAGAAACAAGGAAAACAAGGAAAAGACAAAGAAAACAAATTCTCTCCATGTGTAAGTACCAACACGCCCAGTGATGTTTACTTTGGTTTGCAGATACTCCCACCCTGGACTTGTAAAAAAAATGAGTACATTTGATTATTACTAAATGTGACCGGGAAAGATGGGGAAAGGGAAGAAAGCATGACACCGTGGAGATGTGTGTGTGTGTGTGTGTGTGTGTGTGTGTGTGCATGGACCATAACTTAAAAGGAAATATAAAAACTTTATGAGAGAGACTTGTGCTTGCATCCTGCAACATGTGTTTTCTAATTCCATAGTACTGCTCCTTAAACAGCAATATAACACCGGAGTTCCATCTCTCTTCTTGGCAATAAGGGCGAGAGTACCCTCTGCTATCAACATGGCATCGCAGAGTGGTGAACTGAAGGGAAAATTACTGCATATTTTATGGACCTAAAAAGCTGTTCTGGACAAATTACCTTCTAAAATCTTTTATATGAAAGATAAGCTTCTAACCTGTTTAATCCCCTAAACTACATTTACTTTCTTCCCAATGAACACTCTAAAATTGACTTGAGACTTTAATTTTAATTTAAAAATCAGCACTGAATTTCTTGTTTAAAATTAGTACATTTATTAGTACGTTTTTGTGGTACACCGTGAATACATTCCTTGTGGATGGTTGGTACATGTACATAACATCTTATTTGTTTTTGCCCATTATTTCCAAATCTTGATTCCCCTCCCATTTTCAAAATGTCAGTCTCCTCATTTGTTATGGTCTATATTTTATTTCACTCTCTGATTTATTTATAATTTGGGTTTCTCACATAAAATAAATCATACAATTTTTATATTTGTGTGTTTGATTTGTTTCCTTTAATATTATGTATTTAAGATGTATCTATTTTCCTACAATGTCTCAAGTTTATCCTTTTTATGGCAGAGTACTACCCCATTGTGTATGAATACCACATTTTCTTTATCCATTCATTTGTTGAAGGACATATATTCAACACTGAATTCCTAGGAGCAAAGTAAAGAGAAATCTAGAGAGGTGTATTAATGAAGGTCCTCCAGACAAACATAACAGATAGGACATACAGATCTATAAAGGGAAATTTATTAGGAAAATTAGCTCACATGACTGTGGAGTGAGAAATTCTATGATACAGTGACTGCAAATCTGAAGAACAAGAAAATCCAGTGTGTCATTCAGCTTCAAACCTGAAAACCAGTCAACAAGTGGTCTCTCATAGTCTGAAGGTCCAAAACCAGAAGTTCTGACATCAGAAAACAAATGCAGATGGAAGTCAAAGTTACTTTTGCCCTGTGTGAGCTTCGGGTTGTAATTGGAATGAATGATACACCACCACTTTGGCGAAGGTTAAATTTCTGTGATCAGTTTACTGATATAGAAATGATTTGGGTATCTTTTAGCCATCCTGAGGAGTATTAGAAAATGAATACATTACAAGAATGAGTCCTGGGTTATATGAAAGTCATACCAAGCAATATAGCTATTTTAAATAAAAATAATTAATGAGGGATTATATGAGAGCCACAAAAAGATGCTAGCAATTAATGGTCATCAGACATCTAATGCTCTGTTCCACCACTAGGGACTTTTGTACTTGAGCACAGTGACTGCAGTTCTGAATCACACAGGGAAATTAGTTGTTAGAAAAGTGAGATTGCATTTCCCTAAAATCTCTCATAATCATATCTTTATTTGATTTATTTGTCTCAGGGGCTGGGCTACCTTCGCCCTCATCATGAAAGACAGAATCTTTGGGAAATTCTTCACTGTACATTGGCATTTGATTCTCCCATGACTGGTGAGAATGCAGACTGCCTGTCCCCTCCGCCACACTTCATTAGTTATTCCTTCAACTGGAAATGATGTGCTTGCTTCGGTGGGAAGTGCATGTACATTCAAATGGAACTTCAGAAAGACAGCATCTTCACTAGTTCTTGTGAGTTATAGATTATGACTCTAGCCACAAGTCCCCAAATATGGGTGGTATTTCAGAAATGTACAGCTATATCTTTATAACTGAAGGATAAAATGAATATGTTTCTGATAATCACAATTATTCATTGGTTTCACAGAAGGCTTCTTTTCACTCTGAAGGAAGAAAGCCTGTGACAACAGGTTTCTAGAATGGAAGCCTTTAGAAGAATTAAACACTAAGTTCTCTCCTACACTTAAAAGTTCAGAAACTGGGCCTGGAGAAGGAAAAATCCACATGGCAAGAAATATATAAATAAATGGAGAACCAAGAGTTGGAGCCATTGCTTCTGAATCTTAGCTTGGACAGAGATGGACAAAAAGATTCCAGACACAGGGTTTTCTTTCTGCCACATTGCTTCATGATCCTCAGAGGTTCTTATTCTGTTTTACACTCACCTAATCTCTCCTCTTGTAGACGTTAGAATGTTGAAGAAGTTAATATTCCCCTTGATGATCACAGTAGATGTTGTAAGAGGCCCAGGGGTTTAGTTTCTTAGAAATCTCTTCCTTGGACTTCTATGAGGAAAGTGTTCCCTTGAAGGAAGCAGACACGTGAAATCAATACAGCACCATGGCTTAGAGTGGGGGCTTACATGTAAGTTCTGATCTCCTACTTATTTAATAACATTTTCATCACTTTACTGAATACCTTTGAGCCTCACTTTCTCAAATTTAAAGCACACAAATAAAAAAAACCAGGAATAAAAATACAAAGCATGCAATATATAACATAATTCAATGTCAAGACAAATAAGATAATATCTATTTTAAGTTCAGCAAAAGGTTTTCATATAAGAACTTGATATAGTTAATCAGCTAATTTTAAATCATACTTTCATCCTCTGGCAGGGTGGTTACAAAAAGACTTTCTGCAGAAAATTACAGTGGTTCTTTTTAAGATAAGGGACAATACCAGGAAGTCAGACTGAAGCCTTTTGGCTGGAGCTCTTACCTGATTCCTAGAGTGAAGATTGTGAGATATATTACTGAATACACTTTGGCTTCAAAGAAGAAATTAGAAGACATTAGTAACTTGAAATGAGGAAGTGGAAAGTTTCACTGTTGTAGTGGGAAGTAGGTCAACCTAAAAGTGGATATGACTTAGAAGAGGAAAATGTTCTTAGAAGGAAAAAAGAATCAGTCTGTCTACGTGTGAGACACTTGAGAATAAAAAGATCATCATAGACTTTTATATTGTATCTAATTCCACTCATTGATTTGATAATGAAACTCTCAGCAGGATAGATGACCTGATATATCCCAAAGTAACCTTTCTTCTATCTCCTCATTTCTAATTCATTGTGTGTGTGACAGCATGCTGTAGTTACTGACTTTTTTTTCATTTTTACAGGCCTCAAAACATATTCTGTATAATATTTGGCACATAGTAAATACAGAATTCTTTGCAAAGATCAGGGTTAAAAGGGTTTGTATAATTATGACAAGACAACTTTCATTAAGCAGCCAAGCTAACATGCAGAGTTGTCTTTACATTAGATATCTTTTAACAAAATCCTAATGACTGATTCTATTACCTTTCTCAAGGTGTTCAAACTTCCTCTTTTTTTTTTTTCAAACTTCCATTTTCCACGTGGTTTTCAGATAGTTTACGGATGACCTTTTTTATAGCCCTAAACAAAATGTCCCATATACATGTCTTAGAACAGAGTACATTTTCAACATTCTTAGGTAATGTGTATGAGATAAATTAATCTTGGCATTGATTAATCTCTTTTCTCTTAAATTCTTTTATTGGTACATTTTAGGTATACAATACATTTACATTCATCATTGGAAACTTGTGACATTACATGATGTAGCTTGGCCCTATGCTCTCCCTTCAACCCCTCCACCCTTCCTATTTGTGAAGGCTTTCATAAAAATGAGAAATTAGAGACATTTATAGCTAAATGGAGGCACATTGAGGGCATACTCTTAAGTGAAATAAATAGGAGACACGTGTAGTGAATAGTTTATCTGGCATGAGAAACTGAGCATGTAAATAAGGATTAAAATGAACAATTGATAATGTGAAATAAGAAGAAAAGGTCCAAAGGATCAGGGGAAGTGGGAGGGAGAGGTGAAAGGAAATAATTGAGATAAGAAACAAATTTTATTGATCAATCTTTACAACACGTGTCAAGGTGACTTTCCATAGGCCTCTTGCCCTCAATTACTAAATACATTGTAAAATGTTTAATAATTGACTATTTCTCTATCAATCCCCTCCATAATAGCCTTATGGATTAGCCTTTGATATGCATTGCATCAAAAGTTTGCTAATGATATAAAAAAAACTGCTCACAGAATTAATGACAGAAAATTTCTTAAACAGAGGGAAAGAATTTGACATATAGTTAAGTGAGGCATATAGGACACTGACTAGCCATGATTTAAAAAAAAAGAAGATGCCTACACATATAAAAATCAACATCCTGGAAACCCAACAAAATAACAAAATACTAAAAGCAGTTTGAGAAAAGAAACAAATCAAACACAAAGGAAATCCCATAAGAATCACAGCAGATATTTCAACACAAACTCTCATGTCAAGGAGAGCCTGGAGTGAGGTACTTCACTCCCTAAAAGAAAACAACCTAAAACCTAGATTGATGTATCCTGCAAAATTATCTTTCAAAATTGATGGAGAAATAAATACTTCCATTACAAAGAATATCTGAGAAACTTCATGAATATTAAAACAGCACTCCATACAATTCTAAACAATATCTTAGAAAAAGACAATGAAGACCACAATTCCATGAGGCCTGACAGAGCAAATCCATCAGAAAAAGGCAAGAAATTAAAGGGAGAAGGAGAGAAATAAAAATAAGAGAGCCAAAAACAGGAAAATAGCATGACAAGGATGTCAATACATATCGGTTATAACCATCAATGTTAATGGCCTCAATTCACCAATCAAAAGAAAGAGACTGGCAGAATAGATCAAGGCAAAATTCAACAATATGCTGTATAACAAAAACACACATAGTTGAAAAGGAAATTCATACACAGAAAGTAAAAGGGTGGAAAACAGTTCTACACACAACAGGTACCAGAAAAAAAGCAGGGGTGGCTATTTTAATTGCACACAATGTAGATTTTAAAAAGAATTAATTCAGAGGGACAAAGAAGGTCTCTACATCCTTGTAAAAGGAAGAATCCAATAAGAAGAGATGACAATCATAAATATATATGCACCAAATACTAATGCACCCAACTATACAAAACAAATGTTAAAATACATGAAAAACCAAATAAGCACTAATACAATTGTAGTGGGGGAACTCTATACCCTACTGTCACAAACAGATAGGTCATCTAGACAAAAAATCAACAACAAAATACTAGAGCTGAACCAAGCTCTTCAGAAAATGGACTTAATAGATGTCTACAGAGTGTTCCATCCCACAAAATCAGAATAGACATTCTTTTCAGTGGCACATGGGTCATTCTCCAAAATAGACCACATGCTAGCTCACAGAATATGGTTATGTAAATTCAAAGGATCGAAGTTATCCCATGTATATTATCAGAATATAGTGCAATTAAACTGGAGATCAGTAGCATAAGAAACCACAAGAACTCCACAAATACATGGGAATTAAATAACACTCTCCTGAAAAACCAATGGGTCATAGAGGAAATGAAAGAAGAAATTAGACAGTTTCTACTATTAAAGGATAATTCAAATACAACATACAGGAATCTATGAGACATAATTAAAGCAGCTCTATGAGGGAAATTCATAGCAGTGAATGCCCATACTAGGAAAACAGAGCAAGCTCAAATAAACAACCTAATGCTGTATGTTAAGCTCCTAGAAAAATAAGAGCAAGACAAACGGAAAGATCATATAAGGAGGAAATTATGAAGATCAGAGCAGAACTCAATGCAATGGAGACTAAGAGAACAATAAAAAAAAATCAATGAATCAAAGAGATTTTTTTGAAAGAATAAACAAAATTGATAAACCCTTAACCAAGCTTATCAAAGAAATGAAAGAAAAGGCTCAAATCCATGCAATTATGAACAAAAAATGACAGATCCAGAAGAAATCCAGAGAATCATCAATAACTACTATGAGTACCTGTACTCTAATAAAATGGAAAACACAGAAGTAATGAAAAGATTTTTAGGTATATATGAATTACCAGAGTTGAATGAAGAAGATATAAAAATTCTAAATGCCCCATTTACAATCAGGGGAATTGAAAACATAATTAAAATTTTACCAACAAAGAAAAGACCAGGTCGTGATGGATTCACTGCTGAATTCTACAAGCCATTTACAGAAGAACTATTGCCACTATTGTTTAAACACTCCAATGAAATTAAAATGGAAGCAATACCTCCAAATTCATTCATGGAAGCAAATGTTACTTTGATTGCAAAAGCAGAGAAATACCCAACCAAAAAAGAGAACTATAGGCCAATCTCTCCAATGCACGTAGATGCAAAAATCCTCAATAAGATACTGGCAAACAGAATACAAAGCGTCATCAAGAAAATTACACAACCTGGGATGGGTAGGGGAAGAGTAAAAAGGGAAAAGAAAAAAATGTGAGAGAATGAAAAGATAAAAATAAAGTGTTTGTAGATGGGGAGGGGAGGAGGGGTGAAGGGAGGGCAGAGGTAAGGGGAAAAAATGAGAATCAAGACTTGTCATGTAGAGGTACAAGATCCCAACAATGAATGTAACTGTACTGTATCCCTAAAATTTACCAATAAACTCAAAGCTGAAAAAGAAAATTACACAACCTCACCAAGTCAGATTTACCCTAGGGACGCAAAGATAGTTCAACATACATAAATCAATAAATGTAATACACTATATTAGCAGAATTAAGGACAAAAACCATATGATCATCTCAATAGATGCAGAAAGGGCATTCCACAAAATTCCACACCTATTCATGATAAAAACTTTACAGAAAATTGGAATAGATGGTCTTTATCTCAACCTGACAAAGGCTATCTATGAAAAATCAACAGCCAACCTCATACTAAATGGTCAAAAATTAAAAACCTTCACACTAAAATCAGGAACAAGACAAGCATGTCCACTATTACCACTACCGTTCATTGTAGTTCTGAAATATTAGCCACAATTAGACAAGAGAAATAAATAAAAGCAATAAAAACAGGAAATGAAGACGTCAAACTGTCATTGTTTGTGAGGATGTGATACTCTACATAGGAGACCCCCAAAAATGCACCTAAAGACTTCTAGATTTAATTGACAGATTGAGTAGTGCAGCTGGATACAAGGTCAACATTCAAATGTCAGCAGCCTTCTTGTACACAAATAAGAAATTCATTGAGAGAGAAATTATGGAAACAACTCCTTTCACAATAGCATACAAAAAATGAAGAATCTAGGAATCAATCTAATGAAAGAAGCAAAAGACCTCTACACTGAAAACTACAGCATTCTGAAAAAAAGAGAACAAAGGAGATACAAGAAAATGGAACGATATCCCTTGTTCCTGGGTAGGAGGAATCAATATAGTGAAAATGGCCATACTTCCAAAACTGCCCTATAGATTCAATGCCATCCCAATGGAAATTGTGACAGTATATTTCACAGAACTACAGAAAATAATTCAAAACTTCAGTTGAAACCAGAAGAGATTTAGAATAGAAAAGCCATTCTAGGCAACAGTTATATGGCAGTGGGTGTCATAATCCCCAACATGAAACTCTACTACAAAGCCACTTTGATAAAAACAGCATAGTACTGGCAAAGAAACAGACCAGAGGATCAATGCAGTAGATTAGAATATACATAAACAACTCCAGACATATTCAGCTTCCTCATCTTTGACAAAGAAACCAACCATCCTCTCTGGGGGAAATATAACTTCCTTAATAAATAGTGTTGGAAAATCTGGGTTTCATCCTGCCAAAGATTAAAACTAGGCCCCTATCTTTCACCATGCATTAAATAAAATCCAAGTGAAATAATGATCTAAATATTAAACCAGAAACACTAAACTTGCTGGAAAATAAGTTAGGTATAACCCTCAAAGACATTGGCATAGGAAAAGGTTTTGTGAACAAATCCTCAGTAGAACAGGAACTAGCACAAAGAATCAACAGCTGGGATCTCATCCATTAAAACATTTTTGCACTGCAGGAGAAAGCACAAAAAGAGCTGAGAGGGAACCTACAATGTGGGGGAAATTTTTTAACCAGCTGTTCCTTAGTTAAAGGTCTGCTATCTAGAATACACAAAAAACTTAAAAAAAAAAATCAGGTTCCCCAAATATAAAGACCCAGTTCAAAAATGGGCATCTGAATTGAACAGACATTTCTCAGACAAAGAAGCAAAAGCATCAAATAACTATATGAAAAAATGTTTAACATCACTAGTCATTCAAGAGTCGCAGACGAAAACAATGCTGAGGTTTCACCTCACCCAGAATGAAGGGCTGCTATCAAGAAATGCTGGTGTTATTGTGGGGAGAAAGGACCCCTTCTCCATTGTTGATGGAGTGCAGACTGGTGCAACCACTGTGGAAATCAATATGGAGATACCTCAATGAACTATGATAAGAGATGTCATTTATCTGCTGGATATCTTCTCAAAAGAATTAAAAGAATCATGCGCAGTGATATATGCACACCCATGTTTATAGCGGCACAGTTGGTAATAGCTACAACTTGGAAACAGCCCAATGTCCATCAACTGGAGACTGAATAAAGAAGTTGTAATTTTTTTTATAAAAATTAAGTACTGGGGAAAGGATATAGCTCAGTGGTTCCTCCACCTGCTTTAAAAACACAAGGACTCAAGATCATTCCCTGGTACCCCCCCAAAATGGAGTACTACTCAGCCATAAAGAATGACAAGCTATAGACATTTATAGCTAAATATATGAACACTGAGGCCGTACTCTTTGTGTGTGTGTGTGTGTGTGTGTGTGTGCGTGTGTGTGTGTGCTAGAGATTGAACTTGGGATCTTGCACTTGTGAGGCAGGTGGCAGAACCGCTGAGCTAAATCCCCAGCCCAAGGCCATTCTAAGTGAAATAAATAGGGCACATAAGTGTAAATATTGAATAGTTTCTCTAGTGTGAGAAACTGAAAGTGTAAATAAGGACTAAAAGGTATAACCAATAATGTGAAATAGGAAGGAAAGGTCCAAAGGGGAAGGGGATTATGGGATGGGTTTGGGAAAGAAGGGAATGAAATTAATATGAGAAAAAGAAAAAATGGAAACAAAGTCTTTGTAAATAGGGAGGGATGGAGGGGTTGAAGGGAGGGCAGGGGAATGGGAAAAAAAAAGAATCAAGATAGATTATGTAATGGTACAAATTTCCAATGATGAATGTCATGATATTTTATACCTAAAGTGTTCCAATGACTTAATTTTAAAAGTCCATTAAATTTCTAAGTGTATTATTATATCTAGTGTGACTATCAGCTCCAATAACAAATTAATCAACATTGTTAAGTATGAGGTCCCTGTAGACAACTGTTTTTATAGATCACTGCAAACTGAGAGAGGAAACAGCTGCAACTGGAAAGAAAGAATAAAATTCTGGTCTGGACATCTAAATTCTTTCATTTTAGTTTTAGCCCAACCGTGATCAGTCCCCTGAACTTGAGCATCCTGAAGATACGTTCGGTGAGGCTAAAGAATGTGACGTAGTTATAAAATTCTTTTGAAATCATCATGAAGGTGAACTAAATACTCAATCTAAAATGGAGTAGATTACTTAATTCTCCAAAAATGATAATCATAGTACCAATGTATTACTTAGAAAACATTATGAGGAATTTTCTAAAATACTGTAGATTAAATAATATATAGTGGTGACTTGGTTTATGAATGCTTTTGTTGGTGAACACTTTGCTTCACAAACAGCAGCATTGGGCAAACATTTGCCTTTGTTTTTAAACTCTGCATTTGGTGATGAACAAGACCATGGCCCCCTTTTTCAAAATTGTGCAATGAATTAAGTTTCTGAACAGAATTACCACTATAAGAGCATTTATGTAAACTGCATTATGTTATTTTATAACGTGTTGAATTGTATCCCTCACAGGATTTATCATTTCCTAATCACAAATACCTGTGAGTGTGAACTTATTTGGCAATAGCTTGTTTGCAAATTATCAAGCTAAGATGATGTCATATGGATGAGCCTTAAAGCAATATGGCAGAGATTCTTATGAAAAAGGAAATTTGGAACCAAAGGATGGAGCTTACCTAGCTTACCCAATGTCCTGAGCTCAATAGCCACGCATGAGAGAAATAAATAAATACATGAACCAATAAATAAATAAATGGCAAATACAGAGAGATTTGGACCTACTGAAGGTGATGTGAAGACACAAGGACAGCACCATCTACATGACAAAGAAAGCTTGCGCTGCCAGAATCTGGAAGAGACAAAGATGAATTCTTACCAGGATTTGGGAAATCTGGCCTCCAGAACCATTAGAAGAAATTTCTTTTTTTTTTTTTTTACATGTTAATCTCCAATTCTATTCTTTACAAAATATCTTTATTTATTTTCTCATTGAGTTTATTGGTACACTTTAGGTATACAGTACAATTACATTCATTATTGGCATCTTGTACTTTTACATGACAGGTCTTGGTTCTCATTTTTTCCCCTTGTCCCTGCCCTCCCTCCACCCTCTCCACCTTTCTCTACTTACAAACATTTTGTTTCCATTTTTTCATTTTCTCTTTTCCCTTGTTTCCTTTCCCCTGACCTTCCCACTTCCCCTACACCTTTTTGTGCTTTTCTTCCTATTTCACATTGTCAATTATACCATTTGGTTCTTATTAACACTTTTAGTTTTTCACACCACAGAAAGTATTCAGTTGTTAAAAAAAAAATAGAAGAAATTTCTGTTCTTTAAGTTTCCCAATGTGTGGTAGTTTTGCTGCAACATTCTTAGAAAACTAATGCTTGTAGAATAGGTTGTAAGAAACCACCTTACATTTTACTTAAAATTTTAATTAAATTTTAACTTTGAACTTAATGTTATCATTGAACAACTGCTAGTAGAATACTGTATAAGAACCTTAAAGCCAAGTGTCTAACTTCCCTTATCCCTCATAGTATAATTCTTTATGTATTGTATCTTTATATTATACATCATTCAATGCAATTTTATGCTATTTCAAGTACTCATATACTTTAAAGTAATTAAGAAAATATTGTATTACCCATATAATTTTAATTACCCAAATATTTACCATCACTATTGGTATTCTGTCCTTCTCAAGAAGACTCAAATTTTTTCTCATATTTGATTTTAATGTGAAAACTTTATTTTAATGTTCTTTGTACTGAAAATCTGCTGCCAATAAATTTTTCTAGTTTCTTACATCTTAAAATGTATTTAGTTTAACATTATTTTTGCAGTTTTACCAATTACGCAGATTTGAGTTTTTTTTTCACTTAGTGTTTTCAGTGTAATTTTTCTAGCCCTTCTGAGAAATAAGTAATCATTCTCCTACCTAATGTGTCATTTAAAAAATTGTCTTCAAGATTTTCCATCTAGTTTTATTTGTATTACTAGCACTATATGATCCTTAAGCACAGTTTTCTTTTCCTTTTTCTTATCTGGTATTCATTCAACTTGTGTGATAAGAGGAACCCATTATATTTTAAGACAATTTACTCAGATTGTATGTATATATGCATATATATGCATTACATACTTCAAAAACATACACACTTTTACAAGTTTATTGATTTTTATAAAAAGTATGCTATGCTAAAATTGTTCCTATGTGTACCCATTAATATTTCAAATTTTACAATTTTTAGCTTTGAAATTTCTATTCAGGAATTTATCTAGTTTGCATTTATTAGTTGAAATATTGTATTTTTTCATTTATTATGTGAATATTTTATTTTATGCCCTTAAGGAAAACTATAGATCTATTCAGGATCACCTGAATGGATTTTCTCTCTTTTTTCATTTTTTGGGTATAAATCATATTTCCTACTTCCTTGTATGTCTGATAATTTTCAAATAAATCTTTAGTATTTTAATATTATGCTACAAAGACAATATTTTGCATTTATTTTAAAATTACTGATTTTATTATTTCTTGTGTTTAAACATGAAGTTAATTTTCTGAGGCCAAATGACACACATTAATATACCAGTTAAAATTTTCCAGCCTTGGTCTGTGGATTTGGTTCAGTGTTTCTGCCACCTGCCTCATAAGCACAAGGTCCCAAGTTAGATCCCTTCAAAAAAAAAGAAAGAAAACAAAACAAAAATCCAGCCTTAATTGGAATTTTGAGTTCTGCATTACATGCATACATTAGGAGCCTGATATCTTTCTTAGAAGATTTTGTGTCCAGACTCTGTAGCTGGATTGTTTTGTTTTCTGGCTGTAGTTTTCCCAGCTATGTGATTGCCTGAAGCCCCCTCCATGATTTTTCAAGGTAATAAACATCTATATTTCTACTTAACTCTTAGATTCCCCATGAGTAGGCATCTAGTAACAGTCTTTAGATCTCCACGAGGAAGTTAACACTGCCTTTCCTATATTCCAAGGTTTCTTCACATTTTTTTTTAATTCACTATGTTTGTTGGTACATTTTAGGTGTACATTATGATTACATTCATCTTTGGGAATTTGTACCTGTACATGGCATATCTTGGTTCTTGTTTCTTCCCATTTTTCTCCCTCCCTCTCATCCCTCCACCAGTCCCTATTTATAAAAGCTTTGTTTTTGTTTTCCTTCATTTCTTATTTTTTTCTTTCCCGTTTTTCCTTTCCAACAACCCCTCCTAGTTCCTCTTCCCTTTTTAACTTTTTCTTCCTATTTGACATTATCTATTATACATTTTGGAACTCACACCAGAGAATCAATTAATTATTTACATATGTGTGTCCAATTTATCTCACTTGGTTGCATTTTAATATCTCTATCAAATGATTCAGAATTATTTTATAATTTCTCAAGAGTATATAGTTGGTTTCTGTGGGAGGATTAATCTCACAAATCCTAGTTGGCATTTATCAGAATCAGAATCTAACTCCTATCTTTCCCCAGTTTTTTTTTAAATCAGATGAGGTTTATTTCTCTCTGACTTGATAGAGATTTGTTGTAAAGTTATTCTGAATACAGACAGATCTATTGAGTTTGCTTTCCTCGAAATGTGGATTTAATTTCCAGATCCAAAATTAAAATTAAAATTATTTTCAATCCCCTGTCATCAGAAAGGTGGAAGAAGTTAATGAGAGGATCTTTCTTTTTAAGGGTATGACTTGAAGATTTATAAATTATTTCCAACTGCTCCCTGCTCATCCAGATTTATTCAAACAATGACAACTCTAAGTGAGGTAAGGAAACAAAATTTCCATATACTTAACAGAAGCATAACACAGATAGAATAATAACAGTAAGAAAATAGAAATGTCTCCTCAGAAAATGTATCCCGCTCTTCTAGCCACCCAGCTATCCAGCTGTATTCATCACAACCACAATCTGCCTGTGGTAGAATATTTGTGTTACATCAAACCAGGTCTACAAATACCATTTCATCCTGTTTTGTGTAGCTCCAAGTGTCTAAGAACCTACTAAAACCTACATAAGTATTTACTCTGTCCTTACACGTCCGTCCAGTGTACAAGGATGAAACTGGAATAGCGTGTTGGTGCTAGAATAAAAACCAAAATCTGAAAATGGAAGGATTTAAAGAAGGGCAGTTATTATTTTATATAAATAATGAAATGATATATGTCAGTAGTTGCATATATATCTGCCCCTACTACTACAGTAACTTTCTCTTTTGGAACCTGGACTAATTCTCTAAGTAAAATTTATATATCCATGTATCTCCCTGGTCCATGACCTTACCCTCTGAGAAATTATTTCTCTTATAATATTCCTCACAACCACATACATTAATGAAAATTAGAAAATATGTTCTACAGTAGCAATTTTTGCCATTTTTCCATCTGAGTCCAAGTTTATAGCCTCGATGTTTGAGCAATTATTATCTCTTGGAAGACATCTTTGAGTTTTTTGGCAATAAAATACAAAAAGAAAAGAAAAAAAAAACAACAGTTTCAGAGTAGATATTGCATGATGCCTTAAATTTAGTTGCATGTGTGCATATCCACAGTCAAATACTTTTCATATGTGTACTGCATGCCTTACTACTATGTGTGTGCGCCTCTGTTATGTGTGGCATTATGTCTTCTTCCCTCAATTCAGTGGAGGCCTACCTTGAAAGCACTTTCTTATAAGTTAAGCAGTAGTGGAGAACATTGGGTGACATCTTATTGGCTAGACATATGGTGGGGTTATTTTTCTTGGGTGAGGCAAAGGAGTCACGGACTAGGGGCAGGACTACAGCCTGTTAGACACAGCCTCTACGCACTTAGGCAAGTTAGCTCCGCCTCAGAGAGGTTTTCGAGTTTGCTCAGAAGACAGGAGTGAGGCACACCTGGCCCAGCCAGGCTTGAACTTCTCCCACAGATAAATCTCTGGGAAAGATTCTTTTAAAAAAATCATAGTTGGCAGATTTGCAGTATTTGCAGTACCTTTTCTTAAGCTTTTTCTTGTTTGCAGACTTAAATATTAGCTATGTTAATCAAAAGAATATGATATTTATGATGATATAGAAACATTAGCTATAGGAACATTATTAGAAATTTCATAAGCAGACACATACAAGTTTAATACACTTTTAACAACTCTGCAAAGACAATTTAATTTTAAAAAGATCACCTTTCTTACAATTGACTGTAGAAAAAGTAGAGATGAATATGCCAAAAAATGACACAAATTAACCTAAACCCTAACCTCAATCATAATAAAGAATAACTCAAAGTTGATCATGGGTTGAACTATAAAAATGGAAATGAAAAATAAATGTTCTGAAAAAAATCTAAGCAAAGCAGTATCCCAGCTTACTATGTTGACTTTTAATTGTACAGAAGTTAATACCGATATTGGTCTAGAAGTGTTCTATTTTTTCATTTGTACAGTAGTAATGAACAATGTTAAATATGTAACATCTTGTGTATGCGCATTTAATTACAAAAACTAAAAGCAGTTGCTAGCCCCCTCGGAAAAGGAACAGAACAATCTTTATGATGTAACAAGGAACTTACCATAGAGAAATAAAGACATATGTTGACAGAAAAATATCATATGTTCATAGAAATTTTATTCATTATTACCAAAAAATGGAAACAACCCAAATGTTCATCAATTAAAATATTTTTACTGTTAGGTTTTTTTTGTTGTTGTTGTTATTTTGTTTTGTTTAAACAGGGTCTCACTATGTAGTTCAGAATGACCTGGAACTCACTATGTAGCCCAGGCTGGTCTCAAACTCACAGCGACCCTCCTGCCTCAGCCTGAGTGCTGGGATTACGGGCATGCACCACCACTCCCGGCTCTTATTGTTAGTTTTGATGGTAGTGATAAAACTCTAAAAGCTGTCAAAACACATATAGATATGCACAATATGCATATATTTTATTATACTGTATTATTTTTTAATAACTTCATATGAAAATTAATACCAGATGAATCAAAGATGTAAATATGAAGACAGAACTCTTAATCTGCTAGAAAATATCATGCCTAGATATCATTGTGACTTTGCCTAGGAAGCAGCATTTCAAATGAGACCTTGAAAAGAAAAATAAAACTGATTATTCAACCACGTTAAAATTAAGAATGCCTATTTATCCAAAGAGTTCATTTAGTGAGAAGCCACAAACTGAAAGACAATACCAGCTGAAGGTTAATATCCTGAATGCATAAAGTATACAACAAATCATTAACCAATAAGACAAATAACTGAATAGAATACTTGGCAAAAACTTGATTTGAACCGGCACTTCACAAAAGATATAAAATAATGTAAAATAAACTTCCGTTAAGTTATTCATATTCAGTACTCAGGATTCATATAATAGTGACTGAAATGAGATAATTTAACAGCCATTATTAAGATTCAAAAAATGAATATCAATGAGAATACTCACACTCAAGTTTTATATGAGCAGGAATTGTGTAGTAGCGCAAGGAGGTTAGTATACCAGGAGACATTCTGCGCTAATCTCACAAGAATAAGGGGAGTGCAGCTTATATAGCACCTGCAGATTTGTGATTGGCCTGAATTTAAGCCTGCTGATTGGCTAAAACTGTCTGAAACGCAAGCCTTCCTATCCAAGCTTAGTGAATGGTCCAAATTAAGTTTTATCACTAGTTTAAACTGAAGCCTGCTGAAGTCAGGGCAGATATTTTCCAGAGCCACTGCGAGATGTCTAGGACAGTCATAACTGTCATTGCAAAAGTTGGGTAGAACATTTGAGCTGTTTGTCATTTGTCACTTCAGCACTGAAAATGACTGGCTGAAACCAGGGAAGTGGAGGAGGGCTAGCTGTGTTAATCATGCCTGAAGGCATCTTGGGAAGGTTGAGTATGTTAATAAGTGTTAATAAACTGCCACATTTGGAGCAGGTTCCCAAACCCTTTTCAGCATCTGGAGTGGTGGGAGTAGCACAGGTGACAGCTGACCTGAACCTCCTATCAGAGCTCCCTGGAGCATCGTCCTAAAGCAACCTCAGGATGGTGAGGACAATGAGGCATGAGGCAGGTTGTCCCAGTCCCTCCTTTGGGACCAAGGGGGAACAAAGGGAAGTGAAAGAGGAAAGGACGTGGCAAATGTAAGCCAAACAATGCTCCCCTCCAGGCTGCATAAGAGAAAGGTCAGAGTCCATAGCTTCTCCTCTGTCTCAGATGGATGAGTGTCTTCAAGGATGACCTTCTAAAATAAACAGCCAAGGAGTGCTGATATCTTTGAAAGAAACATCTAGGGAGATTTTTGCCTTGAGACCTGGAGGTATTGGTTATCTTGGATGTGCAAGAAGGATCTCTGTTCACCTTGGCATAAGGGACTGCTTCATTCACTACCAGGTAAAAAATCAGTGCAACTTTTGTGCTTCTGGTTAGAGATGTTCTAGGTGTCTACTTTTTTTTGTGGAGTTTTTATGCCAGTGTGCAAAGCACAGATGCAAGATGACCACTAGAAGAGTTTGATGGTGAGCGGAAGGAATACGTTACTATGCACAACAGAAACGTTCTTGTTATGACACAGGTAGGCAGGCAGACAGGGAAGAGATGGAATGGGGTCGGGGAAGTAGCAGGTAAAGTGCTAGGGGCCAAAGCCACGAGCAAGATGCTCCTGTTCTATGTTTAGTCCAAGAAAGTAAGCTGTTTGCAATGGTATCTACATGAGGATGAGAATGTACAAACACACTGACTCTTTTATTGTGTTCCAAATGAAGTAAAACCTCCATACTACAGCCTGCTCTGATCCCTGATTACCTCTTTAGCCTCTTTTCCCAGGCCTGACCTACACTGACCATCTTATACTCGGGCTTACTGTACAAATAAAATCCCACCCCGGATCTCTTCTCTCTGACATGTCTATCTCGCTGCCAACTCTTTGCTGTCTTTTTTTTTTTTTTCTGGCCAGAACATATAGCCTTTACATTCCTCTGTCTCACACACACAAGCACACACAATTCAGTCTTCAAGTCCATCTCCTATTACCCAACAGGTTTCAGTGCACTTTCAAGTAACATAAAAATACTTTTTCATGAGCAATACGTAATAACACATGTGGTAAAATTTCTCCCTTAGTACACCATAAACTCAGTGAAGGCAGAAAGCATGTTGTGCTTCCTGATCATGTAAATGTTTTAAAAGATAACAGTGTTTGGTATAGTGCAGGTGCTCAAGAAATATGAGGAGGGGAAAGGTAAGGACAAAGGGATTGAAAGAAGGAAACGGATCCTTTAGAATTTTACATTTTGTGCCATGCTCATAGGGGAAAAAATATATGTGGCTTTTAAATTACACCATATGTTTTGGGGGTGTGATGGATAATAGTGTACATGTTTTGGGCTGCATTCACTTGCATTTCTATGATATACTGTTGATAGTAACATTCTAAATTCTGGCAAAGGGCTGACAGTATTCTCCTTCACATTTGATGCTGCTTTTATTCCCTCTGTTTTCCTGGTGCATCCATCTTCTGTGTGGGTCCAATCCAATCACCTTAGCGTGCTATTTCCTGTTAGGAGAAAGACAGGGGCTGTTGTAGTTTAGGAGACTTAAAATTTAAAATGCGCATATCTCATTATGCTAATGGAGTCTCCTGGGGAAAGGAAGGCCTTGTTTCATAATACTTTTAATTCATTGAACTCATTACCATTTGGAACAACATCACCAGAAGAGAAAGAGGTCATGGGGGATGGAAGGGAGCCAGATTCACAGGTGAGCACCATTCCTGAAAGGAAGCCTTGTTCAGGTGGTCTGACCTGGGTAAACTACTTTGTGTGCTTTGGGTTAAACAGATTCTTCTCCATTCCAAGATTACACAAAGTGAAGAGGACTATCAAAGCCACAAAATTTAATCATAACGGACAACCAAAATAGGAAGATATTATCATTTTATATTGATATGTGTCTCTGTGTTATTCTTTCTATAGCCACAAAACATTGCAACATAACCTCATCAGTGTTTGGTGAAATTATGGCAGCAAACTACGTGAAGTAAGACCCGCTTTTTTATAATTTTCTATTTTTCTCATCATTCCTATTCTTATATGTTAGGGTTTTGTTTAAATTTCAAGCTTCTTTGCATTTTTAAAAAATACTTTTACTGCCTTCTTGTATAATTCTGAGTTTGAACCTTTCTACTTGGACATTCATTTCATTGGGAATGATGTTTTCCTTTCCAGTCAATATATTCTCGACTATATTCCTGCTGTTGATAACAGAGTTGAAATTGTTATTAAAATATCAGTTAACCCTTCTATATGGAGAAAGTGATTTTAAAACTATACTTTAAAGTGTGGGCCTGGTGGCTCATGCCTGTAATCCCAGCACTCAGGAGGCTAAGGCAGGAAGATTGTTGTGAGTTCAAAACCAGCCTGGACTACATAGTGAACTCCAGGTCAGTCTTATATACATAGTGAGACCCTGTGTCAAAAAAAAAAAAAAAACCCACACGCAGAAAAAAACAAAACAAAACAAACAAACAAAAAACTATAGTTTAGAAATGAAATAAATGGAGTAATAGTACAGTTAAGTTGTGTTTTGGAATTGATGAGAAAAAAATCTGCAGACCTACTATGTATGAAAACTTATGCCAATGACATACATAAAAATGAAAGGTGAGATTTATTAGGAGCTTGTTATATTGTGGGCACTCTTTTCAAGGATTATGTTTAGTAAACAATATGAAACTTAGAATCCCATTATATTGGTGCTAATGTACTGTATTTATGAAGAACATGAGAACACATATATTAAGTAACTTTTCCAGTATTCTACAGATCAGAGCAGAACATCAAAGTAAGCCTTGCCTTTGCTTTCAGACTCTAGAGCGTGCATTCTGACCACAACTCTAATCTACATTAGGGTAGTTTTCCTACTACCAAAAAATATAAAATGGCTACAGACATAAAATTACTACAGTTGAGGCCACTGAGACACAGAAAGAACAGTAAATTTGGGCAAAGTCATACAGCCACAAATTGTGGATCCAACATATTATCAGGGCTGCACATATCCAAATTAAGTGATCATTCTAAAACAGCACGCTTCCTTCTTTTTACCGCTTAATAACACTATGCTGGTTTCTTCCAACCATGTTGCCTTCAAGGTAAGAAAAGATCATAAGTGGTACCCAAGAGACTGCTCAATGATTTGTTTGTTGATTCAGCCACTTAACAAACATGAGGCCTTGGTTACATGCCAGTTACATACCATACACAGTTGTCTGTATAAGGGCTATGCTAAACCAGACAAAGCCCTTCTGTACTCCCAGTACGTCTGCTTTGTATCCTAGAATAACTCAGTGCTGCCAAGAGTCAATGTCCTCCTCTATACCACTGGGCAGACGATGGTGCTCTAGAATCTAATACAAAAAAATGGTTACTTTATAATTCTTGACATAGACCTGAGATATGATCGGTCCTGTGGCTGCTGGTAGAATAATATGTTTTACAGAAAATTTACATTGTGGGTGTTCAAAAATAAAAAGGCAAGTAATGCTAAGGAAAATCAGGAAAGGCTCTTGTATCCCTTGAAATAATTTTTCATCTAGGCAGGGGAGAAAAGAAGGCATATTTTCAGGAAGGAGACAATTTGAACCAGAAACTTGTGTTTACGAGACAATTTTCCCTGGAAGAAAACATTGTAAAGGATTGCTTGGAAATCAAACTACTGTGGCACTGGGTGGGATTAAGGTATCTTAACTGTCAGATTTAAGACATCACAATTTATCTTGCAATGATGACAAATTACAGTTAATTTGGAAAAGACGATTTGGAAGCAAGTTGACACAGGACTAAATAAATTATGATTTTCCTGACCATACACATGTCTCTTCCACTCAAATATGCATGCATTTTTTAAGTCCTAATGTCACTTTTTCAAAGTTGCTTGTGGCCACCCTGGTTTCATTGTCAGATGACTTAGTTCCAGTTGAGCTCCTCCGCTTAAGCCATTTAACAAATGAAAAATAAAATTGTCATTTTTAAATAGAGTCCACACATAATCACATTCTGAAATGGTCCTCCTCTGGCTGAGAAGAAGTTGTGTGCATTATAATATTGAATTTTAAATAATATATTACACAAAATAGCTTCCAATTTGATTGGGGGGATATATTTTCATGAATTATTGAATATCTGATGATTGTAGAAAGCATTAGCCATTATGCACTGAAACTGTCATTCTCTCAGCTGTGTGATATATGAGCCAGGATATCATTATTTAAAGTTACAGTTAGCTCACCATGAGGCAAGTGAAAGCTGAGACAAGGATTAATCAGCAGTGTTACAGAAGCACTTTTTTGTTGTTGTTACCTGGGATTGAACTCAGGACCTTGTGTTTGCGAGGCAGGCTGTGTGGCACCACCGAGCTAATCCCTGGCCCAGAAAGAACTCTTTATGGGCCTCTAAATGCTGAAGGAGGGTTTCCAAGCCTATCTTCTGGAGGTGCCTTTCAAAATCCACCTTATCTTATGAACACCCACTTGGCAGGAAGCAGTTACTAATGATCAATGCAAAACTCAGTGAACATAGAGAAAGTTGCATTTGTGTTTAAGTTTTCTTCAGCTTCCTGAAACTTACCATATTTTTGAATAATAAAATGTTCACTTGCATGATGGCAAAAGACATATTTACTTCAATTTGTCTCATTTTTTTTTCTGCAACTGTAATGTAAGTTTTCTGAAGTGAGGGTTGCTATCTACCTTATTCAATGCTCATCCCAGAAATTGTCTAAGGTGTTGGTAAAGAGTGGGTACTTGGTCATTGTCTTATGTTTTGTTCTGTATTAAATGCTCTATAAATTATTGGCTCTGAGTTCTTGTGATTAAATAAATGAATGCTTATTGACTGATGATCTTTATACTTCTTTGTATAAGGTATGCCATTATTCTTTTTATACTGTAAAATAGCTATTTCATTGTAAGTTTGTGCAAGATGATTCTACACTGTAAGAGGAGCATGCTGCTCACAGAAAATGAATACCAGTATCCTTGACATTCACCTTGAGCATAGCAGCCATGTTTCTTGCCCTCATTGAGCCAACTACTCATTTTTTAGCAAATCAGTACAGAGAACAATTATTTATTCATATGGTGAAATATACAATCAAAGGAATTATTAGATGTGTTGGAAAAGCCTAGTGGAAAAGATGCAGTATCTCATGGAGAAGACCTGCTTTGGGGAGAAATATGGAATATCATGGCAGCAAAGGTAAGAGTGAACCAGGAAAGCAGAAAACAGGAAGCAACTTGAGGGTCCCTGGTGAAAGGAACAGTATTTCCTTGAACACACTGCTGTACAACGTGGACTATAGAAATAATCATATACTTTATTCCACTTCAAAATGTGTTCAGAAAAGATTACGTGTTTCACTGGTCTTTCTATAAAAAAATTCAGAAAATAATAAAAGAAAAAACAAGGGAGTTCAGCTTATTGCACATTTGAGATTAACATACTCCAGTATGTGAGGAGCAAAGACATTTTTCTCCTTCCTATCCATGTTACTGAAGGAAGCATTGCGTCTTACTTTGCAGCAGAATTGTGAATTTGTTGCTATGTCACAATTGGAAAAACTGGTGATAAAGGAAAGGGAAAAGTTTTGACATTTAGAGATTCATGAGTTTCTAAGAACATTTGAGTCACTCTGTCACTTTTCATGTGTGTCTCTGTCTTTTATCCCTAACCTATCCATTTCCTTGCCATATGCACAAATACAGACATTTATACACACAATTCTGCATATTATTTCAGGGGTCAGGATTCTTTTTATTATGAATCTCATGCTGATTTCACACTTTATCTTGTAGCTCTTTGTGCCAAAGCACAGCATCTTCCATAGATATTTACCGTAATGGTTTATTTGACAAAAGTTTAACTCTTTCAAGGCATATCTGAATAGAATCTAACTTGTCATACATTTTGGCTTTTTAACAATATTTTTCTCATTTTAAAAATTAATTGAGAAATGTAATCTTTTTGTAAGACACACACCTATGCCTGATCTGAGCTCAAACCCCTTCAAATTCCCCACCTCAGAGCTTGGTTTATTTTTTGAAATTTGTTTTCCTTCATGCCTTCAAGTTGAGGAAGCTCAAATATAAACTGAGTTTTTAAGAATACTATATTCTTATTTTTATACACTTCTATGTTTGCTTTTAATTTTTATTAATGTTAGAGTCATGTGAATTTAAGAACAGCACTCTCTAATATTAACTCTCCCATGATTAAAGCCAATTTTCCATCATATTCAGTTCCTTCATATTTCATAACATGTGCTTTTCCTCTAGTTAATCAATTTTGTTATGAATATTCTCCATATATAAAAGTTGAAATTTAGTCTTGATACTCTTGCTCCCCGAACACTATGCATGCACATGTACCTCAAAACACATGGGACACAATAAAAATAATCATAAAATGGAAGTTTATAGCTGTGAAAGCAATCATTAAAAGAACAGAATAATCCTAAATAACTTAACGATGCATCTCAAGGCTCTAAAAAATAATAAACATCTAAACCTAAAAATATAGGAGGAAAAACTTAGGGTAGAAATTCATGAAATTGAGACTGAAAAGGCACAAAGGATCAATAAATGAAATAATTGATTCTTTGGGAAGATAAACAAAATTAATAAATCCTAGGCCAAAGTTACCAAAAGAAACAAAACTCAGTGAAATTAGAAATAAAAAGATGAAATTACAACAAACACTGCAGAAATCCAGAAGATTATAGGAAACTACTTTTGGAAGTTATATTCTAGTAAATAGGAGAAATGGAGAAATTCTTAGACATACATGAGTTATCAAACCTCAACCAAGAGACATACAAACAGAGACTAGATGAACAAAAAGTCAATGAAATAGAAATAGTAATAAAAACCACACTAAGTAAGGCCAGGGATTTAGCTCAATGGTGCCACACCTGCCTCACAAGTTCAAGGTCATGAATTTGATTCCTGGTACAGCAAAAAAAAAAAAAAAAAAAAAAAAAAAAAAAAAAAAAAAAAAAAAAAAAAAAAAACCCTAAGAAAGAAAGAAAGAAAGAAAGACCTCTGGAATTTATGGATTTAATGCAGGAATTGATGGGTTGTTTGCCTAATTTTACATGAACTTCAGGTAAGACGTAACACCAATCATTCTCAATGTCTTTCATGAAATTAAAAAAGAAGGAGCATACCAAACTAATTCCTGGAAGTTAGAATTAGAATTAGCATAATACCAAAATTTAACAAGAACTTTACCACAACCACAAGAAAACTGAATGCCAAAAGAAAAGAGCTGCACATGTACACAAGCTTCAGCCAGAGTCTCACCCCGATACCACTGATAAATGTGCAGAGATCCTAGCCAGAAGCCTGCATAGACAACAGGAGCATGGGTGCACAGCTCCCAGCCAAAGGCCATCCCAGACAACAGCTATATAGGGGCCCCAGTGAGAAGCCCACCTTGATACCTTCCCAGTGAGCACAGGCCCCAGTCAGACAACAGGTCAGCTCAGGGATCCAGAAGGGTACCCTTCTTAATGCAGGAACTGGTATACTGGTGAGCAGCAGGGAAAAGGCTGCTGGGTGGCTTGCTGAGAAGTGAAGACCACTGGGTGAGCAAAAAGTCACCTAAACAAAAGCACAGCAAGCTGCATCTGTTGAAATGAGAAGGCATGTAAATAAGTCAAAACCAGACCTCCAGACCTAAGGCAACCCCAAAGGGCAGTGGGATGGAAAAATCTGATACTTAACCACCTGGATTGCCTGAACTGGCAATGAAAGATGACCTGGAAGAAGTGAAATCAGAAATAATTTCTCAGAAAACAGCAGAGATTGCACCCATAGTGCAAGACATGATTAATAAATCTAGAGCAGAAACAGATAAAAAGAAAATAGAGAAGCTAGGGAACATGATGGAATTCCAACATAAGAAACAAATGGAATCCATGAAACAGATTTCCAGGAGATTAAAAAATCCATTGAAAATTTTCACAGCAGAATGAGCCCATGAGAGGACAGGATGTCAGATATAGAAGATAGGCTTGCAGTTAGTGACCAGGAAAAGAAAATTTTCTTAAAAATAGTAAGGGACCACAAGAAATCAATCCAGCAACTGTAGATGATGTAAAGAAGAATAACATAAGATTGAAATGAGTCAATGAAGACCTAAGAGAGCATGCAGATGACAAAAAAAAAAAAAAAAAAAACCTGTTCACAGTAGTATGGCAGAAAACACCCCAAGTAGGGGAAAAGACTTTGACATACAGATAAGTTAGACATATAGGATTCCAACTAGCCATGATAAAAACAAATCTACACATAGGCATATAATAGTTAAGATTTTAGAAACCCAACAGAAGAAAAAAATTACACAAGCAGTTAGAGAAAAGAAACTAATCACATACAAAGGAAAGCCCATCAGAATCACAGCAGACTTCTCAACACAAACACTCAAGGCAAGCAGAGCAGGGAGTGATGTATTTCAAGCCCTAAAGGAAAACAACCCCCAACCCAGATTGAGGTACCCTGCAAAACTATCTTTCAAAATTGAGGAGAAATAAGATGCTTTCATGACAAAGAGCACCTTAGCAACTTCATGAATACTAAACCAGCACTCCAAAAAAATTTAAAGAATATCCTAGGAAAAGACAATGAGGATCACAATCGCAGGAAGCCAGCAGAATGAATCCATCTTGCAAAAGAACAAATTCAATGCAAAGGGAGAGAACACAAAAAAAAAAAAAGGTCATGACAAGGATAAGCCAATACATATCAGTTATAACCATAAATGCTAATGGTCTCAATTCTCCAGTCAAAAGAAACAGACTGGCATAATTGGTCAAGAAGCAAGATCCAACAATATGCTGCACACAAGAAACACAATTCAAAAATAAACTCATAGACTGAAAGGTAAATGGTGGAAAACAATAATCCATGCAAAAGGATCCCCTCCAAATGCAGGAGTAGCTATCCTCTGCAGATCAAGTGGATTTTAAACCAAAACTGATTAAGAGAAACAAAGAAGGACACTACATCCTTGTAAAGGGAACAATCCAAGAGGAAGAGACGACAATCATTAATATATATATACACCAAACACTAGAGTGATCAACTATATAAAACAAATAGTATTGGACATGAAAACTCATATAAGCACTAATAGAATAGTAGTGGGAGACCTCAATAACTCATGTTCACAAATAGATCAACTAGACAAAAAATAAAAAACAAAATATTATAACTCAATCTAACTCTTGAAAACATGAACTTAAGAGATGTTTACAAAGTGTTCCACCCTGAAAAATCAGAATACATATTCTTTTCAGCTACACCTGGGTCTTTCTCCAAAATAGAGCACATACTTGCTCATAGAAAAGTTTTTGTTTTTTTTTTTCTCATTGAGTTTATTGGTACATATCGTGTATGCTGTTCAGTTACATTCATCATTGGGATCTTGTACATTTACATGACAGGTCTTGGTTTTCATTTTTTTCCCTTATCCCTGAATTTACCCCCTCTTCCCTTCCCTATTTACAAATACTTTATTTTTATTTTGTCATTTTCTCATATTTTTTTATTTTCCCTTATTTCCTTTCCCACCCTTCCCACTTCCTGTACACCTTTAGCCCTTTTCTTCCTATTTCACATTGTCAATTATGCCATTTGGATCTTATGTGCAATTATAGTTTTTCACACCTTTGAAACTATTTGGTATTTATACATATGACTTATTTACTTCACTTAAGAGTATATCCTCAATATGCATCCATTTTCCCATGAATGACTCTAATTCTTCATTCTTTATGGCTGAGTAGTATTTCCTTTTATAGAAAAACCACATCTTCTTTATCTAGTCTCCAACTGATGGGCAAATGGACTGTTTTGTTTCCAAATTTTAGCTGTTATAAACTGTGCCACTATAAACATGGGTGCACATATATCACTATGATATGATTCTTTTAATTCTTTTGTAAAGATACCCAGCAGAGGGATGGCTGGATCAAATAAGTGCAAAGGTATCGAAGAAACCCCCTCTATATTATCAGACAATAGTGCCATGAAATTGGAGATCAATAGCAAAAGAAACTGCAAGAATATCATAAACACATGGAAATTGAACAAAACACTTCTGAATAACCAGTGGGTCACATAGGAAATTAAAGAAATCAGATAGGGCAGAGGAATGGGGAAAAATAAAAACCAATATGGATTATGTAAAGGTACAAATTTACAAATGACATATGTTATACGCCTTAAATGTACCAATAAAATTTAAAGGAAAAATAAAAAAAAACTACATGCCAATTTTCTTATTAAACACAGATGCCAAAATCCTCAACAAAATACTAGCTAACAGAACACCACAGGTCATTAAAAATGTTATATTTCATGAGTAAATTGGCTTTGTCCCAGGAATTCAAAGATAGTTCAACATATGTAAGTAAATAAACATACTACATCACATAAACAGAAGCAAGAACACAAATCATATGATCATCTTAAAAGATGCAGAAAAATCCTTTGACAAAATCCCAAATTGATTCATGACAAAATCCCTAATGAAACTAGATATTGAAGAAACTTTTCTTAAGCTGATAAAAACCATTTAGGACAAATCCCCTTCAAACATCATATTGAACAGGAAAAAACTAAAAGTAATTCCTCCCACTGATTTATGATGTGTGCGAACGCACACACGTGTGTGTGTGTTTTGTAGATTTAGTATGTTCACTTATATAAGGAGTAAAAAAAATTGCAACAGTGTATAATTCAATAAGAAATTATTGTAGTAAAACATATTGCCATTTGTCGTCCTCAAAATACACTCCTTCACCTTGAACATACTTATCCCACCAATTTTGCCACTTCTGAAACAATTTTCAAAGTATGTTTTGATATCTTCATAGGTATGATTAAAAAGTACAATGGTTGTAGATGTTCAGTGCATATAATGGAAAAGCAGGGTGGTAAAAACCTACGGTGTGTACTCTGTCATATCTGCCAGTTCATGCACCTTTCTCAAAGTCAAAAGGACCATGAGAGGCAAGTATTTTTAATTAATCTGAATACCAAGGCACCCAGGACACTGCAACCAAGAATACTAACAAAGAAAGACTTTCAGAACTGCTTCACAAATTGATAAGAACAATGAGGGTAGTGTGTTCAAAGCAAAAGGAGATATTTTGAAAAGAATTGATGACACTATACCTTTTGCTGTCATAATTTTTAAATGTAAACATTCACTGTTCTTTTTAAAATACCATGTTGTGAATATGATCATGTTGATTGTAGTTGATATTTCTCTTTGCTTCAAGAACTCTCTAACATTTGCAATTCCTTTTAATTGTGTTTTGTTCTTTAGTATAGAGGTTGTCTTTACATTTTTAGTGATACTTAGCTCTCTGTATATAAAGTGGAATTAGAGAATCTATTTTTTTCCTGCCAAATAAACTTATCTTCCTGTACACTGTATCTGGCACTTTGTCCCAATGATAGGAGCATGACTAATATTGCACACTTTTATTTAATGAAGTGTTTGTTTCTTCCTCTCTTCTCTGTTGTCCCATTTTAGAATAAGTTCCAGCTCTTTCTCCTCCACTTAACTAATAAACTCTCTTTACATCTAGAGATTGTATTTGGTGCTAATTTACTGGCTGAATGCAGCGAGAAGTAGTTTTGGGGGCTAATTATTTTTTTAATTCATATTTTCTTTTTTCATGGCCATTTTAGTCAAACTTTATGCTGCTTTCTGAAAATAGTGTATTTCCTGAACCAGTTCTGTGTTCTTAATCCACTTTATCTTTGTGGTCATTAACCTTAGATAAACTTAGATTTAATTTTTTTTTATCTTTTAAATCCATTATGGTTACTTTAAAAATAGAGCTTCCAAAAATTTGCTTTCTGTTAGAGTTTGTTTTTAAAAACTCTATTCTAAAGAGAAAATAGGGACAAATGCACTTACTTGACCTGAATGATTTCATAGATATCTCTCCTTTTATTATTTCTGGCAGTGTTTTTGACATCTCAAAATGACAGTCAGTACATGTGATTTTGTTTAAAAAAAAACTCAGTTTCCTCTATTTTACTCTCTCTTATATAGAAGACATAAGGGAGGTCTACAAATATCAACATACCTCAACACACTTGATATGTAATATTTTAGCCAACAAAACCCAAATTTTAAGAATTATTCTCAAAATTGTGAATTTCACCCAATATATAATTCTTGGTAGGTTGAATTAGTTGCCTGTGAGTCCTTGCTGTGTTTCTGCATCATTTTCATTACTATGACTTCTTAACTATCCAAATTATTCCAATTTCAAATAATGAATATCTTATTTACTTTTCTCTTTCTGAGACAAAATACTTGACACTCAAAAGTCAAGGTGGAGACTCATCGAGCTCACCATTTAGAGTGGCTTCAGTCCATCACACACTGGCTCCAAGGCAGAATGTCACATGGCAGAGGGGCTTCACAGATGGGAAATAGTTCATGGTACTCATGCAGTAGCCACAACAACAAGGGAGCCTTGATAGCTTCTTTCCGCTTATTTTATTTTATTGAGGCCATCGAGATTAGGGCTGAGCCAAAGCAATCAGTATAATGGTTTAGCAATCACATGTCCTTAACCACAGTATCACACACTGTAGCTTCAGCCACCTCAGCAAAAAACAGTTATGACTGCATGAGTCTTTGGGGGACATCTAGACAAAAGCCATGACATTCTGCCCCTAGCCCTGCACGATCTCACATATAGTCTTTTACACAAACGGCATTTATTTAATCCATCTCTAGGAGTTGCCAAGTCCTAACAGTTTCATCATTGTGGAAAAGTGCATACCCAAAGTCTCCTCTGAGACTTAAGGCAAATTCTTAGCTTCAAGCCCCTGTACAAATGAAAAGAAAGTTGAACATTTTCCACATTTAGTGGCATAAGATAGACATTTCCATTGAAAGGTTACAAACAGGAGAATAGCAAGGAAGGAGAAAAAAGCAAGACCAAAATTCAGTAGAGCAAATGTTAAACCCCACAATTCCACTTCCAGCATCCCCAGCAATCTGTGGCAAGTTGTTAACTCCAAAGTGCTTGGGTGGCTCTCCTTCTACAGCAGTTTTGGTGGTTGAACCTCGCATGGTTTCTCTCTTCGGGCAGCTCTGCTCCTTCCTTGCAGTCTTCCTCAATCCTAGTCCCTGGATTCTCCAAACATCTGGGGTCTCCACTGCTGTGTTGGCTTCACACTCACAGCATCACACACTGAACTCTCAGGGGCACATGGCCTGGCCTCACACAACTTCTGAAATCACTGTCGAAGCCTTCCTGATCCCACAACTCTTTCATTTTGCATGCACCTGAAACCACACCACATTGATGATGCCAAGGTCTGCTGCCCGGTGGAGCAGTAGCAGGACTTTCTTCTCTTGCCCAAGGGGCCCAGTGCCTACCAAATCCTGAGGAACAGCTTCTCAAGGTCATCACTATTCTGGAATGTGATCCTCTGGGGTCCTCTTCTTAAAGCAGTCTTCCACTTTTGCAATTTTCAGACTGCAAAGGGTGGAGTCCCTCAGGCCAACTTTCATTCTCCTCTTCTTTCTCATCAACCAAGATCTCTGCTCCACCTTTGCAGGCTGCAACTTTACTGGAGTTTCTTTTCTGGCCAAACTTGAAATGTCTTAAATCATTCTGCTGGGCTCCTTACTCTTGATTCTCAACATAAATGTGGCTCACCCCCGCCCCAATAATAGACTGCCTTGGAATTTGTTTTGCCATATTCATTAGTCTGCCACCCTTAATCTCAGCCTCGAGCAGTCTCTGGATAGGAGCAAAATGCAGATAAACTTTGTGCCAAGATATAGCACACATTGTCTGGAGCCCATCAACTAATGCCGTCCCTCTTTCTAGCAGAAACCTTCTGAGCCTGGTCTTTATTGGCTTTCCGGTCTTCGGAGCTCTGACCTTACACTACAGCATAAGGTGTTCCAGCTGTACTTTTTCAGCAGTGACTTCACACTCAGTACCAAATTCTGTCTTAGTTGCTTTTCTCTTTTTGAGACAAATATCTAACATGTAAAGGGTTATGGTTTGGATCTAGATGTCCCCTCAAGCCTCATGCAATCATAGGCAGGTGAATCTGAAGTGTGTGACGCTACGATTATGGGCACATGATTACTAAACCACTATGTGAGTGATGGGTTTGGCATCGCCCTAATCCTGGTAGGTGAATAAGGTAAAAGGAGCAAAAAGATACTGTTGAGCTCTCCTGTTAATTATCCTACCTTCTGCCCCTCTGCCACCCTGTCTTGCAGCCAGCTGACAACTGTGGACTGAAATCTCTATGAACTGTAAGCCAAATAAAACTCTTCCCTTTTAACTTTGGGTACTGGGTTTTTTGTTTCAGGAATAAAACAAATTTAACTAACACAAATTTAAAGATAAACCAGTTTATTTAGCTCACAGTTTGTAGAGATTTCAGTCCGTAATTGGTCAGCTCAACACAGAGTGGCACATGGCAGAAGGGCATCACAGACAAGAAATTATTTATGTCACCCAGATGGTAGCCAAACCAACCAGGGGGCCTCAGCAGCCTCTTTCTTCCCCTGCTGGGGTTAGGCTGATGCCAAACTAATCAGTGTAGTGGTTTAGTAATCAAGTGCCTTTAATCTCAGCATCACACACTCTAGATTCAGCTACTTCTGAAAAAGCCACCGATGACTGCAGTAGGCTTGGAGGGGACTTCTGGACCGCAGCCATAATAGTGGATCAGACCACTCCTTTCTAGACAGTTACAAATTTGCTGAGGAAATTATCTTCAAAGTTCTGTCATTTGTTTAGATATGAGAGTTTGAAAACCAAGATCATTGATATAGAAATGCAACGACTTTTTATAATTTTCATAATGCTTAGTAAAAAAAAACCCTATTTCTTTTAAAAACATTGAAGGACATCTGTTGAATTTTATATATTGCGAGTTATCAGTTAACTCTGCTTTTGAAAATGTAAATCCATTTTCATGAGTGTGAACTTTTAAGGAACATTTGAAACTAACTACTCTTTGTGATATATTTTAAACACGTCATCCATTGTTTTCTTCATTTCACATTTTGCCTATTAGTATGAGATTTACTTTTCAAAATTACTTCCCCAAATTGGTCTTCTCTGTTCAACTTGTATTTATTATTTCTAGTTTCTAGATTTATAAATTGAAGAAAGAATCTAGATGTTGTATATTTTCTTCGGAAATTTACTTAGTAAACTTTCTATTGTATTTTTCTAATATGAGCTTTACTTAGAGAAAAATAACATATCTTTTCTACAAAGAGATATATTGTTGGTACATATACATACACAGTATGACCAAAATACACAGTATAAATTTACTTTCTTTTTTTTTTTTTTTTTTTTTTTTTTTTTTTTTTCCAGGGATCAAACTTGGGTCCTTGTGCTTGCAAGGCAGGCAGAGAGGCACCACTGAGCTAAATCCCCAGCCCTTCACAGTATCCATTTAAATTTTTAAAAAATATTGTAGTAAAAGTCAAAGTGTTAGCTTCAAAATACTTTATCTCATTTAAAACGTATTTATGCATTTGTTCTTGCCCCTTTCTCTGGTAGCTCTGAAGTTGTCTTTCATGAGAGTTTAGTTATTGCTGTCTTTGCTGCCTGGATGTCCTAAATCACCTCAACACGTTTACACTTCATGATCGTTTTGACTTTGGAGAAGTGTCAGGAATTGCACAGGGACAGACTGAGTGAACAAGGTGGACAAATGAAAAACCAGCTTGTCTTTCCCCTTCATGGTAATTGGCAGCAGCATTAATTTTATTTTTTCTAATCAAGTCTCATAAGGCACTCTTGAAAGAGGACTTAGAGATCTGCTTCAAAAATTAACAAGAATGATAGGTTAAGTGTGTTCAATCCAGGGGGATTATTTTCACAGTGTTTATTTCAGTTTTATTTATCACTTACTGCAGATTTCTTAAAGTTTTTACTGCATATTTTGATTGCCCTTTGTATATATTTTTCCCATTTAAAAAATAACTCCCTGTTTTCATCAATTCTCCCAACTAGCATGCCTGAACAACTTAGATGCTTTCCTTAATAACAGATGCTGTGACAGCAATTGCATCAACTCATTCTAACACGGGGCAAGGACAAAGAGGACTGGGTTATGAAAATGCCTGGACTGAAATAATGGTCTGTTTTAGGTCAAAAAATGGTCTTTTATTGAAGCTTATAATAAAGAACAACTTCCTTAAGTATTCTTATATTCTAGTGTAGCTGTCATGGGGGTGATAATGATGTGCTAAAAATGACAACTATAATAACATTTCCATGTTCTTATGTTTTAAGCAGTTTTGCCTGTAGGTGTCATGATGTTTCCTGTCATCTTTCTAAGCCATCAATATTACATGTTCATTGACAAGTGCCGCTGTTATCATGGTACAATGGCCATTTTGCATCACCTTAGATCAAATCTGAGTAAGTCTTTTCACCACTTTTGTTTACAATTTATGATTATGATTTATAGTTTTCATTTCTGTGATCTTTTGGATCAGAAGAGGTCTTGATAAATAATTTCTTAAATAGTCTATACAAACTAATACTCCCATTAGATTTTTGCTTTGGTGAACTTCAGATGTCTTTGCAGAATACTATATAATCATTGTTAAATACAACCTTTTGTATTGGGCTAAAATATCTCTAGAATATTTTATATGGCAGTTGATGTATATTTTATTTGTTTAATATTCTAGAATGATTTAGATATTAGATGATGTATTTTGAATGATTTATTATATAAAATTTACTGATAAAACTTAACATCATATACGCATAATGGGGTTATATACTCATTCGTTAATTTTAAAATATTTTATGTTTTTGCCCTTTTGTTTTCCTACCTTTCCATACTAATTGTGACTCGATGGCATAAAATCCCATATGTTCAAGCAATTATTATTTAATTGGCATTAAAATAAATGTTCCTAATTTGTATACCTTTACTAATAATTGGCTAATATTACTCTTACTCTACACCAATATATTTTTCTTTCTAAATGTACTATATACCCGGTATTAAATTTTGAACACAATGCCTCTGCACTGATCTTATACCACCTTTTATTTTAGAGAGGCTCTTGCTAAGTCACTAGTTGCCCGTGTTGGCTTCAAACTTGTGATCTTCCTAAGTGCTAATATTACAGATATGAACCACCAGGCATGGCTACAAAGTTTTTGTGAGTAGGAATATGTTAATAATTCAAATTGACAAGCACTTTCCTATAATAAACTATGAAGAGAGAAAATCATAAAATGCATAGACTTGTACTAATGCATGCACAAAAACTGTTAATAAATAATATTCAATAGAATTATTTTTAAAAATAGACTTAGAAAACAATAATGTGATACATTCCATGTGTATTTTTTAAAACAGCATGTTCATGGTATGTATAAATAAACATATAAAATTGCATTTGCAAGTTAAAATATAAATAGGATTGAATGCTAGAAAATTTTCAGAGATTTATCAGTATTTGTCAAATAAACATGGATAAATCTATTGCATTGGCTAAAGCTTTAAACTTTCATCCTACATGAGTGAAACAAAAGATACACATAAGAATATTCACACAGGTAAAATAGTGAAAAGTTCAGATGGTAAAATAAATTGAAGTATACAATTGTAGATTACTATTCAGGCACCATGTAGTATTGAGTAGCAATTTAAAAGATTATAAACTATCTTGTACATAAATGGATGGCTACCACAAGTAAGACAAAGTAAATCCTCCAAATTGTGAGGTGTGATGGAAAAGTACATTGTGTGTTTAAATATAATACATTGTACCATAGGAAAAGACACCTTGACATTCTATCCCTTGTTAATAACCCCCCGTCACTTGGAACATACTTATTGCTTCATTCTTGCCATTTTCTGAAGCAGTTCTGAAGTCTTGGTGATTGTCTTAAGTTGTGCTGTTGTGGTTGCCAAAATGTCCTACATATCTTCAAAACCTTCATCGTTTGTGGTCATTTTGCCTTTTGTGAAGATCCAGAAGCCACACAGTTGGGTTCCACATCTTGTAAATAAGATGGAAGAGGACGCACCATAATGGTTTTATGATTGTGCCCTTCCTTCCCTTGAGCGGAACACAGCAGCAGCAGCATTCACCATATCTTTTATCACATTTCAAAAAGATAGGAAAAATGATTGCTTTGGCAAATGGAAAGCATAATGGGACAAGCATGTTCAAAGGGAAGGTGAGTATTATAAAGGAGAATAATGGTGATATGTCATTAATTATAATAGTTTTTTTAAAAAATTGTGAACATCCATTGTGCTGGTGTTGCTTAATTACCCCCTGTAGATTAGAGTTCATCTATACAGGTAAGTGAATGAGCACAACGAGAAATATTTAAAGGTACTTACTAGGTTCTTAGTATGGAGATTTTGTGAAGAAAGGAATGACAGAGTCAGAACTGAAGAGAAAGTTTCAATTTCTATTATTCATCTTTTGTATTGCTTGCTATTTCCACAGGATAATATCACAAGAAAACATAACTAAGAAGGAAGACACTCAGAAATATAAGAAAGCAGAGGGAGGAATCCACTCTGAAAATAACAAAGAGGAGATCTAAGACCAAATGTCATGAATAAGACTTAAATTCCATAGAAGTCTTCTTTAAATGTAAAAACACCATGTCCCCTATGATTATTATAATTTTAAAAATTTTACACTTTCTCAAAAATGCAAAAATATACAAAAATGAAAGGGAAGAATAGGAGATGGTCATGCATACATACATACATATATGGATGTATGTACATATCTGTCTATGTATATAAACTTGTAATTATACATATGTCCACGTATATGTGAACAGAGCAAGATTTGCTATTATCAAATCAAGATCTGTCTTTAAAAATTTAACAGCAATAAAGTACATACAGTAGACCTTCAAATTATGACTGGCCTGATATTCAAACAACTTGGCTTAATTAGGTTCATGGAAGATTCATCTGCCTCTTGTTATCAGCAATGTGTACCCAGGTAAACATCCTGATCTCAGCTGTACTTAAAACCAGTCCTCAGGAAACCATCAAGCTGGTAAATCAAGGGACCACTACAAGAACAATAAGAATAATGATGAATAATGACTGGTAAGAGTTATAAAAGGCTTAATACATGTCACTTACCATGCTAAGTGTTTTGTATGTGCTAATTCATTTAATATTCACAGCACCCGAATAAGGTAGGTCTGAGACACACGGGGTAAGTATATTGTCCAGACCCTTAAACGTAGTTAGTGACTGATCCATTCTTAGGTCCAAGTGGTCTGCTTCCAAGGATCTGTGATTCAAAAATCTACTCTAAGATGCCAAGAAGAATATTAGCATAATAACAATTACCATTTGGAAAACATGTTCAAAAATCTTTCATAATAGCAATAAAACGTGAAATATTGAGACATAAGTTAGGCAATATGCACTCATAAATAAAACTATAAAATCATATTAGGGAAAAGTTAAAAGAAGGTATGATTAAATGGCTAGACAGACTACATTCCTGGATGAGAAAAAATATATTGAGAAATTGTCTATTAACCTTGATTTTTAGATTTAATTGAATTGAAGTTAAAATCTAAACCATCTTTGAAACTCATTTAAGTGATTTCATATTCATTTGGTAGTATAAGTAGGTGAAAGGTTCAATATTCAATAAAAGAAAGTCAGTGGGAGTAGTTCAAATCTTATGAAATAAAAATCATGATATGTTTGCAAATGTAAAAACATAAAACAATATAATCGAAACACAATATATTGTCACAAAGGTAAAAAAAAAGTCAGCTATCATGTTTTTGGTTGATTGATTCTGTAACCACTTGTGACTGGCCTCAATGATAAAGACTGACTGACCACTTCACCTACCAGAGACATTCAGAAACATATGGGCTAAAGTATAGCTTGGATTTAATCCTGATTTCTTCACTGTTTTCTGGGTTCTGCTTTTCGATATCAGCTGCACTGTACACTGCTCTTCCTCTGTTTGCAAGCTGACTATGGCTGCAGGCTTTGTTATTCATAAGGAGGTAGTAAACCATGTATGTATCCACTGCTATTTAAAGAAAAACACCCTATTTTAGCTCTAAGTGGGCTTTAGGAATCAATATCAAGCCCTGGGGAACATCATACATTTTGCAGTTCAGGATTTTAAGTCAGTGGGTTGCTATGTGACCGGAGAGAATAGGCTTCCACGAGGAGATCTCAGGGCTTGGAATGATGGGGTGGAAGAAGTTTGCTATACGGAAGCAAGTCACGCAAACATACGTGTGTTCAAACATGTTTGCATGACAATATTTTATGTTAAAATGATTCCAGTAAAATATGTAATAGTTATAAATCAGAACTATGCCAGAGTAGCGTTTTGTTCATATTTTTAAAATAAACTTATAATCTTTTTTATTATTTTAAGTTTTTGTTACTTAACAACACTTTATCCAGTTTCAAGTTATGGCATTGTAGCAAACACAGAAACATAGATCAAGTGAATTGTGAAGATGGTGCTGAAGGAGAAAGCTGTATATTAATTCATGAGCTAATAACAGTGGGTTATTTATCAAGTTTTTAAGGTAAGGAAAAACAAGTCATTATAAATTGACATCAAGTCTGAGGCGATTTATTATTTCATGTAACTGGAAGACCTGGAAGCATTATTATTCTCACTGTACAGATAAGGAAGTGGGGTGTTAGAAAGTTTAAACAACTTACCTGCAGTCCCATACATTGTAGATTTAAGATTTTAGCCCATATTTCTGTCGCGAACTCTTAGTGTTCTATGTGAGCTCATTATTACTTTGTTTTTCCCTTGGAAAAATCCACTCTGATTCCTGTAATACAAACAATCTGAGAAGAAAAAATATGACACTAATTTATCTTTTAAAGGGGAGATTACAATAAGATGAAATCAATATGCCCTATTTTATTATATGACGATGAGATTCCTCTTTGAAGGAAGCTCCCTGGGGAAATAACTTGAAGTGCTAATTGAAGTAGGTCCAACTCATTTTTGGAATACAGCAAAGCATTAAAAGGCAGAGATGAGGCTGGCCTGGGCTACCCAGTGAGTTGGTATGTAACTACACAGCAAGACCTGTCTCAAAAAATAATTAAATACAAATAGATTATATAAAATAAATAAATATGGATAATATCATTGTTAAAAGGGGGAGGGAAATCACCTATTGAAGAATAGGGTATTTTCTTTGGAACTTCTGAGTTCCAGAGTCAGACACATAGATGAAGAAAAAAATGTTTGCTTAGAGGAAAATACGGGGGGGCAGAAGGGGATGAAAGAGAGGTCTAGAGAAAGCATGGGGGCAGCGTCGTGTGTGTGGGCACCTAGAAGCTCTGAAAAATTCTTATAGTTCATTGATGTAATTACTACTTCTGACTCCACTCATCACTTAAATCAGTAGTCATATTGTCCATATTCAGAAATGCTTTGGGGAAACCTATACAAAGTAAAATATAAAACAGAATCTTTCATTTACATTTTCAGGATAGTATAAGGGGGAAACACACACTGAAAGCAGATTTAGGGCTGAAATTCTGCAGAAATAAAAGTACTTGGTACCAATGTGGAAAAAAGAAATTTCAGGGATCAATGCATTTGGACATTTAAGGCCTTTGGAATGAAGGGCTCTTAACAATTCCGTTTAGAGTTTAAAGTTCAGAAAGGCCTTTGCTGTTTCACTAAATGAAGGCTATTTCTAAATGAAAAGCAGATAAAACAAGTTACAGGCTTTTCTTATAAAGCCTTCCATTTAATATTTTTCACTTCTGTTTAATATGCTTTCAAGAAATGTGTATTGGTTCCCTGACTTCTGCTACATCCTGGAAATGTTAAACATTAGAGTAGCTCCTTACCTTCCTGGAATTTGTTTACCAATAAATAATTTAACAGTCTTTGTTAAGCTACAAATTCTGTAACTATTACTATTTTAGTTATAACTGCGATAAGAGACATAAAGGAACTTGTGAAGAACTAAGAAACCCTAAATTCCCCGCAAGGAACCTCCACTCTGCTTGAGGAAGTAAATATTAGTTTATCCTTAACTACAGAGCAGGGGAGGTGCAAAAAAAAAAAAAAAAAAAAAAAAAAAAAAA
>NW_022900948.1:34161324-34225676 GCF_012274545.1 Fukomys damarensis
TATTTTAACTAAAGGAAAAGGGGGGGGGGTAAAAAAAAAAAAAAAAAAAAAAAAAAAAAGATAGATGGGTATTGAGTGGGAAATGGCAAGCAATGGAGAGGGAGGAGAGGATATTTCAACCACTACAGAAGCTAGATTGTGTATATTCTGAAAAGACTTCAAGCCATCAGTTTGTATTGAAAGTATTTGAAACCCATTAAAAAACCATGAGTCCATCAAGGGAGGGAGAAAAGAGAGCCTCACAATATGCATAATGCAAACATAGATCTATTTTCAATAAGACCATTCAGCTTGTTTGTCTAGACTTCAGTTGCTTGGCACTTTTTGAACAGAAACACCTCTTGCAATGCCTTCATAAGTGACTCCACATAGGACCATTTTTAATTCAGATCCGAAGTAAAAGGAGTCAAAGTGAACAACACTCAGACTAACTTATTTTCCTTTGCTGCAGAGGACTCTCAAAAAGAACCAAGCGGCTTCACTAGAGGGGAGAACATGGAGAGGGCCCAGAAAGAGAAGCCCAGCTGGGGTTACCCGTAGAGCCCATCGGTCACCCCAAGTAGCCGTGACGAGAATCCTTGTGCCCCTCCTCCATGGAAGGAATGGCCCTGCCAGACTAGCACGTGCAGGTTTAATGGTCTTACACGTCCTCACTCGTCACCATCCTCCGCCCTTCCCACCCTAAAACCCTTCTGTTGCTGACTTCACATATTTTCTTTAGGGCGCATTTTTTTCCTCCCTGGCGGTAGCAGTTGTGAAGCTGCACACAGACAACTGGGAGGCTTAATGATTCAGAAAAGATGAGCATGAGCTGGATTGGATCAAGAGAAAGTGTTTACATGAATAAATGTTTTCATTTTTTCCACTAGCCTTTTTAGTTGTTGTTGTTCATTTTTATCTATGTTCCTCTTCAGTGGAGGATTCATATATATCTCAGTGTTAAATATTTATAAATGTGAGTTGAAAGGCCCTGGAGAATGCCTCAGTAATACCTAAACACAGATTGCCACTGTTCTAAGAATCCAGGAATTTCTATCATTGTGCAGCCATATCTTACATTATCACGGAAGAGACTTAAACCGCATTTGTTTTCCCTATAAATAACTAGGAGAGATGCACTACGGTTAGACTTCCTGGTTCCAGGGCCCTTTGCTATCTACGCTTATTTCTGGCAGTTCAACTGGTAAATATTCTGATCCTCCGGTTTCTTCATTTCTTTTCTCCTTCCTTTTCTCTCTCCTTTTCTAGTTATCTCCAAATGTTTATTTTCCTCCAATATGGAATTAGTAATAATCCAAGCCACACAAATTCTGTAGGTACATATATATATCTCCCTGTGAAATGTAGAAAATATTAGGATAAAGGAGGATAGGAATAATTTCAGGACAACTTGAAAGAAGGAGAATTCAAAGTGATAGATGAGTGGGTGATATTCAAAGTGCAGAGCACCCCTTAATTCATTCCATTCGGGATCTCTGGACAGGTGTTTCCTGCCACGTACATAATGGATTACAGACAATAGCTAGGTGAGCCTTCTAAAGATACAACTACTAGTTGACATCCCAGATATAATAAATTAGAAATTTTATTGAACATTGTTTTCAGGATTTTTTTATAAGCTCCTAGGCCGTGCTTATGGACACAAATACGTGCCTACAATAATCTGTAGCCAGTCACAAGAAATATTTCCTCTGTTGCTCGTTAAAAATGTAAAGATTTCTGCAGCTCATGATTCAGATTCAGGAAGGTAGGAAGTAGGCCTTGGAACAGGGGTATTTATTAATTCTTCATTAACCTCAACAAATTCTTAAGACACTTGAAGTTTGGAGACAAGGATTGAGGTGGTGTGTTTGTACAAAATCAGTGTGATAAGGAACATTATCTAGGCAGCAACTGGGTATTTGTTTACGTGGTAGTTTTTGATCAGGGCTTTATTTAAGAATTGGCTTGGTAAACATTCTGGAATAAATCAGCTATTGAGTTAACATCAAGTTGAATGACAGATGTGAATCATAATTGTTTTCCTACAGGAAATTATTGGTATTTTCAGTTATGTCTTGTAGCACATTCAAAACCATCTTCTCCTATTCAACCCACTCTGATCTTCAGAATAGCAATCTGTGTTAATAAGGCAGTTTTGAAAGCTGAAGCTCAGAAAGACAAAATGAGTTTCCTCAAGACACCAGCTGGTAACTGTCTCAGTGAAGTTTTCTAATTTGGTTCTTCTGTCTTTGGGTCTATATTAAGATTCTTAACTTTAGTAAAAAGAAAAAAATGTTAGAACTCCTATTCCAGAAAAGTATAAAGGCCCTTCATGACTGGCCAAGAGGTTTCAAATTTTATCATTAGGGCCTGACCTCCATGCCATCCATTAGGATGTATGTCTACGTTTCATCTTCCAGTTTTATGAGTAATAAAATTATTCATCCACCCAACTGAGTTTTTACCACTCCCTCCGTGAAGTTCCTTCATGGAATCTAAACCTGTGTTAATTTGTATAGTTTTTTTTTGTTTGCCCCCTCACTGAGAGTTTTTAAGGTTCAAGTTGAGAATTTTTGAATTATTTGCTTTTATATGTTTCACATTCTACTTTCCCAAGATTGCATGCTAAAGTCTTGCATCCTTCCCAAGCTTCCATTTACTTTATACATATAATAGAGTTATAAACCCCTGCCTTAAAGAATGGTCATGAGTGTTAAGTGGGAAAATGCATAGAAAATGTCTAGCAAATTTTTAGCCCATATGGACACTGAGCAGATGATAGATTGTTGATCCTGTGAATATAAGAGACAGTTTCTGGCTTCACATTTATGCCTAAACTCAGCTCAGAGAACTTATGTTGGATGCTTGGCAAGAGCTAGACATGAAGGAAGGGGTGGAGGGATTGAATTCTTAGTAGCAGCAAGTATTAATTCAACCTGTGGCTGACGCTGGCTATTTCCGATGGCAGTCTTCCAGGTGAAGAATGGAAAATACATGATTCCTGTTGCTTAAAAACACCCTGACACTGATTAATTGTTGGTTGCTGACAGGCAGAGGGGTGTATGCCACTTTACACACTGACCTTGTACTCAAAACAAAATCACACACCAATTGATTTCATCTCCCTCCCTTTAATAGTTTTATACATGTTGTGATTATATTAATTAACAAATTTATAACACTTTAGAATTTAGAAAGCATTTGCACATAGAGTCTCTCATTTGAGCCACACAATCCTTTAAAGGTTGGAGTGAGTTTCATGTGGGCAAAAATATGGTCATGTATTGATTTAAAACTCTCTCTAATAATAAGGAAGGGTGGGTCTAATAAAGATGGATTACTACAATTTCTCCATTAGTATCCTCATTTTATGTACATATGGAAAGCATTTTGGAAAACCAAGGTCAATAAGATCAATTACTGAAGTGCACTGAACTAGTTAAACTTAAAGCCAGTTTCAAATTAATAGTTACAGAATTCCAGAGCCACTTGTCTTAATCAAATTTGGATTTCTATGAATTCATCATACACTGGGTGCTTTAAACAAAAGATCTTTATTTCCCAGAATTCTGGAGGCTTCAATGACCCAGATGTAAACACATCAAGGTATCTGGAGATTTTGTAATGAGTTTCTCATTTGCAAATAGCTGTCATATTGTTGTATCCATACACGGGGGAAAAAAAAGCAGCAAGCTCTCTTTTGTCTCTTATAGGGGCACAAATTCCATGCAGGAAATTTTCACCTTCATTACCTAATTACCTCCAGAAGGCCATACCTCCAAATGCCATCATATTTGGGATAAGATTTAATATATAAAATTGGGAGAAACACAAACATTCAGTCCATAGCAGTGGTGATCACCAAATGTCTTACACACTACACAATGTTGAAATAGACCATTTTCTGTCTTGGATTCCACTGAGGGGCTGCTATCCAAGGCCACCAAAATGAAAAATTATAGACGAGGTGGATTAAAAAACAGAAATGTGTTTTCCATGTTTCTGGAGCCTGGAAGTCCATGATCAATGCTAGCAAGTAGTTTGAATTCCTCTGAGACCTCCCATCAACAGATGGCTATCTTCCTGCTAACCCGTCACATGGTTTTCTTTGTCCTCATGCACTTCTGTAAACTTTTGTATGAATAAATTTCCCTTTTTATAACTATACCAGGCAGAATGGAACAAGAGCGCATTAACAATCACATTTTAACTTCATCATTGCTGTAAAAGCCCCATCACCAGATATTGTTTCACTCTGCGGTACTAGGGCTAGAAGCCTTGAGTATGAATATTAAAGGGGATCAAACCCAGTCTGTAACAGGTGCTATTTCCTCCTGGTTGAAACAGAATACCCAACACTCACAAATTAAAGGAGGAAAGGTTTATTTTAGCTCACAATTATAGAGATTTAAGTCCATAGTCAGATGGCTTTAAGGCAAGGAAGCAGCAGAGGGGCCTGGCAGAAGAGAAGCAGTCCATGGAATGTCAGACAGGAAGCAACAGCCTGCTTTCACCTTTCCCTGTATATTCTATCCAGGATATGAGCCTATTGATTGATGCCATTCACATTCAGAGTGAGCTCCCCTCATCATTTAATCCATCATCCACCTCCAGAACTATGCTAAACCAATCACTGGGCTAATCCAGTATCACACATCCAAAATATGGTATCACACCCATGACCCAGCCACTCCTAAAAACTCCACCTATTTGTGTGCAAGGCTTTGGAAAGACATCTAGATATACACTGCAATGGGAACCAGTATCAAAGCAAATATATAAAGTCCTAATCACATTTATATGTAGAGGCTATACACTATGCATGTTAGGGAATGGATTCTACAACTCCTTTACCCTATAAACAGAAAGCCAACAGAATGAGTGGAGTGAGGAAAAGGATTAGTAAAGAGATGTCTCTATGGAGAGCTTCTCAGTACTGTGAGCTCAATTCTTTCCCAGATGCTACTCTTGCAGAGAAAGATGCTGATGGGGAAAACCTTCTTCATCCCATGCCTATAAAGAAGGATTTCTCAGGCTCATACAGAGAGCTTGATTTGTGTTTTCTTGTTGGCAGATACATAGCTTGTGGTAAGAATCCTGTCCAGCATAACTAGAAAATGAGCCTGGGGTGCTCTTTTGCATTGACAGCAAAATAACGAGAGATACAGTGTACTCAGCAAACACTTCTGAGATGAGCAGGACAAGGACGCAGGGTTGTGTTCCATGGACCAGATGGAGAAAGCCAAGGTGAATGCCTTGTATCTTTTTTAAGGATATACTGAAAGGTTCACTGGAACTCAACCTGAAAGTGGAAATGAGGGCCAAGGGGCTAAGGTAGAAGTTCCAAACCTCAGCTAGAAGAAGGGCATCTTCTAGAAAACATGAAAAAAAAATTCCAGATAGATAAAGAAACAGATGATGCCAACAACCATCCCTGCTTTTCTAACTCAGGTTTACAGGAAAAATCAGGCACAACGTGGAGGAAGAAAAGATCTATCAGTGAGTCAAGTTTAGTTTTTGCTTGTATTTAGATTGTGGACTTAGCTATTAGTCACTAGGGATATGCAAAGCAAAATAGGAAATAGATAATGCTTCGTGCCCACTAGGGTGGCTATAATTGGAAAATGGAAAATGACAAATGTGGATGAGGATATGAAGAAATTGGAGCCTCATACCTTGTTAATGGGAATCTAAAAGGACTCAGCCTTTGTGGAAACAATTTTAGTATTTTCTCAATAAATTCATCATAAAATTTCCATATGACTTGATAATTCTCCAAAGTTTATAAACAAGTATTTGAAAGATAAAAACAAACAAAACCTACAGAACAAATCAAAACAGCAATCAACAACAAATATTATGTTTAAATGTTTCTTGGGCCACGGATTTAGTTCAGTGGTGCTCCCGCCTGCCTCACAAGCCCAAAGTCCCGAGTTTGATCCCCGGTACCAAAAACAAAACAAAATAAATATTTCTTAATGCTATTCAAAGTAGCCAGAAGATAGAATCATTCTGTTCCAACAAATAAATTGAATAAAATGTAGTGTGCTCTTACAATAGACTATTATTCGTTTACAAAAGGAAATTAGTTATCGATACAGGCTACAAAACAGAAAAGCCTTGAAGGACTATGCTGAGTCAAAGAAGCTAAACACAAAAGGGCCATATACTGCATGACCCCATTTCTATGAAATATTTGGCATGGGTGCATTCATAAGAGATATAAAGCATATTAGTAATTTCCAGGGGACAAAAGAATTGTGGTATGGGAAAGGACTGTTTAATGTTTGAGAGCTTACTCTTTTTTTCTTTTTTTGGGGGGTAACAGGGATTGAACTTGGGTCCTTGTGCTTTTGAGGCAGGCGGCGGCACCACTGAGCTAAATCCTCCAGCCCCAGCCTTTCCTTTTTGAAAACTCAGAATCTCATGCTCATTAACTGTGTGAACTTGAATGAGTCGTCGCATATTCATAAGTCTGTTTCCTTCTCTTTAAATTAAAAGCCAACCAATGCCAATATGCTAAGGTGGTACTAGAATTCCATCCATCTTACTGAGCTTGGGGTACGTGACCTGGAGGCATTGCCATTGCCTGGGAGGTTGTCAGAAATACAAAACATTCAGCCCTACTGCCAGTCTCTTCAACCCAGCCGGCATTTAGCTAGATTTCAGTAGGTGCATAGTCTCGTTAGAGCCTGAGATACACCTGATCAAATGCCACGATATATATTAAATTGCTTAGCAAAGGGCCTACCGTATTTCACAAAGCTCAAGGAAGGGTTGTTCATTCTTCTAATAGATACAAATTGATCACCAACTGGAAGTGAAAACCCACTGAAGCACTGGAAGTAAACAAAACTATAAAGAACCCAAAAGTGAAGTATAAATGGAATATTTATTATGACACAGGAGAGACAACAAACAGATAAGCAAAGAAGTATATATTTTAATAGCAAACATCGTGATTAATAGTCAAGGTCAATTCAATTAAATACCTACATTCTAAGTATTTTGTACACAGCAATTCACAGTTATATACTGGGATTGTAAAATGTCCTGAACTCTTCCCCCTTAGAACAGATTTCTTTCCAAAGTATAATGCTAGTATCTTATTTCCCATTAAAAAAAAAAATAGTTCATCAAGGCCAGAAACAGCAGGAATGCCTGAGCCACTTTTTAAGCAAAATCATTTTAAGAATATATCTGGAATTTTAAAAAATCACTACAGGTTTACATTCCTGCTGTCACCATGAGCATTGGAACTACTGTTTAAACATCCTATTTGCTTCACAATGTATATGGTTCTGCAAGCGGGTAAGAATTTAATATTAATAACCTAGGTCCATTTTCTTAGAGTTAATGATTATTTGAGAATTCATGGCTCAAGCGTCTTACTCATGTCACTAACTACAGTTGACCATTAGCTTCTAAAATGACATTGAACTCAGTCAAAAGAAGCTAATGGTCAACTGTGGTTATAGAGAATGCAATTTCACTGAAGTGTGCTACCTATGTACCGGTATGCACACACAGAAGCACTAACACACGCACTCACTGTTAATGGGAAAAAGTGAAAACACACTTTAGGTCACAATGTTTAGGTGCAATTTACACTGTAATAGATAAAGAGAACAAAGAAATCCTTGCAGAATGCTGTCTGATAGTGTATTCTCAGGGTACATGGGCCAATCTGAAAGATGATGATTTCCCTATTATTATAAATTTTTTGATTCCCCATCATTAAGCCTCTGATATCCCTACTTCCTCTCTGGTCTTGCAGAATGAGACTGTCTTCTTTACCCACTTTTTGGTACTGTAGAATGGACATCATTGCTTTTTTAATCCTCTTTCTGCTCCAGTATCATGGAAAATATTTTTTCTTCCATCTCTTATCAACCAGGGTTGCAGAAGAGATTTAAATCCCAATGTCCCAAAGAACCTCTGTTACATAATGCATTAAATGGTCTCATATGAGTCAAGAATGAGTGGCTTGTGTATCAGCCTTAGAAGAATTTAGAGAGTCATTAGGCTGCACACAAGATGGCCCTAAAAAGGTACTGACAGTGCTCAGCTCTCCTTCACTTGTGGTCTCATCGCACATCTCCATCACTGCATTAGATATCATTGGAGCTGAAGTAGACTCATATCAGTGTTCCCACCTTATAATAAAATTGGATCGTCAACTGCCTAATGCCCCACCAAGTAGCCCCACATGGTTAAGCTGCTTATGAACTTCCTTACTTAATCGCTAGACTTCAAATCTAATGCTGTATCACTACACTGCAAAGGAAACAATAACTACTGTGAATGGTTGTGTTATGTCATGAGACATGATTAATGAAATTTCAGCTGCTATAATTATTGTAATTTAATAACAATAATAGTAATACTGACAGAAAGGCACTGGTACTTATAGAAGATCTGATTTTGTATGTGTTGAAGTGCTAAGGAAGATTCTTCAGAAAATATAAAGTCAATGGTAAGTTTTGTGGTAAAAGGAAAGGTAGCACTGTCTAAGCCATTGCTGGATGTCAGGTAGGTTTTATTATTGTGGAGAAGAAACTGAGGCATGGAAAGTTCATACAGCTTGCTTAGTAGTTTTAGATACGTGGCTGGCGAAGCCAGTTAAAGTGATTTTCAAGCTATTTTTCTGGGGCATCTCAAGAGTCCAACAGCAACAAAGGGGCCGAGGAATTAAAAAGCCTAGGCTCTGATTCTCCCTTGTCATTGAAAATAGCAGATCTGTTTTCATGTGTTTTATGGTTTAGATTTCATTGGCAGATAAATGTTCACAGATAAATGACTTCTGATATTTTGAAAATTGTGAAAATCCCCGAACTGTATTATCCTGTTTAGATATATCCACATGGAAGAATAATACTTAATTTATCTCAAATATCTTTCCTTCCCTTTACAAACAATGGGATTAGTAATCAACAGATTCATCTCTTTCCTTGGTGCTTTTTCTATTTGCTGTGTGTAATGGGTTTTGTGTGTTTACTGCCCTTTCTTGAATGAACCTGAATTATTCCCAAAGAATGCTATTCAAGCCTCCAGGGAAGTCTCCGTGTTCTGGGAGTACGCTGGGCTGTGTGCTCCTCACCCTGTCCCCATTTTCCTTATTTTCTCCATCCCCTCTGTGATTTTACAGAAGCTGAAACGGGTCTTCTCTAGCAACTGGCATTCCTTCCTTGGGCTTTGCATTTTCCTGTCAGCAAAAGGCAGCCAGCAGGAGGAGGACCTTTCTCCCTAACCAAACTGTCTTCCTCAGCATTCAGTCGTAATGGGCACCTCTCCGCTACTCTGGTAGCACTTTCCTGAGAATGTTTAGGGCCATTACAACAGACTGCCACGGGAGAATCTGAATTGGGAGCTCATTAGCTTTGTGAGCCTGCGTATGTCCAAAGAGAGTTTATGTGTAATCCCAACACTTTTCTTTTGTTCGTTCTTTGTGCTGCCCTCTCCTTGGCAGAGGTTGATTACCCTGGAATCATTCACTCTCCCAGAACTGAAAATACTCCTGTGGGGAATCATTCCAGCCCAGACTCCAGGGAGGACTGGCATATTAGTGCCTCTCTATCTCCAATGACTCTGCTTTTAATTAATGAGTCTCAATGCTGTTTTTAGAGGTTCTCCATACTTTACTCCATATCAGTTTTCCTACAGGAAATGAGCCACTTGAAAAGTTGCTCATAAATGTAAGTTTCTATTCTTACTTTGCACCTTTCTACTAAGTTTCAGATTGGCCCATGCTCTGTGGGTTACCAAGACAAAGCCTACACTCTTGGGGCTCAAAAAAAGTTGCTCATAAATGTAAGTTTCTATTCTTACTTTGCACCTTTCTAAGTTTCAGATTGGCCCATGCTCTGTGGGTTACCAAGACAAAGCCTACACTCTTGGGGCTCAGAAAACAATATCCCATGGTGGGTGCCTCAGAAGCAAAGTTTCTCTCTGACCTCCCACTTTCTTGTCTCTGACCCCTTAAATTCCTCCAGAGCAAGTTGTAGAAATTAGAATTATTTTTCTCCAAGGTGAGTCATAGAAACTAGAACCATTTCAAATCTAGCAATAAAACCTAAAACTTTCTATGTGAGAAATGGCCCTACAGAGTTCCTCTGACCTACCTGTTTTGATACTAGGTCATAAGATCCTTATTACAGAAGGGTTCCTGCCCCATACTTGAGAGATTTTAAGAAAAATCTGTAACTGAGGGGTTAAAAGAGTCTAAGCAGACAACCCAAACTGGGTTGCCCCACTCAGTGTGCTACTATTACACAATACCACTTTCCTCCTCTCATATTTCAAAAATAGCTTTCCATACTTTTTCAACCTTGAAAAGAAACAGTCCACCTCAGTTTTTGGATCTTCAGTCTGAGGCTTTATTATCAAATGAAACTATTGTCAATAAATTGCTTCTATTTTCCTGTTACTCATCTGAACACCAACTATTTTCTTATTCTGTCTTAGATTTTATTTTTCAAGCATTTAGAATTTAAATTATAATTGAAATTCCTTTAATTAAAAAGCCATAGCAAATGCCTGGCATATCATTGTTGGTGCTTAATAAATGGAAATCTCCCTTTCCTTCCTCGTGGAGTTTCAGATATCATTATCACATCCTTTGAATTGAGTTGTTAGTGTAAAACACTGTAGATATTCAAATGGTACTAGAAATTATTGGAGACTTTTATTGATTAGAAACAGAATGGCTAAGTGTTCATTAAATATATATATCTGAGACAAGATATTAGGGATCTGGCTGGGATTTTGTTCACTGACTATCTTTACACTGTGATAAGTGATGGTCCTGAAAGCGAAAGCAAAGCTATATCTTCATCCTCAAGGAACTTATAAGCAGGTAAAACTATACAATCCAGAAATACATGCTGTCATTAAGTACACGTGTTTGGGTGTCTAGAGAGTCCTAAGTGATTAAATATTAGGGATCACAGAAAACTTTACAGGGAAAAGTAAATCTAGGCTGATTATGTTAAGGATAACTGTGAGGCAGACAGCCTAAACAGGATGGTGGCTCTTAAGAGTTCAATTTTTTTTTTTTAAATGTAGGTAATATCTTTTGAGCATTTCTCCATGCTCAAAGTAAAAGGTGTTTTTGCTGTTTTCTGTAAAAGGAGATCCAGAATGCAAATTTAAAATGTCTCAAAGCAAATCAAACAATGAGCTCTAGCTAACTGCAGATATTCTGTAACTCCCACTATTACTTTGTTATGATAATGGCTAATAAGTTGGTCCTTGAATGATACATATTTAGGTTATAACTAATATTAGGATCAGGGAGCTAGCATAGTAAACTGCTCCAAATATTGTGCTGTGATATAACAACCACATCATAATGATCCTAGGTTGTGTAGGTCAAGTATAGTGATGCAAACAAATGAAGTTGATTCTTAGCTGAAACACAGTGGTTGTAGGGAGACAGGCAACCATATTTAAACCCCTCTCTCATCTTTAAGTTACATCTTCTCTAAGGATCTCATTTATGAGAAGAGTAGTAGTTATTTCATGGAAATTTTAATGTTTAAACAAACAATGGGTTTGTTATGTAAAACCTCTAGCACAGTGTATAACAAATAGTAATAGGCCAATACACGCTAACTTTCATTATGATGATGTTTTAATCACCCAGATGAAATTAAGATCAGTTGGCCTCTGCCTTGTGAGGCTGGAATGCCATCTGACAAGCCTGGAGTATTTGGAGCTTGAATCACAAGGGGCTTCATTTTTTTATGAATGCCTGGGACTTGTATAGGGAATTCTGTAACAGTTGGCTCACGGGCAAAGTGATTCAGAGGACAGTATATGTTGATCTCACTACAGGGCTTGGATTATTCAAAGCATAGCAAAGACAGTGTTCTACAAGAGAGCAAATACGAGCATGTAAGATATAGAGTACTATGGAGCAATTTTGGGTAAATAAAATTTGTTATAACCCTTCCTCAAAGAAATTTTCTTTTTTGAATCAAGCCACATGCAATACAGTCATAGTCTACAATATTATATAACTTCAAGATTTAGACACCATATTAGCTAAGATTTCCTTGAAACTAAAGTGTGCAATTTAGTAATCATCATCGCAGTTTTGGTCCTACAGCAGTAGCTGGCGCATGATAGGTGCTTTATTGATGTTTATTGAATTAAAAGGTTTAGTCCAGGTTGATCAAATGAGTGTTAGTGAATACATGTGTAAAATGGTCAATGTATTGTTCAAGAACATTTTTTAAATAATGGCAAATGAAACTATAGTTTTATCTTCCAAAAATAGTCACTAATGGTGGCATTTCAAGCATTATACTACCAGGATAAAAAAGAAAAGTATTCATGTGTGAAAGACTTCTCCGATACTCTTCTTTATCTAGATCTAATCATTTATCTATACTGTTAGCAGGGAATAAAGTAGCAAGGCCTACTTTTGTAGAGAAAAGCAACATAATTTCCATCTAAATAGTGAGCACTTGGTTTGTCTTGGGAGGTTAATTAAATAATTAATAGAGAGCTTATTTCTGCAAACCATATTTTCAATGATTTGTTGTCTGCCCTTTAACTTCTGTTTTCCATTTGACATCAGCTTCCTTATCACTTAGCACAACTTATAACCAGAAGGTATAGAAATCTTTGTCCAAAGTGAAGATACGATGAACATTGCAAAAATTATGCATGATGATCCTACATTCTTTCTCCCTGGGCCTCACTTGCTACTCTTTCCTTGACAGTAAGTTACTTTTGTCTGGAAGATGCATTTAAGTCTATCAGACAATAAGGATATATATAATAATTTGTGTAGTCGATGCTTAGCAGCTGGGAGAATTTGGCACCTGTAACATTTTTTTATTTGCTAATATCATTTGGCTCTCTCCTCAAATGAAATTTAAAATAAAACAGTTTGGCAACCCACATTAGCACCATCTAGCAACAGTCCCATGTTGGTTCTACTGCAGCTTGATAATTTACAGACTCATCGGGCTGAAAGGGACTTGGCAAGCTTATTTAATTCAAAGGTTCCATAACCTGGCTGAACATCAACATTTAATGGGGCCCTTTGAAAAATGCAGATTCCTGGCTACAAAACCCTGCTGATTAATAGGTTAAAAATCTACGAGTGCAGGACCTAGAAAATGTCATCTTCACAAAGCTTCCTAAATGCTTCTGGTGATCAGTTAGGATTGGAAATCATTGCTTTAATTTATATCTCATCTTCAGCTGTAAAACCAAGAGCATTTTTGTTTGCATGTTTGTATGTTCATTCATACATTCATTTTAGTAAAGGATATTCTGCATAAAACACTTCAGTTCCCCACTGGTAACTCTCAACTCTCCAGGATGAGAGGCCAGGATGTACTGTGGTTGATTTTAGAGGCAAGAGGCTTGGAGAGGTTCTTTAAAGCCAAGGTGCTTCCAAGAACTCACCGTCAGCGACATTTCCTCTTCAGTAAATCCTCACTGCGAGGTCACACTCCCTCCCTTGTCACCCCATTTGATCCAGTTCAAAATGTGCTGATTGCCAATGGAATTTGGTACTTCCCCCAAAGCATGAATTTTATCAAACTGTGTTCATGTCCTTATCTCTTAAAACTGCCACACTTTTACATCTCAAATATTATGGTCTCAAGGAAAATACATAAGGTCAAACAAAATCTCTACCCTTAAAACTCATCAAATATTTCTCATTTGATGAAGAACAGGCAGAACCTTCTTTCCAGGTTCTTGTGGCCCTGCACAATCGTGCTCCTGCTGGATATGTTTACTACATCATAACCCATTATTTATTTTCTGGTTTTAAAACCTCTGTTCTCCTTTGGAAACATGAGACTGCCTGCCTCTAGATATTGACTTTATCTTTGTTTTTTTGTTTGTTTGTTCTGCCTTTGATACCTTTCCAAGATATTTAAAGTCAATCAAGCCTCAGCTTTACTTTTTTGTCACTGTCCATCTTTTCTTCTACACTTGGGACACTCTCATTTATTACTCAGTGTATTTCCTTTAAAGCAGTAATTGAAGTTGTCCTGGTCTTGTTTATAATACAGCTATCATCTATTCTGTGTCAAATTGTTTATTAAAATGCATGTTCCCCGAAGACAGAGATTTCTGCCCTACTGTGGAATCCATGACACAAACTAGGTACATGATAAGTATTTGTTGAATGAGTAACTGAGTATTGTGGGTTTCTCAGCTGATCAGGATCTGCTTAAATCTAAAGTAGCTCCTTGTGCAATTTGCAATGTCATAAGAAAGGATGGATAGAAGGGGAGAAGGGATGGATCTCTTGGAAATGGGAAGTAATCCAAGGGAACAAGGGCAAAGGGTGAGGAGGAAGGGAAGGGGAAACAAGTAGAATAAAGACATGCGATGTCTAGGAGTCTAATAATCTCAATAAATGCAAATATTGCATACCATAATATGAGCTATGGTTAATGATACTGCAAGAATGAAAAATTGGATGGGGGAATCAGAGGGGAAGGGAAGGAAAAGGGAAATAAAAAAAAAAGAAACAAGCCACAGTCTGTACAAGCAACCACTCCCTAAGATGATGTAAACTCTATGAAATGAAAACACACATTAATAAAAAATGTTTGAAAATAAACATTAATGTTTTTGTACATCTGGATGACTTCCGCACTTAGTCACTGTGACTTATAAAATTCTATAGTGGTCTTTTATCAAGTAACCCAACCCCCCCCATGTAATGTCACATTTTTTTTGCACTGCCTTCAGAAAAGAAATTCAGTGTCACATTTAGAATGGGTTCTCAAGAACTTAATCCTAGTAAATAACACTTTTGGCTCAGCATTTGGCTAAAACACTGAATGAAAATGTATTATAATTTCATTATTTGTACACAGCAAACAAGTATTCTTATTAACTACCAAGCCTGGCAACATTTAGAAAGTTTTTAACCTTTTCATATTGATGTTTATATGATTCTAAACATGAGGAATGACTCTTTGAAAGAAAAAAAAAACATTGCGGGAAACTGTGGCTGGGTATTTATTTCATTCCTTTCTATGATCTTGGAAATGTCATGTCACACATCGAAGCCTAAACTTCTCAATAAAATAGAGATAAAACCTAATCCATGGAGCTATTGTGGCATTCAACATCCAAATCAAATACTGAGCATGAATATATTTCACAAATACTAAAACTATAGCATGAAGCTTACAGGATTATTATATGAATGGGAGCTCTCACTCATTCATTTTTAAAGAACTTATTGGATACTTAACATGCACAATCTTTGGGCTCAGTGCAAACCACAGTGGGAAAGACAGACATGATCCATACTGCCTTTGAGCTATCAGCCTGGGTGAGACGAAAGTGTTAACTATGCATAAACAAATAGATCAGTATAGTTTATGTGGAGAACTATGAGGAAATACTGTACAAGTTCATCAAGGGTATATGAAATTAATTTATTTATCAATAAATAATAGCACAGCTAGGAAACTGATGTCATAGGAAAATCTTCTATGAAGACAACACTTATTTATTTAATTTCTCGTTATGTGAAGAAATGAAAAGAAGTGATAGACAAAAGAGGGAGAAAATTATCAAATATGCCAGAATTGTTTTCCTTTCCTGATTAATACAGTTCTTGGAAGAGTAGAAAACAAAGATATTTCCTTAAAGAAGATGTATGTTTCAATTTCTATTTCTATTGCTCACTAAATTTGGAATTTTACTATTCTTAGTTTCTACTCATATTCCCATAAGCAGTGCTTGTTTTATAAAGAATTTTATATTTATTTCCTTCTTATTTTTTCACCATAACAATAGTCTTAGTTGCTTATCTAAATCCTTATAATCTTCCTGTAATTCATGTCTCTGTTTCTAGTATTTTATTTTCTGATCTAAACGATACCTGCTCATAGAGATCATTTGGTCAGTAATAATTCATCATATTTCGATCACACAACGTAATTGGAAATTTAATACCTAATACTTAACAAAGAGAATAAAATGCCTACACATAGTCAAAGAACAAGGAAGAAATGGAGAAATTATTCATAGTGCATTACAAGGAAAGGCTAGCTTTATTAATATGCAAAAAGCTCTCAAAATCAATAAGAGAAAGACAAATGATATGTCTAATAAAAAATACAAAAAGAAATAGGCTTTCCACCAAATAAAAAATGTCAAATAAACATAAAAAACAGCTCAATCTCACAAGTAGTTAAGGATATGCAAATTAAAGTTTAATGAAATTTTATTTGGTACTTATCAAAATGATACAGCACAGAATTTGAAAATAGAATGTGTTTATAGGGATCGAGAAAACAAGATCTTGCATAACTTTAGGAGATTGAAAATTTGACGATACACAGACGATACAGTTTTATCAAAATTTAGAAAGTGCATACCCTTTTATGAAGAAACTCAATTTCTTATATTATGCACTACAGAGATATTCATGTTTATTTGTGAAAGTACCTTACAATAGTGCATGCAATTTTAAAAACAATTATAAATATCAATTGCCCATGAACAGAAGTTTGGCTGACTAAATCTCCTACATTAATGTGCATTGCATTATTGGAGCAGGTGCCTGATAAATACCACAGCTTTCACTAAGTTCATAATCAGTTAACAACAAAAGACTAGAAGTAATGTGAGTGAAGAGCAAAATAGCTCCTTTAAAATCAATAGATGTCTTGATAGATAATGAGGCTGATATCGGGAGGTGTACTGGCTTCCTAGGACAGCCACTACAGCCCTGAATTTTCAAGTCGAGCTGGCACCCACGGAGACACTGTAGAGTGCCTATTCCTCGGGACTACAAGCAAACCTAAAGGAAGAGACTGAGAAAAGTCATGCCCAGTCCACTCTTCTCAAGTTACTCTGTCTTCCAATTCACTTTGTCCCAGAGGGTGTAGACATAACAACAAAAAAGAGGGAGACCAGTGCCTCCATATGATAGCTTGGGCAAGTCAGGACTCGGGTTTGAATTATCCTGTCCTTGAAAATACACATGGCACCGGGTGTGGTGGCGCACACCTGTCATCCCAGCACTCTGGAGGCTAAGGCGGGAGGATGGCTGTGAGTTCGAGACCAGCCTGGGCTGCATAGTGAGTTCCAGGTCAGTCTCAACTACATAGTGAGACCCTGTCTCAAAAAACCAGAAAAAAACAAAAAAAGAAAATACACATGACAATAAATAGGTATCCCAGAGAAAGAACCCCAAGAAATCTAATTAGAATACATGTAATAAGTAAGCGGCCCCATGTCATTAGATGATATTTAAACTCACATGTATTTGAGTAGCTCAAACCCTTTCCTATTAATTTGTTAGATTTCTGAAGGGAACTGGATCTACTGTTAGGGTACCTGCAACAGTACATTATAACCCATGTGTATTATTTGATTGGCTTTTATTATGTGAATTTATTAGTTTAGTAGCAATATCAAAACTAATTTAATATATTCATCTTTACTTGATTGTTTTTACAGAATGAAAAAGAACGAGTTCATTTTTCACTCGCTTGCTCCAAATCACCTTTCCATCTTCGTCTGCAGCTAACACCTAGATATATAATTTGCATATCATCAAATATTTTTACTCCAGCTAAGCACATTGGTTAGTGAAAGAAAACACTTCCCGTCAACTCTGATCATTAATGAACTGTCTATCTACAAAGTCATACTCTTATGTCACTGTTAGGCAAGAAGATTGATAGGCCATTTCTCGGGGATGACAACTATGTCTCTCAACAACATTAAAAGTTCCCTTTAAAGTGGTGATTGAATAAGTCTCAGGAGCTTATTCAAAGCAAAATCATGGAAGTGAATAAATAAATACTATTTCCAGGATGTGCCTAGGAATATTGCTTTAATCGTGAGGACATTATGGATATTGTGACCAATATTAAGAAATAGGTCAAGCAAAGGATGAGACTTTATGTAAAGAAAAATTGTGGTCATTAGAACACTAGAAAAGAATGTATTGGGATATAAAAATGTTTATAACAGATCTTTAAGCAGCATGCACATCAGTAGCAAACATTACATAAAACATACGTCTATTTTTACAAATAAAAACTAACAGTCAAAGATGCAGGAGAACAAGTACTACAATATCAAGGGCAGTTATCTCTGTGTGAGATAATGACCCACTTTTCATTCTCTTAATAGCTGTATTTTCACAAATTTCCCTGATAAACAAATTACCCTTGTACTAATGGGAATTAAGCACTTTTAATGTAAAAAAATATATAGCAGAAGAATATCTCCAATACTGAGACCCAACCAAGAAATCATCTGCTTCATAAGGTCTCCCCTGCTCTTTTCTCTTCACCCTCTGGGTCCTTACCCCACATACATGGAGGCCCTTTTTGTTACATGCATGACTCCTTTTCAGGTGTAGATTCCCTATGACAAAGATCATGTTCTGTCCAACCAGGAAAATATCTAGCCCCATCCCAAAATTTGAGAAAGTTTTGTTTGCATTATTTATTGACCTGAATTTAATTGCCTATATTGGCTTTGCCTCAAGAAAGGGAATACATAAGTGCCGATGGCAAAACCAGATTCACAAACCACATGAAAGGCTAAAATTTCCCATTTAAAATACTATCTGGTGGGGAGGAGAGGAGGGGGTGAAGGGAGGTTAGGGACAAGGGGAAAAAATGAGAACCAAGACCTGTCATGTGAAGGTACAAGATCCCAGTAATGAACATAACTGTACTGTATACCTGGAATGTACCACTAAACTCAATAAAAAATAAATAAAAAAATAAAATACTACCTGGGAGACTCATTCAGTTTCTGAAAGTAATTCCATGATATGGACACTTGGGTGGGTAGGTGAAGGTTGATGATTTCCAAAGCACCAGAGTGTGCTGTAAGGTGCCACAGTGAAACATCAGAGCCCAATCAGTAACTGTTCACACCGGAAAAAGTTCTGAGTGCTCCATCAATCCAACCCTGTACAAGTCTGGAGTTCTTTAATAAGGAGCTTGGTAATCTAGCTCCCACTCTCATTCTGGCTTTTTGAAGGAATAAAAGCTGCAAGATAAGCCTTGGCAGCTTGTGTCTCTCTAGAACTTGTTAAATTTCTCTCTCACTCTTCTCCTACCTCCTGAAATTTTAAGCGCTGATGCTTTATGTTCTGGCTTGTAAATGAAGCCTGTTATTATCATTGAGATAGTGTTTTTATGGTATAAATAATGAGCTCAAACAGGGGAAGCAGCATTCGGTGGAATTACTGCCTGAGCTGAGATGGAAATAATCAATATGTCCTCACTTACAAATCTCATCTGCATGTCAACTCCATCCTGCTGGCTGTCTCCCTACAGATTCATTTCACAGGAGGCCCAATAAAACATGCGGGTGGCATTGATCTGTTTTATTCATAGCCAGAGATAGAAATGCATCATTTGAAATTAATAGAAGGGCTTGTGTTTATAACCCAGCCCGCAATGAGTGGCCTGCGATGCAAACCATTAACAGAAGTCTCATCCACCCAGAGGGTGCAATGAGCAGGAGACCCAGGATCAGAGAACCACCTTGGAGCTTTCCCGTGAAGGCATACATGTTTTCACTCAGCACACTTCAGGATCTTGCAACCAGAATGCTGCAATTGCTCATTGGAACAATTCCTTAAATCAGCCCAAGATGCTGTGATTGGTTTCCAGATATCTTTCCCACTTTCTACCTACCTTTTTTTTTTCTTTAACCCTGAGCAAAATGAACACTGTGGTATACATTTGGAGGCAAATTTAGAAATCATTTATTTCACTCTTGTTCCTAATTGATTTATGTGCCCTGTATTAACATGTTCAACTAACCTGATAGAAATTTTCAAATATGGGAAATTCACAGTTTGACAACATAGTCTCATATGAAAAAAATTAAAGAGCTTTGGTTTTTAAAACGTCTAATAAAAATCATCCCCTTGATGTTTCTAGGGGAGATATTTCCCTTTCCTATAGTCACACAAAATATCTCCTGGTATTCCTTGTATGATATCTTTTTTAAGAATATACAAATCAATCCTTAAATGCCCTAGAGTAGATTAAATGTTAGAGGACAAAACTTACTTCTTTAGTTTATCGTGTATTGTACTTATAACTAATGAAACCATTTTTCCTCCTCTTCTCAAGACCACCCCACAATTTGCCTGAATAACAAATATTCTTCCTTCTGACCTCGGTTCAAATATCCTGTGGGAGAGATTTTTCTTGTTGTCTCAAGCTAAACCAGATCCCTTGGTCATGTACCTGTTTTTTATTTTTTAGGATTATTTTTATGATAATTACCTAAAAAGTCAAATGTATAGCAGAGCAAGAGAGACTAACCGCACACTAGAGGCCCACAAAATCCAACCGAGGGCACGGACCCCAGCAGTCTCCAGCACAAATCCGGCTAAAGATTTAGAGTCCAAGAAAATGTCCTCCGTGAGTCCAGCCATTGGCCTACAGCTCAAAGCAATGTCTCACGTTTGTCCCTATTGAGGATCTGCCCCTGGAAGGCCCAAAGGCCAGTGGTGGAAGCCAGAAAACCTATGCCAGTGAGATAAAGGATCCCACCAAGCTGAGGGATCCACATTGGAGCCAGGAAAAGACGCTCACAGTGGAGATCAGAGCTTCCTTGATGAAAGCAGCAGCCATTCCCAGCGACAGGCCTGAGCTCCTTCTCCAACGAGAACAGACTCGTTTGCATTAGGAAAACATCTGCAGCAAGCTTCTCCTAGAAAATCAACAGGTCAGCTCTTGTTACCTTTGCAACCTTGTGTGTGTCTGCTCTGCCATGCCTGCTTGTCATCCCTGCCTAGGAACTGGCCAATTATGGACTGAAACCTCTACGAATTGGCCCCAGTGCCTCTGCTCTGGAAAAAAAACATTGGTCCAGAGCAGTTTCCAGTCAATGAACACTACTTCGGATTGGTCAGTTTCGGGAACGTGTACTACTGCAACTCCGTGCGTCAGGCGGTTGTACTTCTGCCGGCCCTTTTGTGAGAAAAGGTTGGCGTGCAAGGCCCAGCAAAAAAAGAAAGAAAACTTTCTGACATGCCTCGCACACCTCTTCCACAGCATCGCTACACAGAAGAAGAAGAAGGTTGACATCATCCCACCAAGTAATTCTTTCCAAGGCTGAGAAAAGAGAGTGACCTCTTTGATAACTACATGCGGCAGGTCGCTCATGAATTTTTAATTTATTTGCTAAACACTGTTGAGGACATCCTGGGTCCATGCGATTCTTCAGAGAAAGCTCACCAAAGAAACCTGGTGCTTGAACTGTGAAACTCTTAGCAGCAAAGATGAAGATTTTCTGGACCTCTCTGTTGATGTGGAGCAGAACACTTCCATTACACGCTGAGAGATTTCAGCAACACAGAAACACAGCTGCTGCAGTCCGTGCTCTGTTCCACTGGTACTTTTCTCCATGTGGGCCTCTGGGGCAGCCAGCAGTCATTGTGTCTCTTCAGGTTTAGCCTGTTGTTGACTCACCATTAGCCCAGGCTCTGGGAGACAGCACTGCTACAACCCCGTTCTCTTCGTGAAAGTCTCTCTCTTCACTCTCTATAGACTTCAGTTCTCACTTCAGATCCTGTCTGCTTCATGTAGTTTTTCATAGCACATATTGGATTTAAATAATGCTTTAAATGTTGTGATGATTCTAAATGAATATGTGGTCATAATAAATAATGTAATGCAATCCTGTGTCCCCTCCACAATGCAGTGCCTTGTCACAATCCCAAAAGTAACAAAGAATTTAAGGCAGATGGCACGGGAGATGAGTCCTACAATCATGACACCAGGCCTATTGCCTCACCAGAGTCCCCCGGTGACACAATATCTCTCATGTCCTCTTTGTTCTAAGGAGTTCACTCTGTAGAACTTAAAAAAGAAGGGAAAACTATAAACAAAATATACCAGAGACTCAATTTTAACAAGACTAAGCTTTTATCTCAAAACAGGTACAACATGATCCAAAAGATTTTGCAGTAAATAAAGGTGAAAACAAAAGGTTTTAAAAACAACAAAAGAAAAAAAAGTGTTATATCTGTTTTTCTCTCTGTGTTTCTGTTAAAGGTAACATTCCTAAAGAGTCTTTCTGGAGATGTTGACTACCTAGGGAGATCTGGGTTTCTTTTCATAACATTATATTATCTTTGTTGCTTATATCTATATCTCAGGAAAATAATAATGCAATCAAGCAAATAGAAATAAGAGTTCCTAAGAAGGTCATACTGAATAAGGCATGAAAATGTAATTGTGCAACCATTAAGCGCTGTGTAAATGTGTATGTCCATTTTTGCCCATTAGGTACTGATACCGGGGTCTTTGAGTACCTCCGTGTCAAATGGACTTGAACTAAATATGATTGAAGCCCTAAGCATTGTGGTCAATTGTGTTTGTATTGTAGGGTGTGAGTTGGGAGTTTCAATTTCAGAAAAATTCACTCCAAGTTTTCCAAATGCAACTTGTTGGAATTTGTCATATGAAGTCTCCTGGCTTCAGGCTGCTCCCCTGCGACATATGTACCATCTTTGAGCCCATTATTAAAACATTTTTTTCATTTCAATGTTTTATCTATCTGTCATATCTTTGCTTCTCACTTGTTAAAGTAAAAGTGTTTAGTTATAACTATGGAATTTTGATAATACATTAAAACAAGAAAAAGCATGAGATTCCATATGAAAATTTTGTCTCTGCTTTTCCTCGTCTCAACTCATCTTGCTCCCCAAAATTAGTACTACTTGAAACAGCTCTTAGCATTTAAGTGAAGTAAATGCAGTGAGATCCACTCCCCTCCTTTCGCAAAGTAAATCAGTGAGCCAAAAGGACTATGAAAATAGTACGTAGGATTCCTAGACCCCTTCACCTAGTTATTAACAGTAACTAACAATAACAGGCTATATAACTCTAGTTCTATATCAAAGGATATCAAAACTATATCGAGGCAGGGTGTGGTGCTGCACACCTGTAATCCCAGCACTCAGGAGGCTGAGGCAGGAGTATTGCTGTGAGATTGAGACCACCTGAGCTACATAGTGAATTCCACGTCAGTCTTTTTAGGCCCTGTCTCAAAAAAGAAAAAGAAAAAGAAAAAAAACTATATCAAAAAACAAGAATATATCTTTAAATGGTGTATATATCACCATTGTTACAATATTAGTAACCTTACTCAATTTTTATCATTTTGATGCATATGTATGTGTGTGCTTTGTTCCGTATAATTTAATCCCTTGTCTACATGTATTTAACCACAATTATAATTAGGATATCCTACTATTCAGTCATCACAAAGAAATTACTTTATATTGCCCTTCATTTCACTTAAAGTCATAGTTTTTGATAGATCCCTGTGCTGCAAAATAAATTTGGAACTTCTTATTCTCTTAGTCTTGGCCTTTCAAAGAGGAGGTTTACTTTGAACAGACAATGCTTATAATTTGGCCCTTATTTACCTGTGAGCAGAGCCACTGTGATATCAAAGATTAATGCCCAGATCTTAAGCCCCTACTATTCCTGCTCTAGTAATGGAGGGAAATCTTGACAGAATATTAACGGACATCTTCACCCTTTCCACACCTTGACATCTCTATCTAGGGGTCATGGTTAAAATAGTTTGCAATTCCTGGAAAATTAAGAAGGGTCTGTCACTCTTAGATTCCTTTATTTCATTTCTGTTACATGCAATTGGATTGGTAAAATGATCTTTCTTTCCTCAAAAGCCATCTTGATTTCAAAGTAAGAAGTATATTTTGAGTTCCCCAAAACAATCTGCCGCAAAGTTTTTTATTGTAATCTATGTGATGCTTTCCTGAATGTTAACCAAAATCCACTCCATTAGCATTTAACATTTCTTCTTATGAGTATACTTCAGTGAGATGGGATCTATTTTTTTATATGTGTTGTTCATTCAAATGGGATTATGAATAAATGTTTCATCAGGTCTCTACCAAAGGAAAAATGAGCGATGGATCACCAATCCATCCAAGTGCCTATTATCCATTATGAGCTCTGCATGTTTCTAGGCTCTAGAATAATAACTAAAATTGACACAGTGCCTACTTTCAAAGAAAATATCAGCTAATGTCTACTGAAACTGTTACTAAAGGCAGCACTGATGTATGATTATATTAATAGAGTAAGACTTAATTTAATGTATTATACATAGTAAATATTCATCATCTATTGAATGAGTGGGTTTAACAGCAGATGAAATATTAACGAAACAAATGCCATATATGTCTACCAAATTTTTATTCCTTATTTTTTCTTCTTGTTTCTATTTTGTAAAGTTCAGATATTAGGTAGGATTTCATATGACAGTGCTGCCTCTGGTGTGTGGCATAGATACAAAGCCAAAGGTTTAAATATTTCAGTAGCCTTGTATCCTGTCCTGTTTTTGAGATAGACTACAGCTTCAAATATTCATCAATTTTCTCTTGCTCATTTGAATTTACAGTGCATCCAATTTGAATAACATGTGAAACGAAGCACTACTAAAAAAATAAGTATTATCAATTAACATACAATATTGGAACTGTACAAGATTTTTCTGGATAAGAAGAAGTCCCAGGAGAGCTCAACAACCCATAAGCTGGAACGATGCTAAACATGCAAGCTTACAACCCCTTTGAGGAACTTGAGCACAGAAAATTTACTCTCTATTAGCGGTCCTGAAGGAAACCAACTTTATTAGGTTGAAAACTCATTTGGAAATCAGCATGATTCAGGGGTGAAACTCTATGTGTGTTTTTAAGTGAAAATTGGCATCTATCCAAGATCCTCTAGGTTGACTTGCAGAGTTGACTGCAACAGAATGGACCAGTCATTTGTTTAAACTTCAGACTAAACACTGCATCCAAAAATAATAACAGTATTCAATTGTTTTAAGAGCAATGGTTATGCAATCCAACCTCCTCTGTGTATGCTTTTAGCCAAAGGGTGCTTGAGCAACTGAGAGTAGATGTGCTAGTATAACTGTTCCTTTTCATTTTATTTTAATATCATGCCAAGTTTAGGATGCTATTTCGTCTGTGTCATATTCACAAGTGCTCATAGTCACCATGCAGTCTACTCTTCTGAACTACCTGAGTGCATTTTGGACAATGGATGGACACCTCTGAATGTTGTATATATAGGCCTCTCATCCACTAAACCCTATCTCTAGAAGCAGCTTCATCCCTCCTTGCTTCTCTTGCATTTTCATTTTCAACCAAATCCAGTGAATCATAATTTCCTAGTCATGCCATGCCAAATCGTGCCAGCTGCCCTTGCCTTGAACATGCTGCTTTCCTCTGCCTTGAATATCCTACTCACCATGATCCACCAGTAGATTCTCTGTTTTCAAGGCTCACTACAAAATTCATCTTCTTTTTCAATACTCCTAAAAACTAGTCATTGTTGCTTTTTTGGCTTCTCTTTCCCACAGATATACTCTGGCTATTATTGCAATTTGTTCATATTTGTTGCATTTTCTTTAACACATCTGTGCCATCAGCATAAGCAAGTATGCATGGCTTGTAACAGGCATCACTGAGTATCTGCAAAATAAAAGGAGTGAATATTGGTAAAGCTTCCAGCAGTTGGAAACCTGGGTTAGGTTTACAACACTGTATAAGTAACACAAATATGGTAAGTCTTGGTTCTCTCATGTAGGAGATGCTAAGAAATAAATGAGTCAAGTGAGATGTAAAAGAAGTGGCCCATATAGGTATTCAATACATTCTAGTGCCCTTCCTTCCCCTTACCTTAAATTGTGAAGGCTAAAACAGAAACTACAAGGAGTAAGGCTGATTAGCATTGTGGTATTACAGATCAGGAGGAAACAGGGAGCTTTGTCTAACAGGAACTTAGTCAAACACTGGCTCTCTCTGTCTGTCTCTCTCATCAAAACAGTCATCTGCCTATAAGCAGAAAGTCATTGTTTTCAGAAAAATGTTTTGGGTTTGGTTATGTCTAGTCCTAGTTGTTGAAATGAAATATCCACATTAAACAAACAAAATATGCCAGTTAATTCTGATCGTTTAATTGACTGAATTATGATACTCCTGGAGAGGTAATTGGATTGTAAAGCCACTAAACTCATCAAAAGAGTAATACATTGATGGTTAATTAGCTGAATGAGCTATTGGGGGTTGGGATCTAGTTACAGGAAGTGAATCATGGAGGGATGTGAGCTTAAGGATAATATGTGGTCCTTGGTCATGCTGTTTTCTGCTTGTCATGAGTTCAGTAGCTTTTCTTTACCGTGTCTTTCCATAAGGTCTGTGCTTGGTAATCAGTCAACCAGGTACTGAAACCTCTTAAGCCCTACTTCAAAATAAACTCATTTTCCTTTAAATTGTGGGTATTATATATTTTGTCCCAGTAATGTGAAGACCAAATTATAACAAACAACTTGTGTTCTCTGCCTATAAAGTTCACTTGGCTATGTCCTTGACAAACAGTTGAAGAAATATATTTGGCATCCATGAAGACCAAAATTAGCTATTGTTATTAATCATGCGCCCTAGCACAAAGGCTGTTTGCCAGAAGCCTTGTTTCAACTGTACGACTGCCATCACTGTGGACACACTGGATTTAACCAAGGCCCCAGAAAAAAACAACACCCCACCTCCGTTATTGAACATCCAAGGAGACATTCAACTCACACTGTGCCAGGAGATTTAAAAAGGAAAGATAAACTCCAGAGTATTGAGTGGTATTATTTTCCAAATATGCTTAGGGGAGCAAGGAAATCTAATCTGAATTTCACAGACTATTGCATCCATTGTTTGCAACTAGGTGTTGAGAGAAAGAAAGAGAAAATCACCCTCAGTGAGATGTATATATATATGATGAATTCTAGTTTACCTAAAATTGCATTTAACTTTTTTCCTTACTGTGTGATTCCTCAAAGCTATAAACTGTAATGTGTTTTGTGACTCCCCAAGATGTTTACAGGAAATATTATTTATAATAATAATATTTATATCTTTATATTATGGCAAACCCAAAGGCTAGTGGTCCATAAACACTCTTAGGGTTATGAATCATAGATTCTGAAGATGGTGGCATTAAACCTGGTTCTACTAATGATTGACTTCATGACTTTAGGACAAGCACTTGATGTCTCTAAGCCTCTGCCTTACATATGTAAACACAAACTATTCGCATATCAGTAATTGTACTTTCTCATCTGATTTAGTTGACATTTCCCATCTTTGTGTCTTCTTGGTCATGGTACTTAGAGGATATATGTAAAATATTTTTAAAAGATATTTAAAGAGAGTCCTATATAGGATCTATTAATAATCAGTTAAATAGGGTTAAGAAAAACCCAACAGGATCAAAGAAGTAGTCTACTCATTGCTGAGAGAGGCATTATTGATGCTCTAGGTGTGAAGAGATGAAGAGATTAAGAACATGAATAGATGAAGAATATGAAGAGATTTATATTAGCAATACCAAAGGGATACCTAGTAGGAGCAGTGGTATTCTATAAAGAAATGCAGCTGAGCCACAGTAAGCCAAAAGAAAGACAGCTGAGATGTAAATATCCTAAAGTCATTTTGCTCCTGCCCTCCTGATCTGTTGTCAACGCCTCTCATTGACTAAATCCACTGGAAGCCATAAGGCAGGGTTTATGCAAATCAACAGACAGCAAGTTGAGATGGGTACAGAGCAGGTCTAGTACAAAGAGTTGGCAAATTGGCAACAACCTAGTTCATAGATAAATGAAAGGAAGGGGAGCCGAGGTGATGGTACAATACTTTGGAGAAATTCTGAAATCATGCTACTGAAGATGACATCAAAGTCATCTGCGTTTCTCAAAATGGAGCCCACACAGCTAAATGTCGCAGAGGGTTTTCCCTAATTTGGAGAAATTAAATATTTAAAAGCAGACTTACTTTGAAGTCTCCCAGCGAGCAGCAAATCTGGGACTTGATAGATCCACTTATTAAAAGTCAGTCCATCTGAGCAATCTGTTTGCCTGCCTTTCTTGCTGTGTTGGTAATTTTGCAAAAACTGCTGAATGTGCTTTTCTCCTCTCAGCAGATTATAGACAGAATAAAGGATGTCTGTGGGTTGTCTATCACCCTTTAGGAAAAAGAGGAAGAAGCCCTCCCCGTATGGCAGCTTTTCCCAAATTTCTCACTGTGAATGTGCAGAAAAGGGAATGTGGGAAAGAACTCATTAAGCAGATAATTGTATGGGTTTGCATTTTCTGATGAAGTCAGAAAATAATTTCAGTCTCCTCAAATCCCTGATATCTCAAACAGATATAAGCTCTAGCTACAATCTTGGGTCTGTTCTTCTAGAGGGAGAAACCTTCAGTCAGAGAGAGCTCAGTAACACACACGATGAAGTAAAAGAGTAGGAAGCTGAGGAAGACTCTCAAACATTGCCTGAAAAGGTAAACTCTTCGTGTGTGTGTGTGTGTGTGTGTGTGTGTGTGTGTGTGTGTGTGTGTGTGTGTGTGTGTGTGTGTGTGTCTGTCTGTCTGTCTGTCTCTCTGTCTGTCTGTCTGTCTGTCTGTGTCATTGTATGAAGCCAGGGGCAGAAGAGAAGAAGAGGAAAAATTAAAAATAAATAAATAAAAGTATAGTTTTCAAAAGTGAATCTTGGTTTCTCACTATTTGCTGCCAAATATAAGACCCTGGGAAGTAAGAATTCTTTTGAATTTCTACTTCCATTTAAATTAGTATTGAACTGTTGGGCACAATTAATTGTGAATTACACCCAATAAATGCCTATCACCATCAGCACTGAAGAGAAAGCTCACCATATGCCAGATCATAAATGCCTCTTTCCCACAGGAGTGACTCACCTCCCCGAAAAGAATCTATTCATCCTAACTTTAATGAGGCTTGCTTCATTTTTTAAAGTAAGGCATTTTTTAAAGCAGATATTGTGGAAACTACATACTGTAGTCTCGAGAAGACAAATTAGAACTGCAGGCAACCTTGACAAATTGAAAGACAAATTTTTCTGATGTGAAAAAATAAAAAAAAAACATTTAATAACAAGGAAAATCACAGAGTTCAGTATGCTTGTTGATACTCAAAAAGTTTCCAAATTCCATGCTAGATGATCTGGCCATCAGGCAAAACGTGAATAGAGAAAAAATGTGTGACTCTAAGTAAATATCCCAGTAATTAGTAAAGAGAAAAGCAGAGGTGTACTCTGAAAGTGAACAGGCTACATACAGGTATGTTAATGCGATGACTGTTCAATTACTAAACTTGATTCTTGTAGGACACTAAAGTCTGTGTCTAATTCAGTGACTAAAAATTTCCATGTTATGAAACACTTTGAATGATTTCAAATTGCTTTAGGAAGATTCAGATCCAAAATGAACACTGAGTGAATTGTCCTCAACCCAAAACCAAACATCCCTAAATATGTTAATTCCTCTAATCTGACTGACCTCAACGCATCACTATCTAGCCACTACCTGACAACCTCCAACTAAAATGACTGCCTTGTCACAGTATGACCACCTCTTAGACTCTTAGAGTTTGGGTCCATCATGCTGAATTGCATGCTCCTGCATCTGCCTTTATTTGCAAACCTCAGCTGGCAATCAATTACAATAATTTTTATATACATAAGAAAGACAGAACCCTACTTCCAACTTTATTCCATTATGGTTGATCTTGGATCCTAAGATATATAAGACCATAGGTTGAACTAATGGAAATAAACAGAATAATATGAAGGGCTAGAAGGAATTAGGGGACAGTAATTCCTCACTTCTGCCTACATGTCAAGGGATAAACAGATCTTGTGTCATTTTTTTTTCAATTAATAGGCTTTTAAAATAGTGCTCATTAAAAATTAGAAAAATAGAAGAGTAATTCATCCATTACCCAGTACTTCTGCAAGTATTACTAGGTTGTGTGTAGAAAATTCTGAACACCAGCACATCTTGTTTTAATGACTGTGCTGTTTTCTTATCCTTGAACCTGATTTTTCTATTTTTTTTTCTTTTATTGAGTTTATTGGTACATTTTAGGTATACAGTACAGTTACATTCATTATTGGGATCTTGTACCTTTACATGACAGGTCTTGATTCTCATTTTTTTTTCCCCTTGTCCCTGCCCTCCCTTCACCTCCTCCTCTCCTCCCCATTTACAAATACCTTACTTCCGTTTTTTCATTTTCTCATAAATTTTTCCCTTATTACCTTTCCCCTAACCTTCCCCCTTTCCCTACACCTTTAGCCCTTGTCTTCCCATTTCACAATGTGAAGCTGATTTTTCTTGAAGTAGTCATTTTAAAAAATCCTTAAACATGTCTACATCAAGCATAGTGCCTGAAGTATTACGTGTACTAAGTGAATAGTTGAACAATGAAATCACAACTTTCAAGAGGGGAAAATATTTTACTGTGCATTAATTTTAAAGCAGTTTTTACTCTTTCTGTCATATAATCACAGTGATTAACTTATTGCCTTGCTCTAAGTGTTGAGTAAGATGATTCACATAAAATCTCATACTAACAAATGCTATGTGTTTCATTGAGAAACTATGTGTTTCATAGACTTGAGTTCCTGTTTAATCATTTCTAAACCTTCCCCACCCAAGAGCACCTCTCATTTTATAAAAGTTGTCATTGTCCTTTGTTTTGGGGCACAGCTGATGCATTCTCCAATGTATACTGTTACTGGCTATTGCTAGAAGCTTTTGGCAGAGAGAAAGTGGAGACCAGAGGCATTCAAAACCAAGGTTACAGACTGAATCCTGCCCTCCTCTCAAAAACTTATATGCTGAAATCTTAATCTCCAGGATTTTAGAATGTTTCTACATTCGAAGATGGAGTCTTTAAAGATACAAGTAAGTCAGCCTGAGGTCTTTAGGATGGCCCCTAATCTGAAATAAATGGCATCTTTATCAGAATATCCGATTGGAACAGGAGCACATGTTGAAGGAAGATCAAGTGAATACCAAGGGAGGAGGTGGTCATCTCCAATCCAAAGAGAGAGTCCTTGGATATACCAACACTGCCAATATATTGCTCTTGCACTTGTACTTTCCCTAACTGTGGAAAAAAAGTTTCTGTTGTTTAAGCCACCTGGTTTATGGTATTTTATTTTGGCAGTCCTGTGAAACTAACAGACCCCAGGATTGCTTGTATGTGACCATATCTGGAAGCCCATACTCAAATGTGGCATTGTCACTAAGTTCCTGGGTAACCCAGAGAAAAGTCACTGAGCCTGAAGGGACTGGCACTCCAGCTAGACTTACAACTCCAGCTGCACCTTCTCATTGGCAGGGTGACTCATCTCTGAAGATCCCAGTTACTTCCTTGGAAGAGGAGAAAACAACCTGCATTACCATCATAGCATTTAGATGAGGGTTCGCTATAAAAAAATATGTTAAGTGGTTTGTGCCATACTAAATATACAGTAAATACTATGAAACAGCTGCTATCACAATAACATTATATTCACTGTGTCTCTAACCTTACTTTAGCTTTAGTATTTGAAGAAATGAATAATGGTGCCTAACCAGCAAAGTTGGTGTCAGCTGTATTCATGTTGATAAAGAATATTTTAACACTGAACTGAGTGATGTCAGAGGTGTTGTTCCCCAAGTTCAAGGAATAAGGTGTCCATCATTTTTTTAGAGAATTTAAAGATAATAATAAGATCAACTACTCTTTGACGTGTTTTAGCAATAATCACTGAAAACGTAAATCAGCATGAATTTCTTCCATCCACCTCCCTTCATTATTATAAACTGAAATGTTCCAAACTAAGATGAGATAAAAAGATAGCAATTTCCCCATACCTTTAGCCCCTTTCTTCCTAGGGAAAGTGGGAAGGGCAGGGGAAAGGTAATAAGGGAAAAGAAAAAATAGGAGAAAATGAAAAGATGGAAATAAAGTGTTTGTAAATGGGGAGGGGAGGGTGGGGAGGGGAGGACAGGGGTATGGGAAAAAATGAGAACCAAGACCTGTCATGTAAAGGTACAAGATCCCAATGATGAATGTAACTGTATTTTATACCTAAAATGCACCAATAAACTCAATTAGAAGAAAAGATAGCAATTATAAGCATAACTCCCTCACGTCTCCTGAAGCATTCTACTGAATCACTTCTGCATCATCTATTGAGTGATGAGCTAAGCACCTCACTAGTCATCCCATTCAGTCTGCAGGTTCACCTGACAGATGGGTCCAAAAAGGTGAAGGAAACTGGCCGAGGACAAAAATAAAATGCATCACTAGTCTTACTTCTGAAATCAGAAAATCTGATTTTAGAGCCAATTTTTTTTTCTCGTACACATGATTATGATTTAGGGAGGAGATATCTGTCTCCCTCTTCCTAGGGAACCTGCAAAGCCACAGAAAGCATCTGCACGCTTAGCATGGAGCCTGTATGCAACCTGCAAAGCTCCAACCTGATCTCAGTGGCTGTCACTCTTGATGTGTCCTCTTCACACCTGCCCACAGTCTAGAGCTCACTCATTTGGTGATTTATGGGCCATGTCAGTGCAATGTAGTGTCTTAATGCTGCTAGTCAAGGACCATCAAATGCCTTCTAAAACTCTCCTACGTCCTTCAGAGAGAAAAAAGTAGAAGACAGATGTGAGTGGCTTTTGTAATCTTAGGTATAAAGAAAAGTGCAGTGGGCAAATAAGCAAAAAACATGGGCTCCCAGCTCTGCAACTTATTTGCTGTGTGACTTCAGCTAGATCAGTTCTCCCTCTTCCTCATCCAAGTCACAGTTGCTGCCACTATTTGGCTACTAACTTGTTTACAGATTTGTCTCTGTCAGGTATGCATCTCTATGAAAATAAAATACAATTCTGTAAAAATAAATGTGTTTGTTTGTTTTAGATCATCACAACCTGGGTCATAATTGGTGGACCACAAATATTTGATGAATGAATATGCTAACAAAGGACTTGGGGGAGGTTATTTTAAGACTGATCCATGAAGAGCCTCTTGGATTCTAAGGTTGTATGTAAAGCTAAAATGTATACACATTTGTACTGGATAACAGGCTCATATTTCATCTTATTTTAAGAATGACTGACTAGAAAATGTGAATGACATTATTCTCATTAGACTGGAATAAAAAGAAATGTGCCATGAAGTAAAGGCAGATTCTGTGGATTAAATAAATTTCATACCAGAGAGTGTTTCCAAAGGAAAGGATATTATCGAAACTTAGATGCATTTTTACTTTGCACATCTTTAGCTTTCAAGACATATATCAGAATTTTGTACTCAAAGGAACCCCAGAGATCTTACTTTGATTTCTCAATGTTCATTCCAGAGGGTTATGGTGCACAGATGGGAAGAGATCAAAGATCAAACAGCTAATTAAAGTCAAGCTTCCTGATTATTTTTTGTAGGATTTTTCCCCAATCAGTAGAACTGTTTAATAAAATATATCATTGAAGACCAACATGAATCCTGAAATATTGGAATTGTGCTCACTGAAGCAGGTCTTGCATATCTGGCATTGAGGCACATTCCCTAAAGCCTAAGATCTGAAATCCTATTTTGAAATCTGCTGGACTAATCCATGATAGCTTCACAATGCTTTCAATGCAAGCTAAAAATGCTAATCAGTTCAAAAGCTCTTGCATGATTGTTAGATGAATAGATACTTGAGAGGAGACACTGAATGCTGTTCCTACTATAAAGATCACCTGTGAGGTCACAGAGATGTAGCTCCCACCCTCAGTCCAGCCCCAAGCTTTGCCCTGCGGTGTCCTTGGTCTCTGTGTAAGTGCTCAGCATAGACCAGTGCCTAGATGGATGATGAATGACACTCCTTAGATTTTGCACTTACCCTCAGCGTTCTTTGGCATGGTATATAAAATGATTGCTTTGTTATTGTCTCAGTCTTTTCTGTCTCTCTGCTGTAAGGGACAGCCCGTTTTACTCAGGGATTCTTATTGTTCTGAGATGCCACTAACTCTGTCTCCCCAGTCTCATCACCAGAATGTTGACAGAAATCTGTGCCAGGTACACTAGCACCTTTGACAATAAATCTTCATTTCATTGATTCATTTCAATGCTCAGTTTCAAGACAGAAGAGGAAGACTCCATTTCTTATATAGAATGAGACTCACATTCTCTTCCTGCTGCTCTTCCTCTTCCTCTTTCCTCTTCTCCTTTTTCTTCTTCCTCTTCTCCTTTTCCTTCCTCCTGTCCCTCTTCCTCCTCTTCTACTTCATCATCTTCTCTCCTCATCTTCCTCCTCCTTATCTTCCTTCTTCTTTTCCTTTTATTTTCAGTTCTATAAACTGAACCCAGGGCCTCATCCACACTAGGCAAGTCTTCTATCAAAGAACCATATCTATTTATAACCCAGAAATAAATTTCTACATGTAGTCACAGACTATGATTAAAACTCCAGATCTTGAGAGTAACCAAGAGAATATATCAATTAAAATGAAAAGTCCACAACAATGCAGATTGGGAAATAACAGGAAAATAAGACAATAACCTAAGGAACCAAGAAGACAATTCAGGGAACAATGATTATGTTGAACATCCATATCTATGGTCTGTGTAGTTGTGCCACAAATGTATCTCTGCCATCTGAAGTTGCCCTCACTGGTTCATAGATGATGATTGTTTCCACAGAATGTTGCAGGCTCCTCCAAATACCTGATATTAATTTGAAAGGCATTTCGTCTGAGACTGTGTAATGAGAGTAATCAATAGGTGTATTAGCATAATTCAGTTGATCTCATCAGTTGACTTAACTCTGACATTGTATGGCTTATGCTTCTAAAATTAATGGCCTGACAATAACTGGGCATCACATATCAGTTCTGAATTGTAGTAGAATTGGGTTCCCACTCTTTTAACAAGTGTTAGCTTCTCTCCCCACCCGCTATTTCTCTCTCTCTCTCTCTCTCTCTCTCTCTCTCTCTCTCCCTCCCTCTCTCTCTCTCTCTCTCTCTCCCGCATTCCTATCCCCATATATGCACATATATAAATCTTTTCACATATATAGTATTATATTCAATATTATCTGTTTCCTAAATACCCCTTTGATATATTGTTGCATGAAATGAAAACTTTAGAGAAATAACAAATTAATTTAATTAATTTTTCACATTATGTGACTAAGATACACTGATACTCTTATTTAGTAATCAAAATGATTCATGTGTTTCTACCACTCTGTTTCTTCCAGACTTTATAATAAGTACTCCATAATTGTAAACTCTATGTTTTTACTTTTACCAGTAATCTTATCAATGACTGATTTCTTCAGGATTGTGTCAGCCAAACCCTTAGTAGCCATTAAACCAACACTGTTTCCTTTTCATTTAAAAAAATTCACGTTTCTCCAAGGAAAATTCAACCCATTTAATCCTCATTGATTGTCATTTAGTGCATCAAGATGATGTTTTGTGAGAACTCTGGGTGTCTAACCTGCAACTTGATCAATTTGCTATACTTCCTGTCATGCTAATCTCATTTTGCACCTGAAGCCATGTCTCCCTGGAAGTCTTCTAAATTCATTTAAAACCAATGTCATCCCTAATTTGACAATGAAGAAACTGAGGCATAAGCTATTGACTGCCCTATATTATTTCATGTTACTCACATCTCTGGGCTACAGGAATTCCTACCCAACTAATCTCATTTTTAAAATTGTAATAAAAGGCACATCTTACTTGGCTTTGTAATGAGCATATTCTTGTGAGCTTGAAACACTCATTTTATTTTCAAGATTCCTGACCTTTCCTGTAAAATGGAGAAAAATAATAGTTTAAGAAGATTTATTAAAAAGAAAAGTTAAAGTGATTTAGGACGAAGTGAAGCACCAGGAATGTAATACTTAACAAATATAGCCTGAACATGAGAATAAAGAAGGGAAAAAAATGAAGAAACTTTTTGAGAATTTTCTAACAGTTTTCTTCAGGTCTGTTGTAATTGCAGGAGTATTTTTAGATGTTTTTGTCTATTTATTATATTTTTAAATGTAGTTTCTTATGGCCCTTTTGGGAGCAATTGTATCAAGTTTATGGGTGTGGGACCCAAGAGTCTACACTTTATTTTGCACTCTGACATGCTACTTATGTGTACTTGAGTGAATAGTGTTTGCATTATGTATTTTAAAAGGCCATGGGGGTTCTAAATTAATGTTACTTGAACAGCCACATTATTGTAAGACAACTAGAACTGAATAGGTGCCTGGGTGTTCAACCAACAAAAGAGAGAATGCAACTTGAACTCTACCGCAGCTGACTAGAAGAGTCCGTCTAGGCAGTATTGTAAATGGGTCAGTTGAAAGAACGGTTTATGGCTTTCAAGTACACACTCCCAACTTCATTGCCTCTTCCTCGAAGATGAAAACTGATGTCTGTGTCTGAGCCAAAAATGCTTGTATTTCAAGGTAATTTTCTTTCATCACACGTAAAACCCACTAGGTGCCTAACCTCTTTGCTGTTTTGTATTAGACTACCAGAAAACTTTAAAAGAATATGGATCATGGCTCCAGGTTTCCAGAAAAATTTAGAAAAAAATTAGAGAGCATCACTACTGGTATCCAAGAGCCTACTGTTCATCCTCATTTCATAATTATTTAATTATATAGGTTATTTTAAATATTTTATATGCCTTTGAATAAAATTCTAATATTTAAGGTGATAACAGTACATACATGAATAGTTAAATTCCCAAGGTTAATTTGTGCAATTAATCCCATTTGGTTTTGATAAAACATAAAATTCTGAATCTCAATTTAAATTATGAAATAAAAGCATCGATGAATTATGTAAATTATGGGCAGGTCCATATTGTACCCTCGCAATGGATAAGTACTATGGTTAAACACATATCTGTAATTTTCAGGGAATTTAAGGATTCTGATGCTTGTGTCCAATACCTAGATGTCAAAATCTGTTCTTTTGTGGCTCAACCAAATGCCTATCAACTGGTGAGTGGATAAAGAAGATGTGGATTTTTAGTAAAATGGAGTAGTACTCAGCCATAAAGAGTGAGAAACTAGACATATTTATAGTTAAATGGATGCACATTAAGGCCATAGTCTTCAATGAAATAAATAAGACACACACATGTGTAAATACCAAATAGTTTCTATGGTGTGAAAAACTGAAAGTGTAAATGAGGACCAAAATGTATAATAGATGGTTTGAAATAGGAAGAAAAATTCTAAAGGAGAAAGAGAAAGGGGGTAGGGGGAAAGAAAATATTGTAAGACTAGGATGTGGCTGAATCTTTAGAATTTTCACAACATTCCAAGGTGTTATAGAAACTCCTGAATTAAAAGCAGAACCTGGTAAGTCTTCGGAAATATTTTATTTCATTATTTACTTTCTACTTGATTATTTGCCTATCTATCTTTGCAGATATCTTTGTAGCTCTTGGCTGTAATGTTGGAAAATATGTTCACACCCCACCTCCCATCTTTTCATAGTATAGGAGCAATCACAAAGAGAGACCCACTCCTAATACCAAATTCCAATGACAAAAGGTCAAATGTCCCATCATAGATTTAACAGTGATCCTATGCACAATAAGTGTAGGAGTTGTAAGCAAAGTAACTGTACAAATATCAATACCAGTTACCTAGATACATTAATTAGCAAAAGGATCAGGTTATAGAGAATGTAGGGTTGCTATTTGTGGAGAAGAGAGTAAGGAAATGTGTATATTTTTATATAGGGGCCCTGCTGAGGTTTATGAAGTCACAGTATGGTTGTAAGCTTCACTTATTCTCTAGACCATTTACCCTCATTATGTATATTACTCTGGACTGATGAAATATCTACATCCTCTGACTACACAATATCTATTGGTGAGACCTATATGGAATATGCCTTTTTTATTACTATTTCTTTGAATAAATGCCACCTTATTTGGTCTTCCCTTCCTATGGTAGAACCTACTAGTTTCTCAGCAAAATTAAATGTCCCCTTCTTTATAGCAATGGAGTTCCAGTTGGGCTTTTGGATAGCCAGCTGAAACTCTTTACTTTCTAGGGCAGATTTTCAGTGAGGTTTATGACTGATTTCACAGAAGTGAAACCAGTTGATTACATGCATTACCTTTGCTACTGCCTGGAGCAGGGATGAGGCTGTAACATGGGTAAAAAATGTATATACAAGACAGCAATGAGGGAGTAGCAAGAAGATACAAGGAACATGGCATAGGACCACAATCAACAAGAAATATTTTGATCATGCTTTCATGTGACAGAAATGAATTTACATAGTTGAGGATTTTTCATTTTGAGATATTCCTACAGGAGTGAAATATTAGCTATTGCACTTCATACTTCACAAAAATATTTTATGTAGTCAACTGATTTTCATCTGATGATGAGAGGATGATAGTTGTTATGTATCTTTGTTGTAAGGGTTAAGAAAATGAAGCTAATCGATGTTAACTGATTTGAACACTGCTATACAGTAGTAGATTTGGACCTTGTAGTATATCTGTCAACAAGCCCAAAGGTTTTATTTCTATGCTGTGTAACCTCTGCTTTATGTAAAATGCAGTGTACTGTAAGGTTTTCAAACCAAAGTAAATGTTTTCAGCCTCCAAGGAGCATTTGGAATTATATTAATTATAGAATCATTATATAATTAGCCATGGTACTAAGGAGATTATGAGGCAAGTGTAAGAAATGTGTTTAAAATTTCTCATAAGTCTTCCAAGGTAGAAAAACTTACTACAAGTTAGAAGCATTCAGGTAAAGCTCTATAGACAAGGTGTATTTAAAATAGAGTCTCGGAAGGATAGGAGAGATTTGGATATTTACAGTGAGATGCAGGATATGGGAAATGTATTGTAGGTAAAAGGAAAACTAAAACCAAAAGCAAAGATGTAGATCAGCAAATGTAGATGTTGTAATACTAGGAGGTAGCCACCTGTCAATATATGTATTTTGGCTTTCAGGACGAATTCAGTTTTATGTCCTCCTTCTGTAAGATATGACCAATATGACTAAATCCATTCCTCAAGTTCCTCACAATCAACGTCTTTTTCTGGGAAACTGGAAATAATAAACATATCCAGGTATAAGAACCGTATAACTGTGCAACTTAGTCCCATTGTTACTCTGTCAGTGTAGGCTGTTCCAAGGACTCCCTTTCTCCAAACTGGGGAGTAAACGCATGCTTATTCATTCCTCACTCAAGGTTGTGGGTTGGATACTGTGTGCACATGAGTGGCTTCATGCAAGGCATGGATTCTGAAATGTTTTCTTGAATAAAGTAATAAATTCATAATCATATTAATACACATAGGATAGTACCTTGACCTCAGCTTCTCATATTATCATCTTTGCATTTACATTTCCATTTGGAATTTTCCAATTTCTTGCTTCATCCCTTTATGCATTTACAGGGTCTTTGCTTGCTTATATGTACTGATGATTGCCATTATTACTATTATTATTATTATTACTATTATTTCCATTATTACTATTTTACAATATATCTGTTACCTAAATAAACCCCAGAGCATATTTTCCCATTCCTATTCTTTGCAAAATGTCCCCATTTTAAAGAAATTACATTTTTCTCTCTTCTTGTTGTTTATGAGGTGGACTCAGCAAACCTAATCCTTTGTACAGCCAATGGTGCTCCCTTTGGTTTTCCTGTTGCCTTTTTATTTTTATTTATCTTTGCATGCTCTGGAGAAGTGAGCTGACCCAGGGAAGTCTGTTTCCCATGACAATGAAATCAAGGATGGTGTCATACGGTGAAAAGTTTGAGGTGGGTCTGCTATGAGTTGGCCAAGGTACTTCAGCAGTGAGAGGACAAGGGACGATTTGCAATTAACTGCTGCACCAGCAACAATCTTATTTCCTTTTTCTCCTTCTCTCCTGTTGTCTGCATTATTTCTAGTATCGCTGCTTTATTTCTAGGAAATAAATTCTTTCCACTCAGTCAAATGAAAGAACCTAAGGATTTTTTTTAATTTTATATTAGGTTGTTTGCTTCCCAGATTTCTTTTCCAGTTATGGCTTTTATTTGATTTTCTTTCTTTCTTTCTTTCTTTCTTTCTTTCTTTCTTTCTTTCTTTCTTTCTTTCTTTCTTTCTTTTTTTTTTTTTGTATCAGGAATTGAACTCCTCTTCTTGTGCTTGAAGGCAGGCGCCAGAACCACTGAGCTAAATCCCCAGCCCATTATGGCTTTTAAATGAGTCAATGAAAACAAGGATGTGGGAGCCAGGGATTGAGTTCAGTGGTGCCACACTGCTGTACCAGGGCTCTGTTTTGCACTCTTCTGTCCCTAAGCTTCTGTTCATGTAGTGCTTTTTTGCCTGTAACATCTTACCTGCCAGCTTCCTATTTCATCTAGGTTTTGTAGGTTTCTCACTGCTACTTTCTTTTCTGCATAGTTTGATCAACAGAGAACGAATGATCACCTAGAGACCTGAAGTTAAACTTGTGGCAATAGAAAATGTATCACAGAGTTGAGGGGGTAGTTAGGGAGAGAACAGTACCGGGAGAGCTCACAAGACTTTTAGAGGTCGAGTACAAGATTTGGTGAAGAATGTCAGCATCTACAAGGAGTTAGCTGGGTGATATTACCCTTTCTTGAGTGTCTGTTATAAACAATGTACGGAGAGCTAGGGATGTAGCTCAGTGGTTCTACCGCCTGCCTTGCAACCACAAGGGCCTGAGTTTGATCCCTGCTACCAAAAAAAAAAAAAACAAAACAACATACAGAGTTAAATTTTTTGGCATAAAATATTAACTCTGAGGAGGTGATGTGCCTGTTTTGTTTCCTGGTCTCAGTATTTATAATTGTGTGATCTCTGATAAAATACATAATTATGTGTCTCTATAGTTTGAAAATAGAAATAATAAAATACGCATTTTGCGATTGTAAAAAAGAGGAAGCTGAACCAGAGCAAACCTTTGTCCTGGATTTTGTTGTTTTAAAACTGGTAACTAGTGTCCTGCACATAGAAAGTGTTCAATTAATCAGTCAAAAACATCACCACAATTACCATCATCACATTATTATTAATTTTATTGCTCTGCATGTCAATTATTTATTAAAGATTATTTATTAAATAATCTTTAATATCCATATGTTACAAACAACAAATAATTATCAATTTTCCCGTGAATGTACATGTTGTACTTCAGCTTGGTAGAGATGAACAGGTATGGCACATAATTTATTATTTATTTTATTTTTTATTAATTATATGTATTTTACCTAACACATGCAAAAAAGTATTTAAATTGATGCATTAGTGAGATAACAGATAACGTTCTGATATACGTATACTTTGTAAAATTGGAAAGGGAAAATTAGAGGACACATGCTGATTAGTTCTTGCTCTCTTTCTAAGAAATCGTGAAGAGGGACAGGAGTCTGTACCATGGCATTACAGAAAGCAAGACCCTCAAGACATTCCTACCTAGGTCCTCTCAGCCATCCTTCCTGGTGTGAAATTGTGTGATACACTTCCCCTAGGTCGGAAGTTGAAAATTCAACCCTGCCACTTAGTGCTGAGGTTCTTTTCCTGCTGATCAATTCTGACCTTCTGTTTTGAAGTTTAAAAGCCTCCAAAGCCTCTTTGGACATCAAATAGCTCTTACCAAATGCCATTTGAGCAATTTAAATGCAAATGAATTCGCAATATTTGGGCTGCTTCCAGTTAACTTGCATGTGTTTTACCAAACGAAAGGGGAATCTGGGCAGGAGCAAAGCTTTATTCTGGACTTGTGGTGTCAGAGTAAAATTGGAGAGGACACTTGCTAAAAATGGCAAGACAGATTTTACTCTTGTCACTGCAGTAGGAAAGAAAGACTTCCTTCCGAAGAGTGAGTTCAGCTCCTATTGAAACAAAAGCTGGGACCATTTTAAGGACTGGTGTGAGCTGGTGGAAAATGGCTGGAGGACATGAAGGGAGAAGTTGGACAAGATGAGGCCAAATGTGGTTACGAAAAGTCCTTTTTTGAAGTTAGGCTCCTATTTTCCAGCCAGACCCTGTAGATAGCAACTTTATCTTCCTTGATGAGCTCACGTTTTAAAGATTTTGAAGAAGGACATTCTTCACTTGTGACATAGCAAGAGGTTAGAAGAAACTTACATCTTAAAGGGGCAGGAAAGCTCATAATTCACAATTATGTACTTTTTAACTTAAATGTTCTATAAAAAGTGGTCCTCAGAGGCCCATAATTAGAGATTTAGTCAAGCCTTTAGGATATTGTCTAGATTTAGTCAAATTCAGAAAAATAAAGACAATATTGGTGAGTGCTTTCAAACATATTTTTAAAATATTCATTCAACAGTTATGGAAACTCACACTCTAAATATAGTCCCTTTGTGTTTCAAAAGAGTAGAGGAGAGTATTTCCATCCAAGAAAAGAATGTTGTTAGGGCACAGAAAGAGAAAGAGTTATATATGTGGAAGAAGGAAGAAGGAATTAAAGTTTTAGTTCTGTCTCTGTTATTAATTATGTGGGTGATCTTTGGAAATTCTATTGAATTTTTGGCCTTCAGTTGCTTCACCTGTACAATGAGGCAGCTGATACCTAAGGATCTCTAATAACTGTTCCAGATCCCTAATTTTGTATGATCCTGTATCTCTATGCAACTCTGTGGGGAAAAAAATTAAGGGAGATAATTATTTCTTTCATAAATAAGCCTCTTTTTTTCTGAATACTTTCAAATAGACGTGGTGGAAGATCATGAAAGAAAAAGGTTGTCATCACCTGACAGGAGAGTCACATGCTGAGGGACTGAAATTCTCAGGAATTTGAAAACAACAGAGGACATTTCCACTTTTGATGTCCTGAGAAAATATACTAGGATCCAGAAACTTTCAGCATGTGATAATAATGTTTATCATCTTCTGACACTTTTGAAATTATACTGGTCACTCAGTGTTTTAGCAATATGTCTCATTAGATCCTCAACATAACTCCTTCTAGTGAGTACTATTACCACCATTTTACTCATAAAGAATTTGCTCATGTCTTTACAATTAAAACATAAATGCCTCGATTTAACACCTGAGGTAGCCTGGCTCTCTCCGTGATGTCATAAGGACAAGTCACAGGATAAGTATCACAGAGTCCGAGACAAATGAGAATCCCTAAAGTAGGATAGGGAATCATCTGGGCAGTAATTCCGGTTACAGTGATTTCTGATTTCCCAAATTTTGTTCTTTCTTGGTATTTTTCACTCTCTTCCACCATCCTTAAGCTTTCAGGTCAATAATAAATAAGAAAGAATTATACACCCAAAAGCATTGTGTTAGAGGTATTTGGGGACTGAATCATCAAAGGACAGTTTAATGAATGGATGGAAAGGAATCCAAAAAGAAGAGGAATCAAAAACGTCAAAATAAAGAGGTTAAAAAGAAGATGGCAGAAATTGAGACAGTTAATTTGAAGAAGTAGTAGCCAAATGACCTCCCGAATTGAAAGAAAAACAAGAGAACAGAATTGGAACAAGAGTGAAACAAGGCCAAAGCATAAAATATTCAGAATTATGAGATGAGTCCTGGCCTGTAATTTGCCTGGTGTTCCATCCCCAATCTGGGTCTGCTGTGACCCAGAATGAGAGATCTCTGTCCTCTCTGGGATGGAGGAATATCTGCATCTTAGGCAGCACCCCTGTTCTTGAACTGCATTCAAAAACTACCTTTTGAGATCCTGTCTAACTTTCAAAGATCGTTTCAAATCCATTGCTCACCATAAAGATTTTCTTGTCCTTCCAGTCTGCATTGATCTCGGTAGTGTTTGAACTCCTAGGAGCACTTAAGAACCACCCAATCTAGCTCTGCTCTAATTTTGCATTGCAAATTAACTGTTTTATATAAGGTTGTTTTTTTCTTCTAGCCTCAAACACAGAACTTGTGTTAGTCTTGCTTTCAAAATGTCTAACACCAGACTAACATATGGTGTTGGTATCAAAATCTACTTGCTTGTACATTTATCTATGTAGCGTATTAATAACCAAATTCTCATAGAACTTCACAAAAAATTTGCATAAAGAGTGGTTGTGTGATTGATACACCACACCTTACAATCCTTTGCTTAAAACCTAGTTATATCTACATATGCATATTTACCTATGTGTGCATATAAATAATATGCATAATACACACACACACATATATATATATTATACATAAAATATTGATCTTGAATGCATATGTCACTTAGCATGACTTTTGACATCAAGAACCTTTATATAGGAACAACCTTGATGTCATAGTTGCCTCCAATTTGAAGTTGAGCACAAGGGAAACATTGAAATAAAATCCTTTCTATGCAAAGTGTATTTTGGTTTTGCATAAATACACTGTGCTTCAGGTGCCACATTCCAAACACCAGGAGAATTAATGGAATAGCACGGTAAAGTACTTTAGACTCCTCAGAGGAAGTTCCCCAGCCTCATTAAAGCTAATATTATTCCAGTTATACAGTTTAGTTAAAAAACAACAAAATAATGTTTTCCTGTCTCTATTGCTAATTTCTCCAGGCTTGGCAAAGAAAGCTGTGCTCAGCATTCAAAGGCTCTATCACCCTTGTGGGTCACAGACTTGCATTTCAGAATGGCCTGCACCAGGATATATATGAGCATTCATTATAGGATACACAGACACATATTTTTGCAGTGTTTTTGTGCACACAACCTTTGTCACTCTGCACTTGATTTTCTGTGATTACTTTGTATTTCCTATTGAATTGTCAGTGTCTCAGAGGCAAGAGCCTTTATTGTCTTGAAAATTGATTTCTTCCCATGCACTAGCACAATGACTGACACATAGAAGATCATAAAAAATGAAGGAATGAATTATAAATATGAAAGAATATTTACTCAATAAATATTAGAACCAAGAGGCTGAAGGAATCCAAGGAGACTAACCAACTTACATTTTCTGATAGCAAGATCCTATAAGCATTCCAGGAAAGTTTTCAGAATGTTAATTAAGATTTCCACATTCTATTTCAAGTGATCTACATTTTCTACAATGAATATATTTTAAGAGAAGTCACTGTATCTTGACCTATGAAAACCTCTGTGTCTATCCTCTGATTAAGTCTTTGGTTTTGAGTACAACTACTCTCTCCCCACTAGCTTACTATCTTTCAGTGCCTCTGAACTTTCTGCACTTCTCAAATATAGCAGGCACTCTCCCATCTCAGGTCCTTTGTACTTGTTATGTCTTCATTTTGTAATATTTGCCCTAAGATAATCTATTTCTTCACAGTCACTTGCTTAGTGCAAATTGTGTCTTCACAGAGAAGACTTCAGAGGTCAACCTAACACCATATTTCTTTACTATTTCTTTCACAGAGGTAATTTTATCTTGTATAGTTCTTATCACCATCGAATAATTTCATTTATTTATTCATTTTGATATGTTAATTCTTTCATTTCTTACTATAATGTTTGCTTCTTGAGAGCAGATTTATGTTTTCTTTTTTGCTGCTTGTCCATAATAATATCTATATGAGATAAGTGTGGTATACGTAGGGGCTGAGTGGTAGTTAGATTAATAAATGAAAAAAACTAACATGTTTTATGGATATAATAATGTACCAAGAAAAAGTCAGCAGAACTTCTACTTTTAAGTCTACATTCTGTCAATTCTAATCTAATCATTACTTTATTTCAATTAGTTGAGTCCTAAGTCCTTCATCCAGAAGATATAGTTCATTTTATCTACCATGTTTAGGTTATAAGATACTTTGATCTTGAAATAATTGTTTTAAATAATAACATTAATAATAGCTAAATTTTATTGAACACTTACTATGTTCCTCACATTCTGATTAGTGTTTTGTGTGTGTGACTTATTTAATTATATCAACATGTTCTATCTCTTAAGCTTTTCCTCTTTGTAAAATAGTGACATTATCTTCATTTTACAAAAGAAGTAATGTAAATAGCAGACCAATATAAAATCACTTTGTAAAAGGAAGTCTCCTCTTCATTTGCCTTAGCTAACCCTTGCTTTCCTGAGTATGACAGTACTTGCCTCCGCGTCTTCCCACACACTTAAAACTATTTTGCTGTTGTTCTCCCCAGTGCTCTGACAGGAGGTATGGCTCGGCTGTCAGCTAGGATGGTGGTTGTCCCCAACTATTTCTTGTCAAGGTGCTGCTGCCACCTCTCTGCAAAAGCAACTAGCAAACTGCCCTTAATGGGGTCAAGATCAGAGAGAGATCCAAGCACATTATATTACATCCTTGATATCCCCAAACCCAATAAACTGTGATTAACAGAGCTTGTCCCACTAAAGATTCTGCAATTTCACTCTCCTATTTTTATGGAGATGTGATGATATATGTGTGTCCATGTTCATAACAGCTCGATTTGTGATAGCTAAAACTTGGAAGTAGACCAATTGCCCATCAAAGGGAGACTGGATAACGAAAATGTGTGGGTTTTTTTTCCCATACAATGGAATACTACTCAGTCATAAAAAGTGAGAAATTAGAGACATTTAGAGCTAAATGGATTTATCCTGAGGAGAAACTCTTAAATGAAATAAATAGGACACACATGTAAATACCAAATAGTTTTTCTAGTGTGAGAAACTGAAACTATAAATAAGGACTAAAAGGTATAATAGAGAATGTGAAATAGGAAGAAAAGGGACAAAGGGGAAGGGGAAAGGAAGGAAGGGAATGGAATTAATATAAGAAAATGAAAAAAATGGGACCAAAATCTTTGTAGATAGAAAGGGAGGGAGGGGTTGAAGGGAGGGCAACAGTAGAGGGAAAAAATAAGAACTAAGACTGATTGTGTAAAGGTGCAGATTTCCAATGATGAGCATCATTATATTGTATAACTCAATTGTTCCAATAAACTTAATTTTAAAAAAGAAGCCACATCTCCAGATGTTCCGGGGAACTGCCACCAACAGCTGCAACTATCCTGATCAACCTTCTGCTGCTCTGGGCAATGTCTTCTCTAAACACAGCAGGCTTGCATTTGAACTAAGCAGTAGAAATGAATGTGAACCAATCAGTAGGCTCAGTTTAGAGGGCTTGAGTTTAGGCCAATTTGGACCAATCAGTAGACTCAAATTTGACCACTCCCGTACCTGCTTCAGCCCATAAGTAGCACTACTTTCCCACTCCTCTGATTACTCTAGGCCGGCATCCTCTTTCTCACCAACCCCTCTGTGCTGCAGTGCAGGTCCTATTCAAAGAAAGACTCACTCTGATAGTCCTATAAATTGACTCACAATTTATTACTCAGGCAGTGGAAGCTCTGACGTTCCAATAAATCTATTCAGTTATGCCAAGTATTGTGGATAGAACGGTGGGTTTACAAATGAGCTATAGACACTAGGGAATATTAAACCTGAAGAGTCCCAGAAACCAGCAGTTCACTATGGTCACTGATGGAGATCACTAATCAGCTGGGCACCAGCCTTGGCTGGAGGCAGTCGGCAGCAGCAGCGGACCAAGAAATGGCAGTGCTAACCAATGGCCTCCAATATTAAGTGGCATTAACTGGGTAGCACCAGAGCTCAGAGCTGTAAAACTGAGGACCAAGGGACACTGGGGCTAAAAGCCTGAAGCTAATAGCACAGCTACACTTTGCTGATTTATGATATCTATCTGAGCTGAGCAAAAGAACCCTGAATTGATTTGTAGTATTATAAATGTGTTTCCCTCTTATCTTAGCTGCTTGTCTATCTTTGAGTACAGCCCAAGTGTTCTTTCTGATATAGAAAATGCACCCTTTGGTTTGAAACCCTTCAACCCTTGGTATTCTTTCCATCCCTAAATTAAAGGTCAGACTCCTTAGTAGGAATTGATTTAGGATCCCACACATTCAACTTTGCCTCCTCTGCAACTGTGCCTCTTCCAATCACAGCACTCTATGCCGCCACCACTCTACCTGAAGGACTAAAAGTAGAGGGATTGTGTGTGCTGGAGCCCACCATCGTACCCTGAGTTCTGAATACTGTGCCTGACTTGGACGAGCCATTTAAAATGACGTATTTGGATGGCACAGCTTTCGGCCTTCTTTTACTATGTGAATATGTGTTTTTGTGTAGTATGTGAGCACAATTCCAACTTAGAATTTAATGCCTGGTACAGCATTATCAGAGTTGCCTTACGTATGGTGCATGATCATTGAGTTGGTGAAAAGCTGGCAGGCTGGCTCCTCTGTGACAGATGTGCTTGCTGCGGTTGAGTCACCACCACAAGGCATATTATCAGTTTTACTAATGTCTGCTCTTTTCCACTCTAACAGGTAGCATGAGTCATCCACTCTGTATAAGTCAGGAACCTGCTGCAGACATAAATCTTCATAGCAGGTTGATATGTGCATGTCATTTGTTGGGGGAAACATGCAAAATGTGTACTGCATATGTGGATAACACTTGCACATATAAGCATAGTTAAGATTATCTATATATTATGAGCAGATGGAAAATTTTATTCTTGATCATTTAATTTCAAAGGATTGCACTCCAAAAGTTTTGCAATGGACCTTTCATTTAAAGTTCATAAATGGCAGCTTGCCGATCTTTGCTTGATCTGACACATCTCAGTCATTTGGAGCTAGTTTTCAAGTACAGATTCTTGGGTTTAGAATTTTGATATTCTTTTCCGTGGTCCCTGGGAAGCTGAGATAAGGATTGAGCTTAGCACCACTCCCGCCTGGGAAACACAAGGTCTTGAATTGAATCCCCAGTACCAAAAAAAAAAAAAAAAAAAAAAAAAAAAAAAAAAAAAAAAAAAAAAAAAAAAAAAAAATGAGAATCTACAGTTTTTCAAATTTCTAATTGCTGCAGATCCTGAGGCAGCCAAGTTTTGAGACCTCTCCTTTGTACTATACGTCTAAACTTTTCCATTTCATTTCCATTTGCATTCCAACTCTGACCCACTATGTTCTAAAAGATTCTGAGAAGACGTCATGAAAACTTCCAAAATTCATAATCGATAGCTTTAATGAACTTGCATAAGAAAGTCACAGTAGGTGCAGTTGTATTCTGTGACACCAGTGTACTCCAACCATGTGACTTCAATCTCTTCCACAATATCAGTATATATGACCTCTTGGTGACTCCTGAAATACTTTCACTGAGAAGAAAATTACAACACTGGAGAGGCAACAAATTCCATCTTACTATAATACTTGTGCCCTTTGAAGTAAAAATTCCTTTCTGAGCATTCCATTCAGGCATTATTCTTAGGCCCAGATAAAACAAATTTATAACTTCTGCCCATAATGGCCATTCAGCCTTTGAAAGGCTGTGGTCACCTGACCCTAGACCATGTCTGTTCTCAGTCAGTTTAAACAGCCTCATCCATTTTCTTACAACTCTCCAACCTCTTTACCACTACTGGTCACTCTCCCCTAGGCAAGCTTCGGTTGCATAATGGTTATTACTAGTATGTTGTTTGGGAATAGATCTAATTCTCCTTTTCTAGTCTAAACATCTTTAAAAATATTATCACTGAACTTCAGCTTTTAATTAGGTAGCTAATAACTTAATAACCATAGCATTTTGAACTGGTGTTTTCTCTTACTGATTCATATTCTGCTTACACTATTTAAAATGTATTTTATTTATTTTGCATATGATTTTCTGTAAGCTTTTTTTTCTTCTGCACTTGAGCATTAGATAGTCAAAATATAAGCCTCATTGATATTTTTTCTCTTTATACCTCATCCTGTTACAGTATATCATTCTGTATAGCAGGATATTCAGTGCATTGATATTCTGTTAAGACCAGGTGGACCAGGGATTAGCTCAGTGGTTCCACCACCAGCTTCACAAACATGAGGTCCTGAGTTTGATCCCTGGTACAAGAAAAACAACAAAAAAAAACAAAAACAAAAAAGAATATGAGATTAAACAGATATGAATCTTGACTTTAATTCTAAGTAGTTATATAATCACAAAACTTCCTTGAATTCCTTGAAGTGTTTTGTGGTTCCTTTTCGTTTGTTTTATTTTGTTTTGTTTCACTGTTATTCTTTCCATTTGTAACATGTGAAAGTAAAATCAGTATTCCACAGTTATTCCCAAAGTGCTAGCTTGGGCCATTGAATGGATTATTTTTAATGACAATAATTTTATTTTGCTTTTCTAGTCACCCAATTCATTTATGGTTTCTCAATGTTTCATATGACACATAATATAAAGAAAATGCCTTCAAGCTGAGCATAGTGACACATGGCTATAATCCTAGCACTCTGCAGGCCGAGGAAGGAGGATCACCATGAGTTCAAGGGCAGCCTGGGCTACATAGTGAGACTTTGCTTTTAAAAAAAACAGAACAAGCCGGGCATGGTGGTGCACGCCTGTAATCCCAGCACTTGGGAGGCTGAGGCTGGAGGATCGCTGTGAGTTCAAGACCAGCCTGGGCTATATAGTGAGCTCCAGATCAGTCTCAACTACATAGTGAGACCCTGTCTCAAAAAACCAAACAAACAAACAAACAAAACAAAACAAAAATACAGAACATTAACAAATAAATACAAAATGCCTTCACTTATACTTTCATTAATTAATTAATACAAACAAAATTTGTTATTTTCTGTACTGCACTAAACTCTATGTTAAACATAGGGGATTTGTTGGTGAATGGGATACCCAAAGTTCTTGTAGTCATGGAACTCATGATACATGGGTAACAATAGAGAAATGAATAAATATAGCCATATGTACTGTGACAATATAAAATATAAAGTTTTATTATTTTTATATTTCTTATTGAATTTATTGGTACAATCTAGGTCTACAATACAGTTACATTCATTACTGGGATCCTGTACCTTCACATGACAAGTCTTGGTTCTCATTTTTTCCTCTTGTCCCTGCTCTCCCTTCACCCCCTCCTCCCCTCCCCATTTACCAACTCTTTATTTCCATTTTTTCATTTTCTCATATTTTTTTCTTTTCCCTTATTTCCTTTTCCCTACCCTTCACACTTTCCCTACACCTTTAGCCCTTTTCCTCCTATTTCACACTCTTAATTATCCCATTGGGATCTTGTGTACTATTATAGTTTTTCACACCAGAGAAACTATTCGGTATTTACACATGTGTGACTTATTTATTTCACTTAGGAGGATATCCTCAGTGTGTACCCATTTTCCTATGAATGAAACTAATTTCTTGTTCTTTATGGCGGAGTAGTATTCCATTTCATAGAAAAACCATATCTTCTTTATCCAGTTTCCAACAGATGGGCAGATGGGCTGTTTCCAAGTTTTAGCTATTATAAACTATGCAGCTATAAACATTGGTGCACATATATCACTGTGGTATGATTCTTTTAAATATTTTGGAAAGATACTCAGCGGAGGGATGGCTGGGTTAAACAGAACCTGTAGTCCAAGCTCTTTGAGGTATCTCCATATTGATTTCCAAAGTGGTTGCACCAGTCTGCACTCCCACCAACGATGGAGAATGGTTCCTTTCTCCCCGCAACCCTGCCAACATTTGTTGTTGTGTGATTTCTTGATAGCAGCCATTCTTTGTGGGATGAGGTGGAATCTCAGTGTTGTTTTCATCTGCATCTCTTGAATGACCAGTGATGTGGAATATTTTTCATATGTTTACTTGCTGCTTTTACTTCTTTGTCTGAGAAATGTCTGTTCATTTCAGATGCCCATTTTTGAATTGGGTCTTTATGTTTGGCAGGGCTGATTGTTTTGAGTTCTTTGTATATTCTAGATACATAGTTTTATAAAGGCTGTATATTTCAGCACATTCTTTCCTAAAATTAAACTTGAGTTGGAACAGAAAGTATCTCCTCTTTCTGCCCTGCATATTTCACTAGTTAGATAATACCTAGGAACTGGATGTTTACATCCATGGTAGGAAAATGAGCACTATTCCTGTATCTCCCATAACAGAATGAATAGCATATAACAGATTGGCAACAAATACTTGCTAATGAATAAATGCAAGATGTCAGGTATTTCAAGCTCATGAAATCAAGCTAATAGTCATTTACTGACCGAAAAGACCACATCCAGTGAGAAAGAAAACAAATTAGCTGTCAGTGTTCCCCTTGCCTGGACCGTTCAGTTGTACTTCCGTAACCTGCAGGTTCCTGTGAATGACAATGAAAGAGTGAACAGCTGAGAGGGCGAAGTTCATATGTGACAGTTTGGAGTAATCTGAAATCTAGATTTTTAAGGTAAAAAGGGCAAAATGCCTGAGTATGAAAATGTACGTGTGTCACATTGGACTCTATTTGGGCAGCGATGTCAGAAATCTCCATAGGTCTCTTTGACCATAAAACTTTCTCAGTAAAGGAGGACTTCACACACAAGAAACAAAGTGTGACTGCATTGCTGCTGACCGAGCTGCAGTGAGAAGTAGTTGTGTTCGTTGCACTCTGATTCTGTATCTTTCTGGGGTGGTCCTTTCTAGCTCCTTGTCAGTGCACTTACTTGTCTGGCTTTAATGAAGAGGTGAGAAAATTAAATTCCTGGACACAGACTAACCATACAAACTACTTTGCTTTACTTTTATGAGTTCGCCTAGGCAACTTTATAGACTGGAAGCAAAACAAAACATCTAAGGATTTCAGGAATAAAATTCTATCTATGGAATCACTGAGGGAGTTCACCAAGAAAGTGTTGAATTGTTCAAGACCTGAGAGTTAACCAGAGATGAGCTTTGGCCTATAAGGGGCAAGGGGAATAAATGTCCAAGATATGTTCATACCCTTACATATTTGGAGCATCTGAGATGTGGCCTGGCCCAGTTATATAAATGTAGGACTAGGCAGTATGGCCATAAGCAAGGAAAAGGTCTGAACCTGGGCTGTGGAAGGCAGTCTGAGAAAGAATAGCTCCACAAAACATCAGGAGCTAGGTTAACAAAAACTCTAGGTAAGCAAGTGTTCTTTAACATCTTGCTTAGCTACCAACCTCACTGTGACTCTAGGTCCATTAAAGATGTTCCATGTGTTCACAGAGCACAAAGACATGGTGTGTCACAGAAGCAAAGCTCATTTCACTGACAAGGTAGCTACATAGCTTCAGAGACATAAAGTCACAGATTATGGAACCATCAAGGCATCTACTCTCAGGCACAGAAGACACAGAAATTGATGAGAGTCAGGCAGACTGCTAATTCAATGAGACAAATAAAGCACAAAAAGGAATATAATCTGTGTCCAAGATTACTGTTTATTTTTTGGTGTTTATACTATTGTATTTTATTTATTTCTAATCTTTTTTAATATTACATTAGTTTTAACTGATCCACAAATTTTATACATATTAAAAAGATATGATATGATATTTAGAGCATGTCCCCTGTATCTATATTCTTAAATACATGCACTTATTTATGGTGAAAATTGACATCCTTTCAAATAGCTTTTTGAAATGTATAATATATTATTGCCTTTATAATGATGCCAGTGTGCCATTTCACATTGGGACTTATTCCTAGGCTTTATTTTTAACATGAAAAAAATATCATTTCTGTAAATCTGGCAACTGGTTAATTATTCAATGCTTCTAAGTCATGACAAGAATTGTGATTTTTAACATTCTGTATTGGTTACATTTCCATTGCTGGGACAAAATACCCAAAATGCACAGCTTAAAGAAGGAAAACTTTATTGTGGCTCTCAGTTTAGGAGGTTTCGGTCCATAGTCAAGCTAGTTCCATTGCTTTTGGGCCTCTGTAAAAGCGTAAATATCCCAGCGGAGTGGTGTGGCAAAGGAAAACTTTTCACCTCATGGGAGCGGAAGGCAGAGAGAGCGAGTGACGGAGAGGAAGGGCTGGGACAAGGCATCCTCTGCAGTGGCATGGCCCTAGTAACCCACTTCCTTCAACTGCACCCCAGTTCCTAATCACCTTTCAGCCACGCACTCATCAATAGATTAATCACTGGTGAAGTTCGTACCACAATCTTATCCCTTCTCTAGGTTTTACTTTGCACATTGCTGCCCTGTGGATCCAGCCATTGAATGCCTAAAGCTTTGGAGGACACCTTATAGTTCAACTAAAATAGAGGCCATACAAAGTTGATATTTAAAACACATTCGGGTATGATGGGGTTAATTGTAAGCTGTATTTATTCATAGCTTATTTTTGTTGTTACTTTCTTCTGGGTATAGAATATTACTTTCTTAGAAAGTCATCTTCTTCAGCAGTTTAAATGAATGTGTATTCCTCGTTTTCCAGTTTGAAAGGAGGTCAATGGAAGGTTCTATGAATGGCCCCAGAAGATTTTCTAGAGAGACCACAGTGAAACTAATTAAAATAAATCTACCAGTCTTTCACATCTAGTTAAAGCAAGGCAATTCAACTTCTCATAATGAATATGTTAGTATCCATATCAAATCCCACTAAAAGATTTTAATGCTTGGAATTGTGGAAGCTATTGAACTCAAAAATCCAGTCAGTGTCTTTACCTCCTGCTCTGTTTATCATTCTCTAACTTAAAACAGTGAAAATCTAAATGTTCAAGTCTTCAAAGGATAATTTGAGTGGTAACCTGTTGGGTATCCTCCATTAATGTGATGGAAAGTAGGGCAGAATTAACAAACTGATCCACACTCAAGTTGCAGTTGTGGAATTTCTATTTAATAATAATAATTAAAGTTTGCATGGAGCTTATTTTGTGTCAAATGACATTCCAAGTACCTAACATATGTTAACTCAAATAATTACCACAACTGTCTAGAGTAAATATTTCCTTTTTTCCCACTACAAGCAATGTAGATGTTAAATATCTTACCTGAAATCATACTGTTTATGCCCTGAAGACCTGGTGATTTTACCCCTACAGCTGCCTTTCAGAAGGTAAGGTCACAGCCCCTATACATTCTTCCAAGGACCCTCTGATTGCGGGACCAGGAAAGGCATTCTGTATGAAGGACTGTATAATTCTTCACTCACCTTTCCTTCCAATGCATATCCAATTCACCTGCTCATCCATTGACCTGTTGGTTATTTACTGTTTACATACAATTTTTCCCAACACCACCTAACACCCTTTGTTTATTTCTTGTTTATGAAAATACATTTCATGGAGGTCTCCTCTGCCATGACGAAAGATGAACTTGAGTCATTTGTAGGAAACTGGAAACAGTGACCATAATAATAAGTGACATAAACTTTGACTATCACATTATTTCTCTATGTGAGAAATTCAGCACAAAAATAAAGAATAAAATAAATATTGCTAATAGGAACTAGGGACACATTGATTTCAAAGGGGAGGAGTTGGAGGGAGCAGGGAAGAGTGGGATAAAAAAACAGAAAAACTATTGAGATGTGTTTTGTACATGTAACAACTCCATGCAAGGAATGTAACCATTATGTACTGCAAACACACACACACACACACACACACACACACACACACACATACACACACACACACAAAAGCAGGGTTCCAGGGATAGGTGGAGGGTGAAGAGGGATGGGAACGGAGTTAAATCTCAGCACTCTGGAGGCTGAGGCAGGAGGATCGCTGTGACTTCGAGACCAGCCTGGGCTACCTAGGGAGTTCCAGGTCAGTCTCAACTACATAGTGAGACCCTGTCTCAACACCCCCCAAAAAAACCCCAAAACAATAACTTATATATGTTAGGTACATGTACCAACTTCCCAAATGGAATGTAAACATTATGTACTACACACATGTACTAATAAAAAAAATGAATTTCACAAACTCATTTTACCTTGCAGTTATAATTCTCTAAGAGAGATACAAACCATGGTGCAGTCTAAATCACTATAAATCTGTGTCTTGTTTGGATTTGTTTATTGAGCAACAAATGGAAATTAGCCTTTATGAAACTCAAATATTGAATGTAACTCAAGGCTACTCTTTGAAAGTTTTCTATTCATGGTTGCCACAGCTGCATCTAGTAATGAGGGTCGCTTTGAAAGTCATGTAAACTCAACGAAAACAAATATAACCCTTCCTGCTTCTAGGGAAAAGGTGTAGATTTATTTGTATCAGTGAATTATATTTGGAGAATGGGTCCCTAAAAATACGGTTATTCAAATAGCCTGAATTCTTGAAGTTAAATTCACAAAAGAACAGTTTATATACTCAGAAAAATCAATTAATCTACTTCCGCCAATATGGATGTCCTTCTGGCTTTTGTATTGGGTACAATCTCATTTTATTATTATATTGCACCGATAATAACATTCCAAGCATTCTCTTGGCAGGGAGCAATAAAAAAGCAGCATCCTGTGTTAGATAAAATCTTTCATTATATACAACCAAAATGCCATGTATTTTGCAATGGTGAAATGTATTTGTGTATTTTACACATGTGATATGAATCATTTTAAAAGCTATAATCACAACACAACAGATGCTAATAAATTTTCAATCTGTTAGGCTTTGTTTTCAGGAGAATGATGTTGATTTGTGATACAAATGTTACAAGGGTGATTATGTTTAGCCACGGAGATTATGGAGGTCTGGTACGCTAACCCCTGGGGTGTTATATACTATCTGATAATATTTGCTCAGAACCCACTTCCTGGGGACTCTGCTTCACTGTAATGGGGTGCTTTGCCAGTTTTAAGCTATTTTAGGATTCTATGTCCAGCTTTGCATTATTTATCAGCACCTATTAAGATTCTCAATCCCCTGGAAGACATTACACAAGGCAGATATTAGTCCAGAGCTGTCAACTTTCCGTTCTTTCCATTGCTTCATTCTCAGTAGTGAACTGTTGGCTAATCCTTCCTTTACTCCCTCTTTCAACTTTATAAATCCAGGTAGCTAATGGCTAATTCCTTCTGCTGACTTTACATCTGGTGTCCCGAATCCTAATCTCCATCTCACTTTCTGCGAATACTCCATGATTGGGCAAATAAGTAAATAAATAATCACCTCTATGCCAGGAGAATACAGCCTGAGTCTGAAAGAGCGTCCTTGGAAAGGAGTCACAGTATGAAGGACTACAGATAGAAGGTGAGCGGAGCTCCCTCAAGATGTCTGCTTCTATAATGAGCAAATCCAAGACAAAATCTCAGAGACAGCTGTGAGTAACTGCAGAATCTAGAATGTAGTAGACGTCCATTGTAGGCCTGAGGTGGACCCAGAAGCTGCAAGTCAAGAAACGTGGGTCAAGCTGGAATAGACTGTACTGTACTAAAAGCCATAAAACTGTAAAAGTAAATGATACAAAATCAAGGTTGGATACTAAATTGGTATTAATAAAAAATTTGCTTAAATGCTTCATGTAACACACTTTTTTTTTCCTTTCACATATATTACAATTGTCACCCTAAGAAGGTGTTAATTGAACTAATTGATTTCATCTAATGGTGAGAAAATAACTTTGAAAATGAGAAGTATTTGATGTTCTTTTTAAAATAAGATACAGTTACTGAGGGACATTCTTAAATAACTGATCCACTTGTACTCTTAATTTGGGGTATTTATGATATTCCTAACAATCTTAAATTTTGTATATATTATACTATAAAAATAATATATATTCCTGCATATTTTAATGACTAGTAATATTTTAATGACTATATATGTGTATGTGTGCACTAAACATATTTCTGATTATTGGAAAACTATTATGACATAATTCTTCAAGTCTTTATCATATTCTGTTGATTTTTTATAAGTTAATTAAATTTTTTCTATCTAGGAGACATACTTTCCTTCAATGTAAACAATGAAACAATGAACATCTTTCACTATATGCAGACTGTGAATAATTGAATATTTTCTTTGGATATGGCATCCAAACTATAGTTCTAATAGCTCCCATCTATGGTTTTATAAAGAGGGACTCATTGCAAAACATGGTTACCGAAAGAATATAAAAAGCCAAAATTACTGAAACTAGAGTTGAGCATGTAGTAATTTCCTTTTAACTTTTTTAACATATAGAAATACCAGAGCTCACAAACTGAGGTCTTGAAAGTAGATTTTGGTGTCAGAGTTGGAAATATTTTTAGAGATATTAGTCTAATTTTCTTATTTTGTATCTGAAGGAACAAGAGTCCCAGAGAAAAGCAGTTATTATAAGGATATAAAATGCATTATTTTTGAGCAGGGATTTGAGTCCGGGTCACCTGAGTTGATGTTCAGTGATTTGTTACACACCATATCAGAGTTCACTGGGCTTTTTATGGGTGAAATCAAGTGTACAATATTCCAAGAGCAGTACATATTAATAGTTTGTTGTTGTTAAACTCATATTTGCATGTTTATATTCATACATATCAATAAAATGTTACAGGGTTAATCACTGCAGCATTCATTAATATCCTTAAAACTTGCTTGTTTGGGATGTTTAATTGGTCCATCTTCCTTTTTAATAACACCTCAGTATTGTTGGCAGAATATTTTCTTTATTGTTGCTTAAAATTTGTATTTGGAAGGTTTCTAAATATGCTATGTAGTTATATGTTACCTAATATGGAAATGGGGATTTTGAGAATATAATTAAGGTTTTGATTCACTGATTTAAAGAGATTACCTGCTTGGGTCTAATCTATCAACATGATTTCTTTAAAATCTATATCTACTTCCTAATTACAGAAGAGGAAATCAGTGATATCCAAACTGAATATGACTTAAAAATTTTTAGCCAGAACACAGTGGAGATCATATGTAAGTTCTGTGTGTCTTATCTAAGCACAGAAAGTGACTCCTAACTGAAATCCTGTAAGAAAATTGTGTCTTTTGTTCTCTGCTAGGAATATGAGTCACCCAATGAGTTTGGTAGATGATTCTTCCAAGAGACTCCGAAAGTCAGCTCAACTTGGCAACAGCTCAATTTGGCACCTTGCAAAACCGTCAGGAGCAAACCTAGGTAAGCTTACTGATACTTCTGATCTACAGAGCTAGAAGTTAATAAATGTATGTTCTGTTTATAATACCTTTTCATGCATTGACAAGGAACTAATACAAATGATAATTCAAGATAATTGTCTTCCTCCACACAAACTGGAGACGAGATAACCCTTTTCCCACCTCAGACACACAGCAGCTGGCATGTGACCCGAAGTTAGCCAAGGAGATATTCCATCCTAGGCTTTTGGATCTGATGGAAAGTTGAAAGAAGTGGAGTTAAGCAATTACAGGCACAATTTTATCATCAAACTACTTCTCATGCTAACTTATTGTAATATCTCAGCTTGCTAGCCATCTGACCCATGCTTGTTACTGATATTCTAAATATGAATCTCAAGATTGCCTTGAAAATGGTAAATTTATTGATGTAATTTCTAGTAATTCTATTTGGCTTTGATTATGAAGATTTCTTTCCGGTTACCTCTGAAAAACAACCTCAGAGAATGAAGCACTGAATAAAATATAAACCAATTATTTTCTAAATTTTGTAGTCATGTTCACTAACCAAACCATTTTTTTTTCCCCAACTTGATTTGCTTAATAGAATATTCCATGCCCTCATAGTGTCAGGACAAATCTTTGTCAGCTCCATCTGCTCAGTTTCTACATATCAATTTCTTATGTTCCCAGGCCTGCAAAATAAAAGTCAGGTGGAAAGATTTGTTGGAAATTTAGGTATGATCTACCATCATTTATTATATTCTCAGTAGAGAGCACCTAAGAAGAGCATCCCTATTAATCTGAGAAGTAATTTCCCACTTCAATTATATTCTGCTTAAATCAGCCAATCCCAGAGCCTAGGTCATAGAGCCTGCGATTTAAATTTGTATTGTCCTACTGGTTTATCTTTTGCTCATGTTTAAATTGTATACATTGATTTTGGAGTTTTGAGGTTTTAAAAAATAAAGTCAAGATACTCCTAATTATTTATAATGACTCATGATTTGTAAGTATTTTCTCCCAGTCTCTGGTTTCATGTTCTTCAAATGAACCACAACAAAATAAAAGGTGTTGAAATTTTTTTTTGGGGTACTAGGGATTGAACTCAGGTCCTTGTGCAGAACCACTGAGCTAAATCTCCAGCCCTAAAAGGTGCTAAAATTAACAAGGTCCATTTTATGCATTTTTCCTTCTCTGAGTCCTAATTCGATATCAAGTGTAAGAACTTTGCACCTAGCACTAGATCCAAAGTACTTGTCCCCCTTTACTTAAGACTTTAAACAAAATTCAACTCGCTCATTTTTCTCCTGTGAGGCATGATTTGATATAAAGTATAACAACTCTTGACCTAGCCCTAAACCCTAAAGTTATCCCCCCTTTTCTTAACATTTGTTTTATATTTAAATCACTATTAATGTGGGTTAATTAGATATGGTGTGAGACTTAGATCAAATATCTGTCTCTCTCCTCCACACTCCACCTTTGTCATCCTCGTCCCTCTTCTCTTCCCCTTCCCTTTTCTCCTTCATACAGCTCTTTCGTTTCTTCTTCTTCCTCCTATGAATGTTCAATTACTCCAATACCATTTGTTGAAATGTCTTTTTTTTTGCTCCATTGATTTGCTTTTGTGCCTTTTCAAAAATCAGATGAGCATATTGTGAGTCTATTTCTGAATTCTCTATTCTGTTCTATTGATTTATCTTTTCATCAGTGTGTTACCATCCTGATGACTGCCGCTCTATGTCAGTCCCTAATATCAAGTAGAGTAATTGCTGCAATTTATCCTTTTGTAAGATTTTTTAGCTATGCTACGACTTTTCCTTTTTACATAAATTTTAGAATAAGCTTGTCAATGTGTACAATAAAACGTGCTGAAGTTTGGCAGTAATTATATTAAACCTATAGAACATTTTGTTGATCAATTTATATGTAGACATTTTTATTATGTTGAATTTATAATCTATAAACATGGTATACATATGCATCCATTTAAGTATTCATTAATTACTTTCACCTATTTTTATGATATGGATATGGACATCCTAAAACGTTTTACATTTAAGTTAACTTTAACAGATAAATTTAAACATTGCATCTTTAGAATGATTGCAAGTAGTACTGTTTTTGATTTTTAATTCCACGTGTTTATTATTAAGATAAAAATAAGTGATGTCACAATTTATTTTGAGCATTACACTTCTTTTTGTGACTATACTGGACTCAGTCATCCTGGAAGTTTTTTTTTAAAGACTGCTTAAAATAGGCACTTATTTGCCAATGAGGGTACTTTTTTTCCTTTCAGATCTGAAGGCCTCTTGCTTCTTTATTTAGCCTTGCTGCAGTGGGTGCTGCTGATAAGAGAGCTGAGACTGGGGATTCTCAAGTTGTCCCCAATCTTAGAAAGAGAGGAGCTATGATTTTTACCAGTACATATGACACTGCTTGTAGGATTTGCAAAGATGTTCTGAACCTTTTATTTATAAATTTCTAAAATTTTATGTTATTGTTTGTGCTTGTTCCATTATAAATGGTTTTTGACATAAATTGGTTTTTGTTTAACATGGTTCCAACCTTCTGGTTGAAACCAGAGCATTTTCCTCATTTTTCTGGCTTACCAATATTGCCACTTCATCTAAACTAGCCCATTTTTCCTACACTAGAAGCTGAACTATAGTATTTCTATCATACTTCTAAATAAACTGTTTTACTATTATTCAGTCCTTGAGAGACACAAAGATAGATAAGACATGGAGTCTGTGTTAAAGCACTTGGAAAACTTAGTAGTGTGTTAAAGCATACCATGTGCTTTAATTGTGAGAGTGTGTGCCCTGGTGGGTATGATGTATCCATATGGCATTTGTACACTATAATAATCTTTGGGTTGGAGCAGGGGAAATGACACTTATAACAAGTTTTAAAGATAAATGTGAGTTTTACCAGAAAAAAGGGATGAGATGAAAATGATAGGAAGCAGTCAAGCTTCTCAGAACTCAAATCTAGATAAGGAGAATGTTAGTGTCAAGTTTCTAGAAGAATAGGTTAATCTATAAAAGGAGGAAGTACTTAATGACAAAGGATAGTCAAGGGTGGAATTTAGTAACCTGAGGATATTCCTATTATTCTAATGTTGAATAGATCCTGAAGACTTTTAAAAAGAAAAGAGATAACTTTTGACCATAGGTTAATCGTGAAAGCAGGGACAGAAATATAATGATTTGTTTAATATTTTAAGCAGCCCAAAGCACATTCGTGGGCATTATTAAATTGTAGGCATCCAAAATTGACAAGTTCTACACAGTACTTTTCCTTTACAAAATCTCTCCCTTCCATAATCATGAACTCATTCTCAAGGGAAACGAAAATGTCTTTAGGCAGAAAGTAAGCACCTGAAAGACTATGTTCAACCACAGAGGATGAGAAGAGAATATTCTGCTCAAACTACAACTCAACTTACTAGGAGTTTGTTTGGCTACTAGTCATTTTATTATTAGAACTTATCTGCTTAACCACAAAAAAAATCAAAGAAAACAATTTTGAGTCAATAATTATGAGTAATGAAGACAGAAAAATATACGATTCTCACAGCCAAATCTATTTTCATAATTCTCCTGAACAAAACCTTCAAAATAGGAAACAGATATGACACCATACAAAGTCATTTATTATCTGTCCAGTATTAATTGATTGTGAAGTGTGTGTCTGTTTTTGTGCTGGGAATTGGTGTAACACGGAGTTGGAACAGCAGATGAATTTGACTCTACGTACTTCTATCAATGTGAAGTGCGAGGTAGCTATGATATAGAAGATGCCCAAGTAAAGACTGTCCAATCCTATTTGTTGGAGGGTTTTTTATCAAAAACGTGTGTTGAATTTTGTCAAATGCTTTTTCTGCCTCTTTTCAGATGATCATATGGTTTTTGTCCTTGGCTCTATTAATATAATATATTACATTTATTCATTTGCATATGTTGAACCATCCCTGCATCCCTGGGATAAATTCCACTTTGCCAGGGTGTATGATCTTAATGATCTCCTGCAACCTATCCATGAGTATCTTATTAATTATTTTTGCATTTATGTTCATTGGTAAGATGGGCCTATAGTTCTCTGTTTTGGTTGGGTCTTTCTCCGCTTTGGGGATCAAGGTGATGCTTGCTTCCAGGAATGAATTGGGTAGTATTTCTTCCCTTTCAGTTTCATTGAAGAGTTTAAACAGGAATGGTTCCTCTCTAAATGTCTTGAAGAATTTGGCAGTGAAGCCATTGGACTTTTCTTAGTTGGTATTTTTTTTTTTGATATTTTCAATTTCAAGTAAAAGACCAGTGGAGAAGGAGATAGCAAGAGATGAGAATCAGCTTCAGAAGAAGTGAGGAAGCGATGGAAGGTTATTTCACTGCAGAGCAATGATTACTCAAAGAAATAGGTGAGACCAACAAGACTTACTTAAAGTATACACGGAATTTGGTTAGCACATTAGATATAAGAAATAAGTAATGCGAAATATACTTCACACTTTTATACTAGTAATGCAAATATAATTTTGCTATAATGATGTTATCAGCATCCTATTGGTCAAAATACACAATATCAGGTTATTGCCTTGGCTTATACCTGAAGAATGAAGGTATTCAACGTCTTGCTTCAGCTGCTTGTTGTGTTATTCAGCTGCCCATTGTTGTTCTGAACACGAGAAATTCAATTAATATAGAGAAAAAGGTTATTTTGCCTTACAGTTTTCAGGGTTTTGGTCCACGTTTGGATAAACCCACTGCTTTTACAATTTTATTTGCGAAGGCGAGGCATATCACAGGAGGAGCTCACAATACCGAAAACATAGTTACCTCATGGGTCAGAAGCAGAGTTTATGAAGAAGGCTAGCGAAGGGAATACATGGCTGGGGTCTCCCCATAGAATTAAAGGGTAAACAACAAAAGACTAGGGGCCTCCCGGGAGATCTCACTTTATAAACTTTCAACTACCTCTCCAAGCTCACAGGCTGGGGTCTAAGCCTTTAGCACATGGGCCTTTGGGGGACATTTAAGATTTAAACAATAACATCCCACTCCTGGAACTAAAAAGCCAGTGTTTTGTCTTACAATGTAGATGAGTTTAGTCTACTACTAAAAGTCTTCGTCTTAACTGTTGCAGTACTGATCAAAAGTCAAAGCCCAACAGCTTCGCTGGTGCTCAGGAGGCAAACTCATCTTTAAGTGTGAGTAAGAATCAAGCTCACACACTTCCATGATACAAAGGCTCATTTCCATTCTAAAAGAGATAAATAATAAAATGGCAAGGAGAGATTAGATCAAAATTAAGCAGTGCAAACATTAAGTCCTGTAGTTGTCATCTGGCATCCAGGGCACACTGTGGCAGGAAATGGGCTCCCGGGAGTTCAGGCAGCTCTACCATGATGGCCTTGTTGCTTGCAGTCCACAGGGCCACTCTTCTCTTAAACTGATTTTGTGTACCGCCTGGCACTGCCCTTGGTAGGAATTCCATATTCTTGGCACCACTATCTTCCTTGGGTCTCCATTTAAATTTTCTTCAGCTTCACTGTTGTAACTTCACATATGGCTCTTGCGGGGACAGTGTTCAGGACTCCACTACTTCTACATACTTACTGGCTTCCTGCATATCCTGTGAAATCTTGGAGGAAGTATCCCTATTTATAGATAACATAATATATCTTTC
>NW_022900948.1:34225747-34233321 GCF_012274545.1 Fukomys damarensis
GAGACCAACAAGACTTACTTAAAGTATACACGGAATTTGGTTAGCACATTAGATATAAGAAATAAGTAATGCGAAATATACTTCACACTTTTATACTAGTAATGCAAATATAATTTTGCTATAATGATGTTATCAGCATCCTATTGGTCAAAATACACAATATCAGGTTATTGCCTTGGCTTATACCTGAAGAATGAAGGTATTCAACGTCTTGCTTCAGCTGCTTGTTGTGTTATTCAGCTGCCCATTGTTGTTCTGAACACGAGAAATTCAATTAATATAGAGAAAAAGGTTATTTTGCCTTACAGTTTTCAGGGTTTTGGTCCACGTTTGGATAAACCCACTGCTTTTACAATTTTATTTGCGAAGGCGAGGCATATCACAGGAGGAGCTCACAATACCGAAAACATAGTTACCTCATGGGTCAGAAGCAGAGTTTCTGAAGAAGGCTAGCGAAGGGAATACATGGCTGGGGTCTCCCCATAGAATTAAAGGGTAAACAACAAAAGACTAGGGGCCTCCCGGGAGATCTCACTTTATAAACTTTCAACTACCTCTCCAAGCTCACAGGCTGGGGTCTAAGCCTTTAGCACATGGGCCTTTGGGGGACATTTAAGATTTAAACAATAACATCCCACTCCTGGAACTAAAAAGCCAGTGTTTTGTCTTACAATGTAGATGAGTTTAGTCTACTACTAAAAGTCTTCGTCTTAACTGTTGCAGTACTGATCAAAAGTCAAAGCCCAACAGCTTCGCTGGTGCTCAGGAGGCAAACTCATCTTTAAGTGTGAGTAAGAATCAAGCTCACACACTTCCATGATACAAAGGCTCATTTCCATTCTAAAAGAGATAAATAATAAAATGGCAAGGAGAGATTAGATCAAAATTAAGCAGTGCAAACATTAAGTCCTGTAGTTGTCATCTGGCATCCAGGGCACACTGTGGCAGGAAATGGGCTCCCGGGAGTTCAGGCAGCTCTACCATGATGGCCTTGTTGCTTGCAGTCCACAGGGCCACTCTTCTCTTAAACTGATTTTGTGTACCGCCTGGCACTGCCCTTGGTAGGAATTCCATATTCTTGGCACCACTATCTTCCTTGGGTCTCCATTTAAATTTTCTTCAGCTTCACTGTTGTAACTTCACATATGGCTCTTGCGGGGACAGTGTTCAGGACTCCACTACTTCTACATACTTACTGGCTTCCTGCATATCCTGTGAAATCTTGGAGGAAGTATCCCTATTTATAGATAACATAATATATCTTTCGACAGATAAAGCATGGGAGAAAGACGACGAGCTTTGCATTCTAGAAAGAGGGATTGGCTTATGGAAAATGTGAAGATCCCCTACATGAGATAATAATTCAGGATGGGAGAGTGGCAGAAAGGAATAATTGTTGGTAGTTGGCACTGGAACTCAAGATCATTGAGCAAGGGGGCAGAAAAGACCTAATTCTGGGTAACACAAAGGAGTCTAAGCAGAATCATGAGGGGAGGAAAAGAAACTGTTCAAAACTAAACAAAATAGAACAAGAAATGTGAAAAGAGCAAGAGGAAAAGATGATCACAATCCTGAGTGAGACGGGGTTCTCAAATTAAAAAGAAGTCACTTATTTATGCCATTCTTTATTTTTTTCTAGCAATGTTCTGCAGATTTCAATGGATACATCTTACATAATTATTGTTTAAAACATTTCTAATTTTTATGCAATATTATTATCGATGTGATTGTTTTATTTTAATTTCCAATTATCTAACTACTGAAAGTAAAATATTTGGCTTACTTATTCTTTGTGAAAACTGGTATGCAATTATTTCAATTATTAATTCTAATGTCTATTCTCAACCTTGGGAACTTCTATGCAAATAATTATATCATAGATCAGTGCTTGTGTGATATAATGAAATATAATTCCTCCATCATAGAAGCACCTCATTGGCAAGAGAAGAAAGAAGAGAGGAATGGAAAAATATGGTACAAAATGGAACTCAGTATTGTTGGGAAAGGAGGAATTCAAGATCAGCCTTTCTCCTTAATTTAATTATATATTGAGTAACAGTGGAGAAAATTAAGAAATAGACATAAATTTAATTACTTACCTCTTCACATAAAGAGTCAAACAGATTTTTGCAGTCTTACAATTTAATAAAGGATAAAAGCAGCACATTTCAAAGACCAACTTTCTTTTTTATTTCTGAAATTAAAGCTAGTCATGTTCCCATGTTCCTAGTCTTTCTTTGGAGCAGGTTCTCTAGCTATAAAACCTTGGACAAATAGTTTTATTTCTCACTGAATTAATTTCTTCCTACTAGTATAGCTAAAGCCAGAGAAAATGCAATAACCACCCAGTAGGTGCTGCGGAGTTTAAAATAAAGACATCAGGCTTATTTGGCACAGGTCAGTTGTTTGGTCTTGCAATGGTGCCCATGTGTTGACACTAACCTGGTAGATACAGATCCATCTGGAAAATGTTCCTTCACTTGCCCATCTTAGACAACTCATTATTAAAAGTGTTTCTGAATTTATCAAGTTCAAGAATGCTGGTTCACACTAAAGAGGCTCACAAGAGTTTGATGAATAAAACCAGAATAAATTAATAAATGAGCACAATTTACACTGAGAAATAGAAATAAAATGCAGATTGAGTTTTATGCCAGCCTGGGAAGTACATTCTCTTTCTATAGACCAGATAAGTGGAAAGATAATTTAGCAGGAAGTATGCCTGATCAGCACAGGGTTGAAATAAGGCAGATGAATTTATAGGATGCAAATACTACGCCTAATTGCTTCAGTTTAATAGACCCTGATGTGGCCCTCTCCACAATAGGCATACTTCAGCAACTAGAACGGACAGGTGATATTTTTAGGCTTGTGAATGTTCTTTCTTAGGCAGAAAAAGTCTAATGGTTGCTTATTGCTTACATTGCAGAACACTTGCTCTTTTTACACATTATTTCTACACCTATGTTTTTAAATTCCATTAGATTATTGAACTGATGTAAAGTAAATATGTATTTTTTAAATTTCCTAGAACTTTTAATTCTCTCATATCTGTCATGGGTTGATTGAATGGCTTACATATCAGCAAATCATTGGATCTACCATATTTCAAGGTTTTTATATTCTTTAGAGTGTACTGATTTGTGCATAATTACAAGCAAGTCAGTTTTGGGAATGTTCTATAAATTCTCTTTTAATAGTCACAATGATCCTGAAAGGTCAAGCTGCTAGCCTAATTCTTTTTTTTTTTTCTGCAGTCATAAAACTTGGAGCTCAGAAGTTTTCTGTATTTGACAAATGTATAAACATTTATCATATGCCAGATTTAATGGGAAATGATAGGACAGTAAATAGTCTATTCATGCTATCTCACAAGAACATACTGATTGATCACTGAATCAAATTTAAACATGTGAGACATTTTTAAAATACTATGCAAATACAAGGAATCTTTGTTCCATTTGAGGCTTGTTTTATTTAATAAGCAAATGAATGAATGAATGAATGAATGAATACGTACTATTTTTGCTCTCTCTCCTTTCTATAAATAAAGTAACAGCAAAGTTCAATAGTATTCTCTAACTTCATAAAGATCTCAAATGATCACAGTACCAATTGTTGCAGTTTTTGATAAACTGCAGCAGTGTTTCAGGCATTGTGGAGAACACAGAACAGACATGACCCGTGCTAACAGACATACAATCAAAGAAGGACAAAGGCCATCAAGATAACACAAGGAGAAAGTGAATAACTTGTTCAAGAGGAAACAGCTGGAGATGGTTTCTGAATGCTAAACAGTTTTGAATTCTCTTTGATTCCAGGAAGCCAAATCTTCACACCTCAAACTTTGAGATGTATTCTGAACATGCAGAAGACCCCCAGACTAAGTTGGGAATCTCCCATGGAGAGGTTTCCTTAGGTCATACTCTTAGTTCTTCTCTTCTGCATTGGTTCTGGGATGTAAGAGAAAGGACCGTTGTCTGATATTTTCTTCTCTGATCTTAGCACAATGGTGGAGGGGCAAAGGTCTTGTAACTTACAATGAGGGAAATACAAAATAAACCAATTGATACAGTATTTCATTTTGAGGCAATAGCAGTAGTTTTTAATATAGAGCTGCTTAATTCTTATAGAGTAGATACTATGATGTCGATAATATGTTTATAATTTAATAAAGGATCTTATTTAGCATGAAATCAACTGTTGGTAGTAGGGCTGCAACTACCTTCCTATTACAGAGGAGGGAACTGAGCGACCAAGAAGGATACGGGCTTTGTTAAAACCTCCTGAGATTTTAGCAAGCTTTTAAACCAGTCATGGAAAATTCTGTAAGTCGAAAGTTTAACCAGGCCCTCCTACACCAGCCCTTTCAGTGAGGACCTTGTAGGTTGCATCTGCCACAGAATCTGCTTCTCTCTTGGATCTGGTCTCATATAATTATTCCTTATGTTGTACATCCTGGAATAGCTTCTTATTACTGCTTTTGAGAATTTAATTCGTAGTCTTATTTGAAGTGTGAGGAAAGGTATTTCTATATACAATACTGTTTCATTTTACATACAAGAATAATGTTGAAATTTCTCTTCCCACAAATATCACATAAGACATTATTGAAAGATTATCTTTAGGAAGAAGTTATTGAATTGAAGGTCATTTGGGTGCCTAAAGAATGTTACGTTATATGTAAGTCAGTGTGAAATTCCACACATTGCCTACTTAATGCATTCTGTTAAGATTACAAGATAATCAGAAATGTGTCCTACCCCACAAGCAGGAAGAGCTAGTTGGTCTCTGATATGAACAACAACAACAACAACAAACAGGAGTGATTTATTGATGATCTACTATTCTCCTACTATTTGCTGTAGAATTTTTATGATATAATTATTTTTCTACAACAATTTATCAAGATGGAGAATAGAAAAAACAAACAAACAAATGAAATAAAACCTCTTGAAGAATAGGACAGCTTGCCTATATTAACCTTGAAGACTTATCCAATGCTGTAATTCAGACAAATTGTTATTATAGCTTTGAGGAACTAAATGAAAAAGTAAGTGGACACAACGTGAGCCCTAAACTAAGAACTAGTAGCTTCTGCATTTGAGAGCTTTAACGGAGTCTTTAAACATTCTACTGCTTTAGGTTGCAATCCATACAAAACCCAACTCAAGGGTCTGGCCTTTATGTCCGTCCTCATCTTATCTGAGTTTTAAATCTCTGAATGAATAGCTTGTTTCTTCTGATTTCAAGAAAGTCTTAGTGTGCTATAGAAGGTTTCTGTTTCAGAAGACCAGGGCACTATAACGAATTAACATGGAAGGGTTGGACGGTAAGTGAAAATCAATCACCATAGAAATGTCAGTCTATATAATGGGGTGATTAAAAGGTAAAAGGTCATTAATTCAGATTCTAAAATTTACTTTGGGCCAGAAATAATTTTTTTTCCATGCCTATTAGGACATACTGTGGCAAAGGGAATAATGTGATAATTCTAAGGGAATACACATTTTAAGAATTGAAAAGTAGTTGCTTTCAATTATTTGTCTGCCATAGTAACAATATATACTTTTTTTATTGGCCCAGATTCCCTAAAACACTTAAAAAGCCAGCACCATATTTATTTGTTTTTGTTTCTCTCTTTATTTATGCATCTATTTATTACCATGTTCCAAAAAATTTAGAGGGCCAAAACACTTCTTGAGCCCAAGGAACACCTTGTTCGTAAAGTTTATTATAAATAAAACCCATATGTGCTTCAATGTATACATCAGAGTTGTCTGGAGTAGGGGGAATAGATTTGATAAAATAGGTTTTAGATCTGAAGATGCTAAAGATAAGAGTATTTTAACAATTAGTTGAATTTCATCATAGAGACAGTAGATGTGATAAGCAGGCAAGATTCTGGCTCAGATAAGTTGAAAATTTCCATTGCGCAGGTTGTCTTCCATAATTACTACAATGTTTACAAATAAAGAAAGCTCTGATTTTCACTACAAAGACTCTGTTGAAGATGCTTATTTAATTAAAGTAATGTTTCTTACAATTGAACAGTCTGTCTTGTCTATGAATCACAGAGATAGGGTAGGGAATGCCAGGTTCTCATGTTGAAGATTGGGCATTAATAAAAGTCATGTCAGCACACCTCTCAGTTTAATTTCTTCAGTTCTCCTCACCCTAGCACTGCTGTTATCCAAGCACTTTGCATCTCTGGGGGAGGAAACAGCAACTGCCAGGAAACTGGCCCATTCTAGACAAAGTCTCAGCTCTTGGATATAACCCATAATATGCTCATTGGAGTTGCATTTTCTTTATACTGTTTTTCATAAATAGATATTTCATTAAGCCATATATTCTGGCCTACATAACTATACTGTCCTTTGTAGTGTTTTGCTAGAACATAGTATAATTCTAACTTGGAATGTGAAATCTATGAGGGACTGGCCTTAAATTAACCCCTTTTATCATGTGATACTGCTTTCCATATACAATACACACGCTTTCATCATATGATGTCTGTTCATATTATATGCCTCAAAAAACGTGAATATATTTTCCCTTTCTACCACATTCAAAAAATTCTTTTAAGCCTTTGAAAGCAATTTATATGACATGCCCTCCTAGAAACTTTCACTGAATCTCCAGGCATCACCGCAGAGCACTTATTGTGTTAAGAAAATGAAATTAACTCTCACTGATAATTATTATCACATAATTATTCATTATTCATATTTAGTTCAATCTGGTGATAGCTGTCTTTGAGGCTGTACCATACATGAAGACTGACATAAAAAGTAATCAGACATATCTTCAAATATATATTTATATGGCAGTTTTTTCTTTATTTGAATTAGTGAAAAAATGAGTCAGCTGTATTCCAAGCAAAAACTAGACAGTGTTTACACATGTGTGTCTTATTTATTTCACTTAAGAGTATGGCCTTAATATGCATCCATTTTCCTATGAATGACTCTAGCTTCTCATTCTTTCTGGCTGAAATAGTATTCCATTTTATAGAAAAACTACACCTTCTTTATCCAGTCTCCAACTGATGGGTGCTTGGGCTCTTCCCAAGTTTTAGCTAAAAGTGTAAATAAGATCCAAATAGTATAATTGGCAATGTTAAATAGGAAGAAAAGGGCTAAAGGTGTAGGGGAAGTGGGAAGGGTAGGGGAAAGGAAAACAGGGAAAAGAAAAAATATAAGAAAATGAAAAAATGGAAACAAAGTTTAGGGAAGGGTGGAGGGGGTGAAGTGAGGGCAGGAGTGTGGGGAAAAAAGGAGAGCCAAGACCTGTCATGTAAAGGTACAAGATTCCAATGATGAATGTGACTGTACTGCATACCTAAAATGTATCAATAAACTCAGTGAGGGGGGAAAAAAAAACAAGACAGTGACTTAAGCCTTGTTTTACTTTAACTTCATATTTAAGGATCTTATCTAATCTCATGCCTTTTATATCGATTTAAATATTAAGAATTCTTGAATTCATACTCTCAACAAACTTTCCCTCATGCGTGTGTGTGTGTGTGTGTGTGTGTGTGTGTGTGTGTGTATGGAGAGATAGGGGAGGGG
>NW_022900948.1:34233442-34330102 GCF_012274545.1 Fukomys damarensis
GGGCAGGGGAGGGGTGAGGAGGCAAGGAGAGAAGAGCGGCGGGGGGATGGAGAAAAGAAGGCCGGGTGCTGGGGATGTAGTTCAGCGTGAAGACCATGAGTTCAGTTCCTAGTAAAACTCCTCCTTCCCACTGCACACACAGAGGAAACTTCTGTTTTTGCCCTTCAAATGATTCCTTTAGCATCATTTCCTCTCCTGGCTAATAATATCTCTTTTCTTCCCACGGTTCAAGGCAGGCAGTTGGGACCTGGACGTCTCTTTTCTTACATATTCTATCAGATCCATTATAAAACCTGCTACTGAGATCATCATCAGAAGCATAACTTGGTGCATTCTCACTGCTTCCACTGCTTTCTCACTCATCCAAGGCAATTCTCACCTAGATAATTGCAGCAACCTCCAACTGGGATGGGTGCTTTCTGAATTCTCCCCTTGGGCCTGTTAAACATGGAGACATTCTATTAAAACAAAGGTCAGCTTCTTCACTTCTGTTCTTCAACTCCTCTGGAAACTTTCCTTCTAATTCCCAGTAAAATTCAAAGCTTTTCTGATGGCCTACAAGCTCTATATGATTTAATCACAGAATCCACCTTTGATACTTCTCATTATTCATTCTCTTTGCGGGGCTTCATCCATGCGAGTTTCTTTGTGTTATAAAGAAAATGGCAGACCTATTCCTGTTGAAACATTTCACACTTGATAGTCTGTCTATCTGGACAACTCTTCCTACAGCTGTTTCCATGCCCCATACCCACACTTTCTCTTTATTTCAAAATTTCACTTAAAATCATCTGATAAGAAGCAACTGCTCTGCATCCTTGAGTAGCCCATGAGCATTTTTAGTCCCATTTTCATGTTTTAAATTTTCTTTCATGAGTATCTGAACATCATCACAAAATTACTGTGTTCACACAGCAGAGATCTACTCCCAAGAACATTGCTTCATTTACCATGTTTTTATCTTATTATTAAAAATACTACATATTGCAACTCTGTCTTGTTTGTTACCTTTTTCTACAATGAAACTCTTCTAAATACAAGTTTTATGACATGGTGCATTCTATGTATATTCTGAACAGTTAGTATAATCGTGTTAGAAGCAACAAATAATTTTCAAACAACAAAAGGAAGTGAAGAAGGGAGGGAAAGAAGGAGAGCAGAAGGTAAAAGGAAGGGGAAAAATCCATCCATTATAGTTACTGTGATTAGGTCATTCACAAGAATGAAGGTGATCTGTATTGGAGACATGGAAGTATTCTAAGCTATGTAACAGGGAGAAACCAAATTTTAGGATAATGAATACATTATTATTTGCATTTTTTCAAAAGTATAAGTTGGATAAGCATAAAACGAAGCCTGAGAAGGGTATATACCAGTTAGTGGTTATCTCTGGAGGAGAAATTAAATGGTACTCAGCGACTTTGTTTAGCATTTCTCTATAATTTGCATTTAAAATGTGTATATGCTAATTTTAACAGTCAAATTTTAATATTCATCAGTGGTGAAGATATATATTTTTCACATTGAAAACTGTTCCTAGCATTCTCATCATGCTAAAATCAATTTAGAGAATAGTAGTAACTGTTAGAATTGATGTTCAGCTCAGAAGTCCAAAACACTCCAGATTAAACTGTATTTTTAAATATGCATTGCCAAAACACAGTTGGCCACAAAACTTAACCAGAACTGACATGAGTTTATTTATGGACTGCAGTCCCACAAAACGTGAATATTTATCATTTTCAAAAATTCTGCCCCAAAATTGGAAGTAGATAATATATGCAAGAGACTTCTTGTGTAATATATGAAATAACACATGAATAAATTAAAACTAAATAAAAATTTTGTGTAGAATCTATAGGCATAGGAAAAAAAAAGAAACATTAAAAGCAGTTACTGGGGCTGGGGATTTGGCTCAGTGGTTCTGCCACCTGCCTTGCAAACACAAGGGCCTGATTTCAATCCCCGGCACCAAAAAAATAAATAATAGTATAGATAGTTACTGCCTTTAGGCACACATGGCCTTGAACATTCCCATTTGAACCCAACCAAATATAAGATTTTTCCCAAGGCAAAGTCTCCATATAGAAGAAAGGAAATCAATTAAACTAAAATGATAAATGAGTAAAATTTGAATGAAATAGTTCTGCCCCACGGACAAATTTAATACTCACAGTCAGCAGACCTGCAATCATAGCTGAACTCACAGCATCTCAGCACCAATCAGTCAACTCCCATTTCTCCTGTTCCAACACCTTTGGGTGGTTTCTACTCAAGACAAGAGGGAGTTCTGGTGATATTAACAGAAGAGGCATGTTCTTTTCCTTTCTGCTGTTTAAAGTAATGTTCAGTTGCAAGGTACACTGATTTATAGAGCTTATCTCTTACAACCCAGATAGAGTTCACTGCTCCTCCCTCTCCTTACAACCCCACTTAATGGATCTGTAACTGACTCTCATTTCGTGATATAGAATTTACAAGGAAAAGGGTATGTGTGGCGGAGGGAATGTTATTGTTATTGTTTCCAGGTGGTGCTGATCATACTTGTCCGAGATATGAACGCTCTTAATTGGGTTCTTGGCTCTAAGTACATCGTAAACACATTTAGAAGACAATCAGGCAATGTTAAATGAGACATGGGGACTTGTTGTCATCAACTAAGTGACCTTAAAGTTATCACAAGTAATTCTTCATAGGGCTTAGAAATGCAACCAGCTCTTCAGACATGGTTTAGGAATGTTGCTTGCTGAAACCAACAGAGTCAGACCACAGAATGATAGGCATCCTACCTTTTGGACCAAAAGTATTTAGGGGATGACACTGACATCTGTCCTTGACATTCTTTTCAGGCTTCAAAGCCCAGCTCAATTACTGTTTCATCCTTAAACCTTTCAGTTTAAGGAATCCCACCAGCAGGAATTAATTTTTTTCTTTTTCATATTTTCTGTTTATATATGCTGCACCTACTGGCGCATTATAATTTTCCTACTGTGTGATTTTTAAAAGTTTGTGTTTATGATGGAACTTCTCAAATTGCAGATCTGTGTATCTAAGTGTTGTTTAACTAATATTTGATTTATATTATTTTCAATATATATTTCAGGAACATTTCTACTGAGTTTCATATTTAACCTTATATATTAAATTTTAAAATTTTGCTGTAATTACACATACACACCGAGTATGAGTTTAAAAAATATTGTGTTTGTTGATTGCACTGTCCTGGTTATCCTACTTGAATTTACCCCAAATAGTTACCTTTCATGGTCACTTTAGCTCTGAGGAAGTGGCAGAAGTCACATGCTGAGAGATCTGATGGATAAGGTGGACAATGGCACACAGTAATGTTTTTACGAGCCTGACATTTCATTGGATGAGGGTGTACAATGGCTTTCACCTTTTTTTTGGGGGGGTCCGGAGGATTGAACTTGAGACCTTGTGCTTGAGAGGCAGATGTTTTCACCATATTTTTGATGACACCTTATAAAGACATTTAAAATGACTGTGGCTAAATATATGCAAAACAATCAAGACGATTTTGAGGGGAAATAATGGCAATGTGTCATTGCTATAATAATTTTCTTAAATTTAAACACTCGCTGTATTTTTGAACACCCCCTCTATGTACACATGTATACATTTATGATATTATTAAAATAAAGATATACCTATCACAATCTTACAAGATTATTTTAGGTGTCTTCCCAAAGCACTTGAAATATCACCAGTAGTTCATATGCTATTTGTTCAGTGTATGTTATATTTTACAAAAGTGACAAATTTCATATTCATTTTTACACTATTTATTCTTCCAAGGCATAAACACCAGATATCTTTCAAATATTCGTGTCCTCTACAATCTTTCTTCAGGGTCTCACACTGCTCATTGTAGAGATTTTTCACTACCTTGGTTAAATTTATTCCTACATATTTTATGCATTTTTGTAACTTGCAAATGACATTACATTCTCAATTTCCTTTTCAGAGAGTGCACAATTAGAGTATGAAAATGTTACTGTTTTGTGTATATTGAATTTGTATTCTGCAAACTATATTGAATTAATTGACAAATTCCAATAGCTTTTTTATGGAGTGTTATGGTTTTAGTATGAATAAAATCATGTCCCCAGATGTGTACCATGAATGAATGGCTAAGGGTGTGTGTATATGGCATCTAGGCACAATGAAATGCTGGTCAGCTGTAGCAAAGAACAAAATCTTGTCATTTGCAGTTACATGAATGGTCATTTTCTTAAGTGAAAGAAGTCAGACATAAAATTGTCAATACCACATGTCATTTATTTGTGGAAAATAATAAATCAATTTTGTAGAAGAATAAAACACAGTAGTGGTCATTACAGACTGGATAAATTAGGAAGGAACAGGGACAGATAGAAGTTCTAGAAAGGGCATCAAAGACCAGTTAGACAATTCTTTATCACAGTAGAGTAACTATAAGTTTTGTGATGTATGACATATTTAAAATTGATAGAAGAGTATGCATTTCTGAATATTTAAAAATGGTAGCATTTGAAGGGATGGAATTCTTATTATTCTTATTTGATTTTGATGTACTCAGTAAAGAAGTACAAATATTATGACTCAATAAAATAGAAAGAAATCACCATCCCTTGTCTAGTTTAGTGTAAAAAGTACTCTTCACAGGTGTCTCTTCTGTTTTTCTTGAAATTCTATGGTTTCTAAAATTTTCCGTGTGGTAATGGGACATTCTCATCTCTATTTCTTCCTGGCTTATCTGGAAGAATGGTTCAAATCCCTTCTCACAGCTGTCTCCTCCCCAAGGAAAGATGAGTCACACTTCAGTGATGGAGTGAAGGAAGAGTCACCTGGTGTCAGATGCTGGTAACAGCAGGGCTCCAGGTGCTTTTGTGAAACAATCCCGGCCCCTCTGTTGCCAGGTAGGTACAGGTACAGGTAGGTACAGGTGCAGGACAGGAACTTTAGTAAAAAATCTAATAATTTTCAAGCCCCAAACATCCTCTGCAAAATTTGCTGTTTTAGCAAAAACTTATATTTTGGTCCCCATTAGTCTGACTTCATAACTCTTTCTCAGTTATTCCTAAACTCGGGGGAGATACAGGTGTGTTATTTCTTGAACTCTTTAAATCACCTCACAATGGAACTTTCCTATACTAACCTCTTTTGCAAACTCCAAAGATTTAAAATGAACATATTTATCAGTGTGTTGTATAATTATCTGTAATATAAATTTACTGACATCTTTACTATTTATTTTCTATAGATGATGTAAATACACAGAGCTTAGTCCTTTATTCCTTGGAGTAAAATACACTTGAGGCATATTTGGGTTTTTTCCATGCCCTGATAGCCTCTCCCTTAATTATCAGTCAGAAAATATGGGAGCATTTTCTATCCTGGACCCATAGCTGCTGCTTCCATGCCTTGCCTTGAGTCCTCTGGCCCTTAAGGCAAACATCTTATTTAGCATGATAATGTGCAAATGCTGATAGTCTTATCAGAGTCTCCTAAACTGTATTCTCTAGCAAGACTAAATAGGCACACTGTGCTCAGTCTCTTCTTGACAAGAGTGAAAAATCCTCCCTTCAGGCTGCTGGCAGAGTGAAAAAAAAAAAAGTAAACAAAGCCAGTGGTTGTATCACAAGAAGTTTCAGAACTTGAGTAGTAAGAAAAATCAACTTCATTTGTCCTACCTTCTCCTTGGCAACATTTCCCACTATTTTCTGGAAGTTGGACTATTGAATTGTGATGGGAAATTGGGTTTCCATGCAGACACTGTAGGCTTAGAGGATGTAGGGCTGTGTTGCCTTTAGTGAAGAACAAAGTTGGAACAGAGAGACCATTATTCCAGGATATTGGGTGGTGTTTAATTAGCCACGGTTAGATTAATAACTACCACAAGTGGTCAATTTCTAAACTGTGCTTCATGCTATTGTGTTGCTGATTGTATTAATTGAGCTAAATGGTTGTGACTGATTTAATAAGTAGTCCTTTCTGATATTGTGAAAATGTGAGTGTCTCGGAGTCATTAGAGACTCAAAACCTAAAGAGCAGCTATATCAGGAAAATCAAAGCAATAAACCAGGAATTAAAGGACAGCCCAAGAAGAAAATGAAAATGAGAAAACATTTAAGCAAGGCACAAATACAGACTTCCAGTTCACCAACAGCGAATTCTAGGTGAAATTAGGTGAAAATCTGATAACAACCACCGGGACACCCTGAACTCATAGCACAGGAAGTAACCAAACAGATCAATCAGGCTCTAGAAAAATTCAAAACAGAAATAATTTCCCAGGTAACTACAGAGATGGTAAGCACAATTAAAGATATGATTGGAGACTCTAGAACAGAAACTGACAAAAACAAAAAAAGATGACCTCAGGACCATGACAGAAGCCATGAATGCCCAGCATAGGAAAGAAATGGAAACCATGAATGTTCAACATAGGAAAGCAATGCAGTCCATGAAACAGATTCAAACAGATATCCAGGAGATTAAAAACTCTATTAAAATCATTTGCAGCAGAAAGAACGAATATGAAGATAGAATTTCAGATATAGAAAACAGGATTGCAGTTAGTAGCCATGAAAAGAGAGACCTCTTAAAAACTCCTAGATGATGCAAAGAAGAATAACATCAGACTGATAGGAATCCAGAAAGTAGCAGGAGAAACTACAAAAGACTTTAAAAATCTGTTCACAGAATTAATAACAGAAAACTTCGCAGAAGGGAAGAATTTGACATACAGATAAGTAAGGCATATAGGACTTTAATTATCCATAATTAAAATATTCTACACCTAGAAATATAATAGTCAAGATTCCAGAAACCCAACAGAAGAACAACATACTGCAAGCAATTAGAGAAAAGAAATAAATCACATGCAAAGGAAAGCACATCAGAATTACAGCAGACTTTTCAACAAAAACCCTCCCATCAGGGAGAGCCTGGAGTGAGATATTTCATGACCTAAAGGAAAACAACCTCCAATACTTCCATGACAAAGAACACCTGAGAAATTTCATGAATACCAAACCAATACTACACACAATTACAAACAATATCCTAGAAAAAGACAATGAAGGTCACAACACCATGAGGTCCAAGAGAGCAAATAAATTAGGCAAGGCAAGAAACTAAAGGGAGAGGGGAAAAATTAGAGAGCCAACAACAGGACAATAACACAACAATGATAAGTCAATACACATCAGTGATAACCATCAATGTTAATGGCTTCAATTTTCCAATCAAAAGAAATACACTGGAAGAATAGACTTACGAAACAAAACACAACAATATGTTGTATACAAGAAGCAAACCTAGTGCAAAAAGAATCCCATAGACTGAAAGTGAAAGGATGGAAAACAATTCTCCATGTGATAGGAGCCCAGAAAAAAGCAGGGGTAGCTATCTTATTTACAGACAAAGTAAATTTCAAACCAAAACTCATTAAGAGAGACAAAGAAGGCCACTACATTATTGTAAAGGGAGCAATTTAAGAGGAAGAGATGGCAATCATAAATATATATGTACCAAATATTAATGCCACCAATTATATAAAACAAATAATAAGTAACATGAAAAACCAAATAAACACAAACACAATGGTAGTGGGGGATCTAATTACCCCACTATCACAAATAGACAGATCATCTAGGCAGAAAATCAACAATGAAATACTAAAACCGAACCAAGCATTTGAGCATATGGATTTAATAAGATGTCTATAGAGTGTTCTACCCCACAAAATCAGAATATACATTCTTTTCGGCTGCACATGGGTCATTCTCCAAGATAGACCACATACTAGCTCATAGAATAAGTTTGAATAAATGCAAAGGAACTGAAGTCATCCCCTGTATATTATCAGACCATAGTGCAAATAAGCTGGAGAGCAATATCTTAAGAAACCATAGGAACTTCGCAAACACATGGAAATTGAACAACACTCTCCTGAACAATCATTGGGTCACAGAGGAAATTAAAGAAGAAATTAGATAGATTTTTACAAATAAATGATAATGCCAATACAACATACAGGGATCTATGGGACACAGTGAAAGCTGTTTTACATGGAAAATTCACGGTATGAATGCTCATACTAGGAAAACAGAGTGAGCTCAAAGAAACAACTTAATGATGAATCTTAGACTTCTAGAAAAAGAAACGCTAGTAAAAGAAGAGCAAGAAAAACCCAAAGCTCATACAAGAGAGGAAATCATAAAGATTAGAGCAGAAATCCAGAGGATCATTAATACCTACTTGGAGAACCTATACTCTAATAAAATGGAAAACACAGAAGAAATGGACAGATTTCTAGATACTTATGAATTACCAAAGCTGAAGAAGATAAAAAAAAATTCTAAACACCCTAATTAGAATCAGTGAAATTGAAAATGTATTTAAAAGTCTATCAACTAAGGAAAGCCCAGGTCCTGGTGGCTTCACTGTTGAATTCTATAACACATTTAGAGAAGAACTACTGGCACTACTCTTTAAACTTTTCAATGAAATTGGAAGGGAAGCAATACTTCCATATTCATTCCTGGAAGCAAGTGTTACTTTGATTGCAAAACCAGGTAAAGACCCAACCAAAAAAAGTTAACTATAGGCCAACCTCCATAATGATCACAGATTCAAAATCCTCAATGAGATACTGGCAAACAGAATACAGAGGTTCATAAAGAAGGTGATACACCTTGACCAAGTTGGATTGATCCTAGGGATGCAAGGATGGTTCAATATAATAAAATCAATAAATGCACTACACTATATTAACAGAGCCAAAGACAAAATCCATATGATCATCTCAATAGATGTAGAAAAAAGCATTGTCCACATCATGACCCAAACACACACACAGCAGTGTACTTCACTATAACCCCCAGGCATTTCTAAGGCTGCTCAATTTGACAAGTAATTGTAACCCTATGCTAGACAACAATTTTCACATCAATTTTTACCCTTTCAGATGTTATATTATCCTAATCATAACAACATTTCATTTCTCCCTTGTATTACCGGAAACTACCAAACAAACTTAATGTTGTTTTCTTGTTTCCTCTCTTGCCCTTTCCACAATGTAATCATCATAACTCTGAAACACATTCATCTAACCATAGCTTTCCCATGCTTAGAATATTTCAGTGCTTTCTCATTGTTATTAGAATAAAGAGCAGAATCCTCTTCAGGACTTGCATGCTTTATATGATCCAGCTCCTCATTAGATGCTACCTTTTCTTTCTTCTTTAGCTAATGCCAATGTTGGTCTTAATTTCTTAAAGGCCCCACTCTTCTTTCTGTCTCAGGGCCTTCGCATAAGCCCTTTGCTTAGCTTCTTTGGCTGGTGAATGTCTGTATGTGCTGCATATCTATTGAAACACCATTTGTTCCAGGAAAAATTTCCCAACAACTCCAAGGTAATAATAAGTCATTTTTGTATACTTTCTTCTTTGCATATTTTTCCTGCACTTACCTAGAGCTTTAGTTCACATAGAACATAATTAGAAATTAGATGGCCATGATTATTTTGACACTTCTCCATGACAGTGTGAACTTTTTATATTGAACATGCTTCCATTTTCTTGGGAACTAAATGTATTTGAAAGGCTTTGAACAGCAATTTCTTGAAAGAAGATATGAAGACACTGTGATAAATCCACTTTAATTATACTGAAAACTGAGATTAAAAGTGGTAAATACATCTACTCAAGCTCATTGAACCTTCAAATAATGGGACATAAAATTGATCATGGTTTCAAAACTGTTAAAATGATAGCAACTGCAAATATGAATCTAATTGGGCTAGAGATGGCAAAGACTTGCCAGGAGTACTCTATACCCTTTTTACCTCCCACTGCAGCCATTTTGGGCCATCCTACACTCTGTCCCTAGGAGCACAGACTCAGCCTTACAATTTTACTCAATGAAACTCTCCAACTATCTGATTGTATCCTATTCGGAATCCTAAGCTAGATTTGTAATGTTGGGAGATGATCAGTACTACACCATCTCAATCAGATTGAGTGGAACAACAACATAATGGTTTAGGTTTATTCAGATGTACTTTGGAATGTTTGTTTTGTTTCATTTTCATCAGTTTCTTATGCACCTCTGCAGATTATCTGACACACCTGTATATCTACAACAAAAACTGGATAACTGACTGAATGCCTATATTTAATAATTAATGCAACTGAGTCATGTGGGAATAGTACAATATGTCCCTTAATGTTGGCATTCAGCCCTCACTGTGAGGTTAGGTAAGCATCCCTGTTCCCTGGTTTACTCTGTAGTCAGTGGATGCTTCTGGCCAATCGAGGGATAACTACATTGGAAGGGCCTATTAAACCGGACAAGAAAGGTGGAACATTCTACTCCCCACCCACCTATTTGGATGTGTCTTTTGGGATCTTGCTCAAGGCCAAGCTTCGTGGGAGTTTTCAGAATCCTGGATAACACTGAACAAGAGGGAAATGAAACATGATGCGTGTGCCTTGACTTCCCAGACTGGCCAGGCCACTCTGAGTGGAGGCAAACCAGAGCTCCTCTTCTGTCAGATTTGATTTCTATCCTCTTAGGATTTGCCTCCTCCCATCAAACAGAAACACTTCTGATCCACACTGGGCTCCAACAATCTTTCTGACAGCCTTATCTACTACTTGGTTTTAATCAGCACTGGGTAGATCAGAAAGAATTGATATGAATTTTTTGATTGGGTGCCTGTCTTTTTTCTATCTCTTTACCTTTCGGCAGCTGAAAGGGATCCATCATGATAATTTCCCATTATTAGGTTTGAAGTGTTTTGAATGTGAAATGCCTTTTCACTTAGAAAGAATTGATGCCTATAACTTGTAATGTGTTAGCTGTTTGGTGGAGTGCTTGACAGCCCAAACTGCATTACAGGTAGCTAATCCCCACGGCTGAGCTCCATTAAAGAATAGATCGTATCTGTTAATACAGCCATAGAGTGTGGGTCATTGTGCTGAAAGCAGTCTAGCTGCTGGGAAAAAAAATTATTATGTGACTTTATTCTATTTTAAACTTGGAGAAAGTATGGTAGATATACTAGTCATGATTGATTAAAGATACAAGAGAGGATTTTATGACTCTCCTGGTATGTGCCAGGTTTATAATTCGCAGCAGGAAGAAAAATGTCCCCAATACCTTAATGGGGGCCAATAGCAAATATCAGGCTATGGGCAGCCACCTTGCTCCTGTACACTCTTACCTGTGTTTTCCTACATATTTCAAGCAGCTCTTTGGAAAAGATAAGAGTCTGATACCTTCTGATCAATATAGTTTATTAAAAACATCCCTCAGAAAACAAAGCCCCTAGTCTAACATTATGACCCTGGTCCAGTTTGTGTTAAATTCATTTTATGTGATAAACCAGTAAAGGCAAGTGTGTTTCAGTTCAGGTGCCCCCCTCCAAGCAATAGATGGTGAGAACCTTGATGTTCTTTACTAAGCATCAAGTACCATGGCAATGCATATGAGGTCTAGGCACAGTGGGAATGTGGAGGCCAGTTAATGACATTTACATCATCCTTAATAGAGACAAACTCAAGCTCATCTGGGGAATCACTATTTTTGGAGTAATTCAGGAAGTGGTGACATTTATATCTTGTTAATTCATTCAATCTCAGGAAGTAGAAGTAAATAGAATATCTGAAATCTGGATTAAGAACTAGATCTCACTTTATTTTAAGAAATGAAGTTTTAAGTTCAGTAATTATTATTAATGGAACTCTAGGAAATGTTTCATGTTACAACCAAGACTTCATTGAACCAGCATTTTGTATTAATTTTTGTAAAATTCCCTAAGAAATGGGAAAAGTATTCAATATATCCCTACTCTTAAAAGACACACACACTGTGGTAAGATATTAACTGCAAATTTAGGAGATTATTGACTAAAAAACGATATTTAAAGATAGCAGGTAACCAAGGAAATATTTGATAATCATGACCTATACAAGATGCCTTCAACATCCATTCAGTTTTCAGGTAGAAAATTCTATACTTCTTATTTTCTATAAATTACTCATTTTTGTTAAACAATAGTCATGTCTAAGTATCTATTTAAGCAACCTTCTTACTTATAGGGAACCTGAGGTCAATTGAGATTATTGTATTTATTTAAAGTGCCCAGTGTTGATAGCAGATCACATATCTAGATTGTTAATCTAATGCTCATGTTGAAAAATTCTTATGTTTTTTATGAAATGGTTTTCTTTAAAATATGTTTCCACTAGTAGGATTTTTCAAGATCAAGGGGGTGATATTACTAGAAATATGGGTTTTTTTTTATTTTTTTGTTTGTTTGTTTTTTTGAGACAGGGTCTCACTATGTAGTTGAGACTGACCTGGAACTCACTATGTAGCCCAGGCTGGCCTCGTACTTGCAGTGAATCTCCTGCCTCAGCCTCCCAAGTGCTGGGATTACAGGTTGTGCCACCACGACTGGCCAAGAAATATGTTTTTTCTGTTTATTTGAAAAGTAACTCACACTCAGTCTCAGTGCCTGTGAAATCACACCTACTGAATAAAATATTAGTGAAGATTAAATGAGAAAAAAGTATATATATATATATATATATATAAGGAAAGATATAAAACCTCTCTATTTCTCCTATGTGGGGTTTCAACTGGTACAATGATTGAACCGGTAAGTAAAGGTTAGGAAGGCTGGTGACTGATTATGTCTCTATATGTTAAATAATTATAAACACGCTAATACCAGCAGGCACTAATTTCCCATTCATTTTTAATTAGCAACTATTGAGTGGATGAATTTTAAATGAAACGTAGTATATTTGTTGCACATTTTTAGAATAACTTGCGTGTCAACAGTAGCTCAAGATAACTGAGATCTTAATCACAAACAGAAACGTGGCTAAAGGGCTTAATTCTAAACAAATTTTAGTGTGATAATATTTTCAGTGTGATAACCATCTTCTCTGTAATTTTTCTATTATATTAAGCATTTTACTTTTATATGACATCAAAATCCACTAGCTTATCATCATCAGCTAAAAATCTCTCTAGAATTACACTGTAAGAGTTTTCATTCTCTGATATTTATCTGCTTTCTCTTCCTCAACATTTCACATACATGAACAAAGCACCTCCTTCTAAGAACAAAACAAACAAAAAATACCGACAATCTAGCCATGGACTTCAAAGACCAATCTTTCAGATGATCAAATCTATGGTTAGTTTGTTATTCTCATAAAAAGCTGGAATTTAATTCTCCAACTTAAAGGAAAACAAAGGAGTTTTGTTGCTTATTAAGTTCAGCCAGAGAGAAAAAGAGAGAATACGAGGAAAAGTAATATTCATAGAATCTGGCATTCTGAAATTTAAGATTGTCATTCCCTTGTAGAGTGGAGAATCAAAATGACTTCTTATGAAATGATTTGCCTGTTCCAGACACATCATTAGATCCACTAATAGAGCTACTGTTATTTAAAGTGTCTCTAATGTTGTTAGAATAATGCTTTTAGCTCTTGTACGTCTGCCTGGTTTGAATGTCTCATCTGTTGTCAGGTAGCTATTTCTCTGTCTTCTCTTTACTTAACAGTATTCATGAACATCGTCACCCTAATCTTCTTTGGGTTAGGATTTCTATGCAGAGCTATGGTCTCTGTTTACCTTAGCCATACCACATACCTCCTGTTCTGCAGACTTAGAACAAAGAATATGCTTCTTTCTGAAAAAAAAAAAAAAAAGCCAGAACCTTTTCTCTGGTCGCTTCCTCCTTATGTTCTTTCTCCACAATTCCCAGAGCTAAGCGGTGTGTGGTAGTTAGGGTGGGTTGTCAGTTTGGCTTACTTTGGGATCTGCCTAGGGGACAGTTGGAGCACACTGGTGATGTGTCTGGGTGCATTATGGAGTCTCGTCTTTGAGGTCTATATCTGGTCCTCGCTCCTTCTGCAGAGCTTTTCCCTTAGTCTGTTTCCCAGCCAGCATGAAATAAACATCGTCACTCCACCACACTTTCCTGCCATGTTGTTTCTGTCATGAAGCCAGCTGATAATAGAATGAATCCCCTGAAACTTTGAAGCTAGTTATACCTGTCTTTCTTTAAATTGTGGATATTGAGTATTGTATATCAGTAACAAGAACAGTGTCTAATACACTATGGGAACAGCCCAGGTGCTATTGAAAAGATAAACAGATAAAGAAAAAGTGTTCTGTATGTAGAGTAGATATTAACCATAAACAAGAAAATAATCATGCTGGGTATTTTTCCAAAAGAATAAAAGAATCATACATATCACAGTGATATATGTGCACCCATGTTTATAGTGGCACAGTTTATAATAGCTACAACTTGGAAATAGCCCATTTTCCCATCAGTTGGAAACTGGATAAAGAAGATGTGGTTTTTCTATAAAATGGAGTACTACTCAGCTATAAAGAACGAGAAAATAGAGTCATTAATAGGAAAATGGATGCAAACTGAGGTCATATACTCTTAAATAAAATAAATAGGTCACACATGTGTAAATACCAAATAGTTTCTTTGGTGTGAAAAACTAAAAGTGTAAATAAGATCCAAATGGTAAAATTGACAATGTGAAATAGGAAGAAAAGGGCTAAAGGTGTAGGGGAAGTTGGAAGGGTAGGGGAAAGGAAATAAGGGAAAAGAAAAAATATGAGAAAATGAAAAAATGGAAATAAAGTATTTTTAAATAGGGAAGGGAGGAGGGGCTTCAGGGAGGGCAGGGACAAAGGGTAAAAATGAGAACCAAGACCTGTCATGTAAAGGTACAAGATCCCAATGATGAATGTAACTGTACTGTATACCTAAAATGTACCAATAAACTCAGTGAGATAAAAAGGAATAAAATTATGTAATTTGCAGGAAAAAAGATGGCACTGGAGATCGTAATGCTAAGTGAAATAAAACAAACATCATGCAGTCACTCATATTTGGAATCTGAAAGAGTAAAAAATTATTTTTGAAGAAAATGACAGGAAAATGAAAGGAAACTATGAGAAAAAGGGAGAGAAGTGGAGAAGAGGAAGAATTGTAACAGGGGGAGGTAAAAATGATCAAAGTACATTTAAAGCATGGATGAACAAGTTGAAATAAAATGCACTGTTCTGCATTGCTAGTATATACAAATAAAAAATAAAATATGTATCAAAAGATGAAAGGATGAAAAAAATGTGGCATTTATACATAATGGAATATTACTCTGGCCTAAAGAAAGACAAAATTGAGTCATTTCTAGAACAATGGATGCACCTTAAGACCATAATACTAAGTGAAGTAAATCAGACTCATGAGATCAATATATTGCATGATTTCTCTAATATGAGAACCCCAAAATATAAAGAGCAAAATAGAAAATTGCAGGAATTAGAGAGAGAAGTCTTCTGCAAAAGGGGAGGGGAACAACAGATGGATGCAGGGGGCAAGGTTGTGATGAGAAGGGCATGAAAAAGGAATTCAGATGTGTTATGTGCAATACCAACACCCCATGAGGGATGTAACCATCACGTACTACAAATATGTACCAATGAAAAAAAAGAGAGAGAAAAAATAGATAAAATGGGGAAAAGTGGAATTAGTAGGAACAAGTGGCGTAGTCCTTACGGCAGTAACATTTCCCAAGCACGATCTGCTATTTTTTGGTTTTGCATCAGTCATCTGTGGGCTTTGGTATCTTAAGAGAAGTTCAAGGAATATTGTCAGAGGAACAGGGAAGAATCACAGAAGAAAGGGGGAGAAGACCATGTGGCCTTCAGAACAATGGCAACTTATGTAGTAGATTTCTTCATGTACTCAGTGTTTTTCTGATCCTTAGAAAAATTGGTTCATGAAGTGTAAGTTACTGACTTTCATTGGTTTTGAACTGTGTATGGACATGCCTCACACATGACTTATTAACTTCAGTACTTTTCACTTTGTGCCTTTTAAAGCCTTTGAATTTAGTAAATTCTATGTAAATAATTGCCTCAGCTACTTCCTCATTGCTAGGAAAAATACCCAACACACACAAGTTAAAGGAGGAAAGGGTTTCTTTTAGCCCACATTTAGTAGAGGTTTTAGTTCATAATCAGCTGGCTCCAAGCCAGGGTGGCATGGAAAAAGGGCATGGCAGAGAGGAAACAATCCATGGACAGGAGGCAGGAAAAAAAGCAAGCAACCTCCCTTTCCCTTTTATCTCATCCAGACCACAAACCTTTTGGGAAGTACCACTCACACCCAGGTAGGCCTTCCTACTATCCACACCCAGAACTATGCTGAAACAAGCAGTGATAGGGCCCTTGATTTAGATCAGTGGTGCTATACCTGCCTGGCAAGTACAAGGTCCTGAGTTTGATCCCTGGTACAAAAAAAAAAAAAATCACTAGATCAATTTAGTTATCACACCCTTAATCCATATTCATACACCCTAGCTCCAACCACCTCCAAACAGCCCCACTTGTGAGCTCACCAGGCTTCACGGGGTGGGGAGCATTTAGATCTAAGCCATTACAATTCTCTTTTAAAGAAATGTTTTCATGGGTACAGTCATTCTTTGCATATAAAATTCATTCTTACATGAACATTTCAGGAAACATTTTTGTATAAAAATTTTAAATGTAAACACTTAAAATATTTTTCTTTTGATTTTTTTTCTTGTTCTTATATAAATGTTCTGTGAACCTCAAAATATACAAGTAACTGCAGCCTTTGGATCCAGGCCTGTCCTTTGTCAGAAGATGTTTTAAACCTTATTTTCAGCATGCTGAGAATTGATATCTAGACAGACTTCCTGGTGTTGTACAACTGATTTAATGTCCCTTGTGCTGTTTTTGTCTTATTGTTCAGATAAAATCCCCTTCAGATACCTTAAAATGGATGGGAAGGATCAGACCCTTTTTGGGTTCTACATAATCTATGGCCCAGTCTTTATATCATCCCAGCCAAATACCTAATAAAAATTAAGTGACCAACAGTCCTGGGAATCCCAACAAACTTTTGGATGAAGTCGGTAAAAATTGTCCTACAACTAATGCAATCTTCACATTCTTAGTTATGTTTTGTTAACATTTCTGTTTTTTTACACTTTTATTTATGTTTAGGCTGTGACTTCTGCACTTTACAGTCATATAAAACAGAGCTATGGTTTTTATTTAATAACATGATCTGATCAAAAATATTTCAGTATTTCTGCATATTTCTAACAGGCATTTTTATCCTTTTTTTTTTTTTTTTTTTTTGGTACCAAGGTTTAGAATTCAGATCCTTGTGCTTGTGAGGCAGGCAGCAGAACCCCTCAGCTAAATCCGCAGCCCTTTCTTGAGACTTTCAAGGTCTGTGTTCTTCCCCTGTGCTGACCTCCAACACTTAGCTCCTAAGTTTCACTCTCAGTGAGGGGCCACATTTTTACTTTATAATTTCTGTTTATAGTTTATAGGAACTTTACTCTAAATGATGCTTGGAAATTTACCTAAGGACAGATTGCAGGCCACATGTCTGCCTCCATGTTTGCATTTCTAAGGAGGCTTTCTAGATTGTCCAAGATTGTGTCACATCCACTTTCTTCTCTGGATATACTCCTAGGTCATAAGGATGCTAACAACTTTTCCAGAATGCTCTCTCGTCTCCTGTCACTGTGTGAGCTGGCAATAACTTTTTACCAATCATTCTGATCTTCCCTTCATCATCTGTATCTGAATCATTATTTCAGTTTATCGCCACTTTGGGGAACTGTGCCCCAATGACAGGCAAGAAAACATTATTATGCATAAGTTATAAAGTAAACTCACTTTCAGCACTACCCCTTTTTATGCCTTTTTCATGAATGACAAGGAGGCTTACTTTTCACTTTATTTTTTATAAAAAGAGAAACTACATCCAAACAGTTTAAAGATTATAACACAAATTAACTGATTATTGTATAACTAAAATGAATTGAGTGTCTCTCTGATGGCAAATGTTCCTAAATTCTTTGCTACTTATTTCCTTTGATACAACAGTCCTGTGAGATAGGTACTTCTTTTTTTTTTTTTTTTTTTTTGTACCATGGATCAAACTCAGGCCCTTGTGCTTGTGAGGTAGATGGCAGAACCACTGAGCCAAATCTCTGGCCCGAGATAGGTACTTTTGAAAACCATTATGATTCAGTTAAAAACCAAACTATCAAAACCTGAAGTTTAGAAATATTGGATCAAAATTTGCAATGTGAATAAACAGGATAAGCAAGTCTGAAGCCCAGATCTATTGATGTTATAGGTAATGCCTACTAACCAAAGCATCCTGCCTTTTGGCCAGTTTAAGTGAGGCATTTATGCAAATGTGTTTCCATTGAGTCATGGAACCACAATGTTGTATAGCATAGGAGAAAGAGGGAGAGATAAAATGATAGAGATTGTGTATCCTGTAGGAAATCACTAAGCAATGCTAGTGACAAAAGTATAGAATGCATTAGTATATTTCTTCATCACTAAAAGTTGCCAGATTTGACATTTTTTTAAAAAACTAAAATTTTCACATTGCATGACATCCATCCTTTGTTACAGTGACTTAACTGACAGATGTGTACAGCTGGCATCTAAGATCCCATCTCACTTGGCCACTTAGATTTGGAAATTGGCAGCCAATGGAGAATAGGAAGATAATGAGAATATTCTGATGGGAAAGCACGATAATTTCTTGGACCATTTTGTCCTTGTGTTGTTTCCGTTACTCCTCTTACATCCTTTGGCTATGCCCTGCCCTTGGCTTCAGGGTCTCTTGACTGTACAGTTTGCAAACTTGCAATTTCACACCACATTTGTCACCATAGCAACAAAAAAAACCCTATAAAGTGGAAAATTTGTTGAATCAGTCACCAAATTTATGTCTTGCTGGTGTCTAGTCAAACACATCACTGCATATTGGGTGATCTGCACAATGGACTGATATTTTTCCTGAGAGATTTAGAGCCTGACCTTCAATACCCACCTCTCTCAATTCTTTTTTTTTTTTCCTGACCTCGTTTTCTTCTTCTCTAGACTTGGTATTTAGCCAAGAAGACATTTAGCCAAGAAGACATTTTACCTTTCTATATTTCAAATCCTGTTTTCAGTGGTTTCCATCTAGTATGGCAAATAAACTTTGGAAGTCCTGTTTACCAGAATTCTCTGAGCTGGATGAAGAGTGATAACTGTATCCCAATCAGAATACCACAATCGAACAAAGATTTACATATGAAATTTAAGCAAGAAGATCTGAGATTGGATATCAAGAATCAGCTAGTTAGGTGGAATTTCAAGGTCTGCCTTTAACATTCACCCAATCTAAGTTACCAAATCAGAGAAAGAAACACAGTCAAGCAGATGGATTGTTTGAAATGTCTCACTTAAGTAGGGAAACTAGATTCTCATAACTCTACAGATAACATCTCTAAAGTTAGACATCAGTCACCCGTGGAAAAATGAAGCTTTGCCTCTACATTGACCAATTAGCTCTTGCTATTTTATGCCAATTATTGTCCAGAGAACATACAGTGGAATCAGAAACTTTTCTCCTCCAGCATCTTTGACATCTCACAAACTAATAAAAGACTACTTCTGAATACTGCTCTAAATTTTTCTATTCTTTATATAAATGCATACTGTACAAAAATCCTAACTTCTTAAAACAAACTCAAAACACCAATAAAACCAGCTAATGGCTATAATTCCACCCATTACTCTGAGAAGCTGAAGCAGAAGGATTGCAGATTCAGGCCCATCTGGGCTATTTAGTAAATTAGCAAATCCCTATCTCAAAATAATAAAAAAGGATTGGAGACACAGATCAGCAAGAAGGGTCTTTCTATGTTTCAAATCCAAAGTACCACAAAGCAAGTGAAATATGTGAATACACACACACACACACACACACACACAAATCAAACAGGAGACATCAACTACTCAGTCTTTTTTAATGTAACCAACAAAATTAAAAACATCTCTGTCTTCTGAGTGCATCCATCCTCATTTATTGTATTGATGTGCATTTTGCCTATAATATTGCTATATTTGTTTGTTATTCCAGTTGCTATATCACTGTAGAAAAGCAAAACCTAAATCCAACTAAACTCTATAACAGCAAGGGTAATATTCAGATTGTGTGTTCTTATTTCAAAGATCAGAACCTTGGTAAATTTACATATGTACATACCAATGAGTACATATAAGCTTACATTTGCATTTACAGTGTTCTGTTTCTGATATATAGATAGCCAAAGACTTGTGGATTTACCTTTTTCTGTAGCCTAATATACTGTACAACATTTTGAAGACAATAGGTTCTTTACAGATCACTGTGAAGCAATCACTTTCAGCACTGTTACAGAGATTCTCCAGCACATCTAAAGAAGTTACACAAGTTTCCTGCTTACGTAGCCCGTGGCAAATAAGTATGCAAACAGATCTCAAAGGATTCAGAGAAAATGAAGCACTACTAATAGAAACGACACAAATGTCACTTTTCCACATAACTACTACTATTTCCCAGAATTCCTCAGCCTGCACATGCTCAATTGAAACTCCACTGCTCTTTCCAGGAACAAAGACCAGGTAATGATTCCCTACTATGAGGCTCTCTAGACACTCTTCCCTGCTTCCCTACTGTGACTGTGACTATAGGGACCTGGATGGCCCCTGAATGAGTACTTTGCACCCAGGCACTGCTGACAATACTTCATTATAAAGATGCATGTGGTGGCTGTGAGCTAATAAATGGCGGTGCTCAGAAGGATAAACTCCGCTTCTCCCTGATACAATTTAACATCGTATTTCCCTAATTTAAGCCTGATTTAGTCGCTGGGGTATTTGGATGCCTCTTCTATGGTGCCGATAGTTAATTAAACAGATGTTGCAGAGGGAATCATTAATTTTAGTGCTGCAGATGGGAGCAGAGAATGACTTTGTGAAGTTAATGTTTCAGCAAAACAATGGGCTTCTGTCATCAGCTGGTAGAAAGTGAGTAAATTAAGAGAACAAGTAGCACAGGGTAGGTCGCTCTGAAGAAATATTAATTATTTGTCTTAGGAATTACACTTCTTTTTGTCTCACTATTAAAATAAGGGGGAAATGGATATCTGCAAGAAGGGGTAGACAGGCAGATAGGGAACATATTAAGATTTATGTGAAGGATTTTTTAACTTCACCAGGCCTATTCTGCATATGGGAATGAATATGAAATAGGGGATTGAGGAATATGAACCAAGCTGAATGAATCAGATAAATGTGTGACAAGATGGACAGTTAAGAGTACACACAAGGTCTTGAGTTCCATTCCTGGTACTGAAAAAAGAAATTCAATAAACAACACAAAACTGAAGACACAAAGCTGTTCATACTGATTTTTACTACTTTGAAATTCATTCAATTTGGTGCTGAATACATTTTGATATCAATATTTGATCTTGGTACTTGCTATTGTCTTTTACTTGATATGCAAGCTAACACCACTTAGATGTTTTTTGCCTACTGACTTGCCTGCCTTTCCAGGGAAAACATTTTGGTATTAGATTTTTTTTGTACTCATCCCACCTTCTGGAACCAATTAGCAGCAAGTTCCAAGGTACCACAGTATTCATTAATTCAGTATATGTTTGTTGTTGACTCATTGCAATTGAAATATATAGCAGTGAACATGAAAAACGGTGGCTGTGTCCTCAGAGGTTCTAGTGATGTAGGAAAAACATGTAGTTGTGAAGTGTGTGTCCAAGAGTAGTGTGTTATACAAATATATACAAGTTTATAACATATTTGGGAAGATAAAAATATTGACCAAGTATCCTTAATATACTGAGATTGTGCTCCTTCTTAATAGTCTTAAAGTAATTGTGATAAATATAGGAGGAAATTGAAGTCTCAAAACAACTAAGGAATTACAAAGTTGTTTCCTAACACTATTTCTGAAATTTTTTCAAGAACTTTACTTGAAAATGAAGACATTTGGTATGTGAGTATGTTTATCCATTATATGGGCCTTAAAGAGACTTGTCATATAAATAGTATTTAATGAAAATTCCCAGAGGAAAAGTGGATACTCATCAGATTGATCACTACATGAATTATAGAAAAGGAGTTCTTTAAGGTAATCCTTGAAGAAGAAGTTTTACTTAAAATGAAGCAAGGGGAATAGATATCATCATGGATACAAATTTCTTCAAGGTGTCTCAGGATCAGGGTGAGTTATGTAACCACCTGAAATTTGTAATTATCAATCTACTCAGCTGTATTAATCAGAATGTTAGCCAAAAATTATCTATGTCTTATCCTCAGAAGATTATGTTGCATGACAAAGAAGAATTAAGATGGCTTATGACCATATTAAAGTTGCAAATAAATTGACCTTAAGAAAATATTACCTTGGATTGTTTGGATGGATGGATTCCCTATAATTACAAAGGTCTGTGCAGAGATTGAAGTCTCAGAACCATAAAGATGGAGGCATCAGAAAGACTGGTTATATTTACATTGGCTTCACAAATGGAAGTGTACCATGACCAAAAGAATGGGGTCAGAATTTGGTCACTGAGAATCAGGAGAGCAGATCCTACCTTCAAACTTTTAGAAAGTAGTCAGCTATGACAACACTTTTATCTTAATGTAGTGACCCTTATTTCAGATACTGGCTTCTAGAATCGTTAGATAATATATACATGTATACATTAAGCTTGTATTAACACTAAACTTGTATTAACATGTTGCAACCATAAGAAACTAATAGACAGAAAAAGGTTTTTTTCTTCTTTGGTATGCATAGCTTTTATCAGATAAAACGTAGGTGCTTATCTTTTTTTTTCTCTATTGGTACATTTTAGGTATACAATACAGTTACATTCATCACTGGGGTCTTGTACCTTTACATAATATATCTTGGTTGTTATTTTTTCTCCATTCCCCTGCCCTCCCTTCACCCCCTCCACCCTTCCCTATTTACAGAGACTTTGTTTCCATTTTTTCCTTTCCTCTTATGTTTTCTTTTCCCTCCTTAGCTTTCCCCTACCCCTCCCACTTCCCCTACATCTTTAGACATTTTTTCCCATTACACAATATCAATTATACATTTTGATTCTTATTTACACTTTTAGTTTATCACACCAGAGAACCTATTCAGGATGCTTATCTTTTTAGCTTGACGTTTTGGTATTGGGGTTCAAACTCAGGACTTTGCGTTTGTGAGGCAGGCAGCAGAACCACTGACCTAAATCCCCGGCCCTTGACATGCAGCTTATCCTCTCTATTCATTGAGTATGTTTTCCTATTCTGATCTTTCATTCATTTATTCAAAAAATATCTCTTTGGATTTTCTAAGGTGTGATAATGATTATATGTGACAGAGACCCTTTTCTTCTGAAACTTCACAGGAAAGGAAGGCATGGAGTTCAGACTTGTAACCAGAGGAATGGACTAGTCATTTATTTATATTAAATATGAGATTGAAGGAGGCTATTGAAAATGAAGATTTGCTGATCAAAGATGAGAAATGAGCCAGAAATTCAAGTCATTCTAGATATTTACTCTCTATCCCAATTGCATAATTAGCACATGATTGGCCTCAAGAATGGTGCCAACTGTGGCATCTAATGATGTGCTCTGATTTCCTGAAGCCAATTGGCTCCATCCCTGTATACCTTAGAGATGATTCCTGGTCCTCTGAGCTTCACAGGCCTCCATGGGTGTTACGGGAGATGATGCCGGCAAGAACCAAGTGGTATACAAAATGATTACTTAGCTGCATCTCTGCATGGTGCTGAGCACACCAGCTGTGCAGGGCCTATTCATGTGCCGTGTCTCCAAGTGTGCTGATTAAACCGTATGCTCATTGATCCTCAGGGGCTCAGTTCTGTTCCGGCACTGACTCAGCTGGGTAAACAGGTTTGATTGTTGTTTAGAGCCTCATGATGGCCCTACACTATCATTCTTAAACCACATTTAGTAGTAATCAGTTTCAAGAGGGCAACCATTCCCATCCAAATTATACTTTCTGTCTTAGATTCATCCTCTACTCTCAATATATGATGAATATATTTGCCATATTATTAATGGTGAATTTGATCAAATCCACCTAGTATTCCACAGAGGCTTACTAGTTGAGCAAAGTACTGGACCCCACAAGCTTTTTCTTTATTCAAACTGAGACAATTTAAAAAAAAAAACAGATACGTAGCCATGGACATGTGGGTTCTAGTTTAATCAATAAGAGAAATAAAAAAGAATAATAATTCAAGTCTTGAAAAATTAAAATTAAACCTGGTGAACTATTATAATCTTTGCTAGCTGTTTTGTGTTTGTTTTCTATTTATGTAATAATGATAGGATTAATTCACAGACAAACTGCTACAGAAAAACTTATCTTGAGAATGAAGCTTAGAGGAATCATTCTGCATACAACTAAACAAGTGAAAATCCTTTAATAAATTAGAGCAAACCGGCGCAAAAAGTATTGAGAATGAGCTAAGGGTAAAAGATCTTTTCTGTATATTGAGGTAATATGTAAACCACTGAAAATTATTTTCTTACAAAATTAATAGACTATCTTTTCACAATCACTTCTTCCACTGATAGTATTAGTCAAATAGTTTTAAAAATAGAGGAAGACAATTAAATCCTATCATTTTGCTCTTGAGATTACTAAAACCCTCAAGATATTGTCCCAAGGTTGCATGTTACACAATAAAACTGAAACAAGATGGTTTAAGTCCTCACATTGGCTTTTCTTTTACACCACCCTGATGTAATAAGTTACACAGAGGGACAGAGGGGTCATTGTGATTCGAGAAAATAAACAACAAAAACAAAGTATGTCATAGACAGAAAAATATTAGATGCATTGGTACTTTCTTTAAAGTTAAGGAATAATTCTACATCACATATATATATATATTACATTAATGCCTTGGTTCACAGATACATCTGTTTGCAAACAATTCCATTCAAAATATAATTCTACATCACATATATATATTACATTAATGCCTTGGTTCACAGATACATCTGTTTGCAAACAATTCCATTCAAAAACAAAAGCAAGCATTCAGTAAAATTCTTCCTCAGTTCTCAAACTATACATTGGAAGATAGACCACAACCATTTTCCCCATAAATGTGAATGCAGCCATCTTCCCCAGAATCATAAAACAAAATAAGTTCATAAACAGAAGTACCACTGTATGTATAGGTAGATACATACATATATGTTACATACACAATATATGTATATATCTCCATGCTGGTAAAACCTGAGAAAAAGCACATGGGAGAAGTAGCTACTGCTTGAAGGCAGGCTCTAGAGAACACTTGTACCATTATTAGCACAGTGTTAGACAGAAGAATGGTGGAAAGTTGTTATAGAAGCTGCAGACAAGCCATAGACCTCAGAATGGGGCACAAGTACCCCAGATTTGAGGAATCCACAGTATTAAGAAGAAGCATCTTCAAGCCTCCATCTTAGTGTCTTCTCAGTATGCCACACAGCCTGTGACCTAATACTCTGGTAGTGAAAATAAATCTTTCTATTGCTTTGAGTCTTCAGAGTCACTGTCACAAGTTACCAAGTAGAAGGAAGGGCATTTCTAGGTCAGGATGAACTTCTGCCTGAGGGAAGATGAGACTACATGAGAAAAGTTTTATCTTTGCACAAAGGGATGATTTTCCTCTGAAAAAGAGGAGAAAGCTTTTATTTCTATAATTGTAGTGATGCTTTGTTATAAAACATATCTTCTGGACATTTTACACATGTACCACTGAAGACAGGGTTGCAGATTTGACAGAAATTGGGTTTGTTCATTTTCGACTGGCCACCAGTACTCTCAGTTGAGAAGCGCTGATCTTAATGCCATGACTGCTGGAAATGCTGCTGACTCAGGAGAGCCCAGCAGTTTTACAATGATGTTCCATAGAGTTCACAAGCAAGAGTCTGACCTCAACATACATGGGCCCATTCATATCAAACTTATGTCATCATTCTCCCAGATGTGAGTTATTAAGTTCCATGGAGACTCAACTCATGTCTCTCCTGCATTACTGCATAGAGCTGAGAACTTCACACATAAAATATGACCCTTTGAATTTGGATTATGAATTATACAAATTTATAAAACATTTGCAGTAAAATCTTGAAAGAAACACAGCACCAAGGGTCATGACTTGTTGACAGACTTTTTCATAATTCTCTAGTTGACAGAAGGCATTTAACCTCTGGGAAATCTCATCACACTTATCTCTGATAAAATAAAATTTGAGTACACATTTTTCTAGATCATTATAAGAATTATGGATGGTGAAATCCTTTCAAAATATTAAGGACTATTTTAAGATGAATGCTCATGAAGCATTAAATGCAGAAATATAAATGGGATAAGAAATGAAGAAACTGATATCTACCAAGGCATATGCTTAATATTTTATATATTTTCAAATTTACTTTAATTTATTTAAATTTAAATTAATAGTTCAGAAAAGTGTTACTAACCTTAAAGGGAAAGAAAGTTAGATTTTCTCCTAGATTGTACACCAGTTATGATTACTTCTTCATATTTACAAACTTCTCCCAAACAGAAGGTAGAAACTAAAACCAGTGGTCAAGTTGCATGTTTGCCCATGATCTTCCTCATGCCCTTCCCCAACCAAATCATGGAAACGTTGTTGGCAGATATGAAAAAGGTGCTGGAATTCCAGCCATATAGGTGTAACAGTTTGAGGCATTTTATTGGCATATTAAATAAAATATTTCCATCAACATTTCTATAATGATTGTACTGGTTCACATCACCACCAACAATGTAGGAGGGTTCATTTTCCCCACAGACTCACACACATTTGTTATTATTTAATTTCTTTGTTCCTCTTAATTAATGTTGGTTTGAAATTCATTTGATCTGCAAATAGGATAGCTACTCCTGGGTTTTTGGGGGGGAATTGCTGTCATATGGAGCATTGTTTTCTACCCTTTAATTTTCAGTCTATGAGTTTCTTCTTGAATTAACTGTGTTGCTTCTTTGCAGTATATTGTCAGATCTTTCTTTTTAACCCATTCTGCCAGCCTATGGGGGGAATTGCTGTCATATGGAACATTGTTTTCTACCCTTTAATTTTCAGTCTATGATTTTCTTCTTGAATTTAACTGTGTTGCTTCTTTGCAGTATATTGTCAGATCTTTCTTTTTAACCCATTCTGCCAGCCTATTTCTTTTGATTGGTTAATAGAGATCATTAATATTGATGGTTATAACTGATATGTATTGACTTATCCTTGTTATGACTTTTTCTTGTTGTTGATTATCCCTCTTAGCATTTAGTTTCTCGTGCCTCACGGATTCATTTTGGTGGGCTTCCTGGGGTTGTTATCCTCATTGTCCTTTCCTAGAATATTGATTGATTGAATATTTTTTATTAAAAATTTTTGAAGTGCTGGTTTGGTATTCCTGAAGTTCCTCAGGTGCTCTTTGTCTTGAAAATGTCTTATTTCTCCACCAATTTTGAAAGATAATTTTGTAGGGTACATCAATCTGTGTTGGAAGGTATTTTCATCTAGGGTTTGAAATATGTCACTCTAGGATCTTCTTGCCTTGAAGGTATGTCTTGAGAAGTCTGCTGTGATTCTGATGGGCTTTCTTTTATATGTGATTTGTTTCTTTTCTCCAAATGCTTGTAGTATTTTGTTCTTCTGTTTGGTTTTGGGGTTCTTGGAATCTTAACTGTTATATGCACTTGTGTATTTTTTTTCTTTAATCATGACTAGTTGGAGTCCTATATACCTCACTTATCTGTATGTCAAATTATTTTCTCCTACTTTGGAAGTTTTCTGCCATTACTTCTGTGAACACCTTTTTTATGTCATTTTCACTATCTCCAGTTCCTTCATTGACTTCAATCAGCCTTACATTATTCTTCTTTATATCATCTAGCAGCTACTGGATTGATGTCTCACATTTCCTTGCTATTTATTTATTTATTTTTTGAACCAGGGATGGAACTTGGGTCCTTGCACTTGCAAGGCAGGCAGTGGAAACACTGAGCTAAATCCCTAGCCTCTAAGAAATTTTTCTTTTCCTGGTCAGTAATTACAATCTTGTCTTCTATTTCTGATATTCTCTCTCACATTGGTTTATTCTGCTGCATAAACTTTCAATGAAGTTTTTAATCTCCTGGAAATCTGTTTCCACCTGTTTTATGGATTAATTTGTTTCCCGACTGGGATTCCATCATGTTCCTTAGCTCTACTTTTTTTAAATCTCTATCTGTTCTAGATTTATTAATCATGTCTTGCATTATGGACACAATCTCTGTTGTTATCTGATAAATTACTTCTGATTTTGTTTTTTCTAGATCCTCTTTTGTTGCCAGTTTAGAGTCCAAGTGGTCAAGTATTAGATTCTTGCTTCTTGTTGCCACTTGGGGTTGCTTAGGTGATCTGGAAATCTGGTTTTGAGAGTTGTTTATGTGTTTTCTCATTACAACAGATGCAGCATGCTGTGCTTTTGTTTAGGTGACTTTTTGATCACCCAGTGGGCTTCAATTCCCCACAAGCCACAGAGAGGCTTTGTCTCTGCTCGTTACCATTGAGCCAATTCCTGGGTTCAGAATTGTGACCTTCTGAATACTTGTGCTGTGCTGTTGTCTGGGCAGGGTTCGAGCTGTGGCCTTGTCACACTTGGGATGGTATCTGGGTGCGCCTCTAGCTGGGGCCTTCCCACCTGTGTAGCTATTCTCTAGAAGGACCTTTGGCTGAAGGCTGTGCACCAGAGTCACTGGTATCTGAGTGGGCTTCTGGCTAGAGTCTGTGCACACCTACTGATGGTATCTGGGCAGGCCTCTGGCTGTTGCTTGTGTACCTGCAGAGGTACTTACTAGGTAGGCCCAACCAGATAGTGTCTGGGCAGAGTCCTGGCTGGGACTTGTAAAGGCTCAATGCTGTAGTCCAGGAGGGCTTCTCCCTGGGATCTGTGTGTGGTTACTGATGGTATCTGTGCAGTCCTCTGGCTCTGCTATTACTTGATTTCTTGATGATAGTCACTTTTATCTGCAAAATGGTCTTTCTAATTGAAGCTTACATGTCATTAACTTTCAGTTCTAGTTGCACATAAAAATTACTAGTAGACATATTTTAAAACAATACAGACAAGGTTCTCAACCTGCAATTCTGATTTGCTAGATCTTCAGATTCATAGAATCTGTAGTTTGAAAATTTTCCATTGACAATTTAACACAAGATTAGTGTTGATATCCATTGACATTACTATTTTTTTAAATGATTCAGGTGATTCATTAATTAATACTGTTCTTTATAGAGTTAAGGTGATCCAGTTTCATGACTCCTATCATTGGCTATATATTACAAAGATATAAATTTTTTTTCTAGAATAGAGTTTCAGGCGTTTTTTGAATTTTGATATAGGAGTTTAATTCACTATTTCTAAGTAAGCTTATTTTGCCATAATTTTAGATGAACAAATAATTTGTTCAGTGAGTTCCCCTATACCCTTTATCCAGGCTTTTTATAATTTTAGTATTCTGTATAACTCTAGTATATTTGACAAAACTAAAAAGTTAAATTGTGCATATTACTACCAACTACAGTATAGACTTTATTTATATATTATCAATGCATTCATTAATATTCTTATTCTGCTGCAGAATACCAAACTAGGATAATACTCCAGGATTGCACAGTACTACACTTTGTAAATTCTATATTTTAAAGACAACTTTAAAAATCATGGACAATCTGATGACTCCATTGGTCATTATTAACCTAATCTAAGCTGTTAAATTTTGATATAACAAAGCACTTACAAAAAAGACTCATCCTCACCCACGTTAACCCAGAAACATGAAAAAGTTGCCAAAGATTATGACTTCTGCTTTTCCCATCATCCCACATTGGTCCAGGTAGTTTCAAGAAAGTTTAGAAAACCTCATGAAAATGGACATAATCATAACACTCAGTAGAAGTGAAGAGGTTCAGCAACCTCCTGGAACTAAATTGCTTTAAGAAATTTGAGGGAAATTGTTTTCACTTGTTCTTCTACTAATGTAGTGTATGAATTAATGAGACCAGAACACAAGTCTAATGAATAATTTAACCACACAAGCACAACAACAACAAAAACAGGGATATATCCTTTGGTCAACATTGTCAAAAACTCTTCTCTATTAATACATAGACAGCATTGGTGGAATATCCCCACATCTAGCAAAGTACCGGTTTCAATGCCTGGAAAACAATTATGTAAACAAAAATTTTAATTCCAAAGAAGTCTCCCAACAGTACATTTTATTTTCTTCAATGACAAAATAACTGCTGTATATACAGTGTATACACACTCACATGAGCAGGTGTATAAATAGAAACACTGTCTCTCAAATTTGAATTAAAAAATCAAAGCAAATTTCTCATGCTATCTGTTTATGGTGCTTTGATTCACCTCTTAATGCTGCTTAGATAGATTTCACAGTTGGATTTACATTTTTCAAGAATAAGCCTGTTTTAAACTATAGCATTTTGATGGTATTTTTTAAATGTACTTCTTCAGGGTATTGAGATTTTAATATTCATTTGTTCAGCATTGCAATGAATGTTTCAAGATATACTTAGGTACTAAAATCTAACCATTATAATGTAGAATGAAAAAGAAAATGACAACAGACCCAGTTGAAAACTTATAAACCTACAACACACAAATTACATGTATCCACATTTTTATAATTTGCACAATGTCACCATCTTATTTGAATCATACAACAGCACTGGACGATTATATGGATGCTTTCTTTCTACACATGCTCATCTTTAAAATTATAGACATTATGTAGCTATTTGAAGTAGCAAAATTAATAACAAAGAAAGATTCACTTATTGCATTTACACATCTCAAGTGACTACTTACACAACTGAGTCCCAGAAATAACGAGAATTTTTAACTTCGGTATTTCAAACCCTCAAGAGTTATACATAAGAAACAATAGAATAATCTAGAGTAAATTTAAATAAATTGGTTTTATCTTGAAATAAAAAGGTTTCTTTAAGGGTTCTTTTTTTAAAATTTAATGTATTGGTACATTCTAGGTAGACAGTAAGTTACATTCATTACTGGGATCTTGTACCTTTACATGCCAGGTCTTGGTTCTCATTTTTTCCCCTTGTCCCCCCCCTCCCTTCAACCACCCCCCTTCCCTACCCCCTTCAAACACTTTAATTCCATTTTTTCATTTTCTCATATTTTTTTTTCCTTTTCCCTTATTCCCCCTTCCCTATCCTTCTCACTGTCCCTACAATTTTGGTCCTCTTCTTCCTATTTGCTAATTGTCCCTTCAGGATCTTGAGTACTATTTGAGTTTTTCACACTAGAGAATCTAATCGGTATTTGTATACGTGTGACTTATTTATTTCACTTAGAAGTATATACTCAAAATATACCCATTTACCTATGAATGAATCTACTTTATCATTCTTTATGGCTGAGTAATATTCCATTTTATAGAAAAACCACATCTTCTTTATCCAGTTTCCATTTGATGGGCAGATGGGCTGTTTCCAAATTTTAGCTATTACAAACTGTGCTGCTATAAACATGGGTGCGCATATGTCACTGTGGTATGATTCTTTTAATTCTTTTGGAAAGATACCCAGCAGAGGGATGGTTGGGTCAACTGCAGCCTCTAATTCTAGTTCTTTGAGGTATCTCCATATTGACTTCAATAGTGGTTGCACCAGTCTGCACTCCCACCAACAATGAAGCAGAGTTTCTTTCTCCCTACAACCACACCAGCATTTGTTATTGTGTGATTGCTTGATAGCAGCCATTCTTTGCGGGGTGGGGTGAAATCTCAGTGTTGTTTTTCATCTGCATCTCTTGAATGACCAGTGATGTGGAGCGTTTTTTCATATATTTATTTTCTGCCTTTATTTCTTTGTCTGAGAAATGTCTATTCATTTCAGATGCCCATATTGGAATTGTGTCTTTATATTGGGGGGGGCTAGTTGTTTTCCGTTCTTTACATATTTTAGATAATAGTCCTTTGAGTAGCAGCTGGTAAAAAGTTTTTCCCACATTGTAGGTTGTCTCTTAGTTCTGCTTATGGTTTCTTTTGCAGTGCAGAAGCTTTTTAATGAGATCCCAGTTGTTGATTCTTTCTGATAGTTCCAAAGCTACTGAGGATTTGTTCATAAAGTCTTTTCCTATGCCAATGACTTCCAGAGTTCTGACTAATTTATCTTCCAGCAAGTTTAGTGCTTATGTTTTTATATTTAGATCTTTAATTCACTTGGATTTCAATTTAGTGCATGGTGACAGATAAGGGTCTAGTTTTAATTTTGGCAGGTTGAAATCCAGTTTTTCCAACACCATTTATTAAAGAGGCTATCTTTCCTCCATTGGGGACTGTCAGCTCCTTTGTCAAAGATGAGGTAGCTGAGTGCATCTGGAGTTGTTTTTGTGTCTTTGAATCTGTTCCACTGATCCTCAGGTCTGTTGCTTTGCCAGTGCCATGCTGCTTTTATCACAGTTGCTTTGTAGTATAGTTTCAGATTGGGAATTGTTATACCTGCCACCATGTGTCTGTTGCCTAGGATGGCTTTTGCCATTCGAGATCTCTTATGGTTCCAAATAAATTTTTGGATTCTTCTTTCTAGTTCTGTGAAGTATAGTGTTGGGATTTCAATTGGTATTGCACTGAATCTGTATAGCAGTTTTGGTAGTATGGCCATTTTCACTGTGTTGATTCTTCCTACCCAGGAGCAGGGGACATCTTTCCATTTTCTTATATCCTCTTTGATCTCATTTTTTCAGAGTGCTGTAATTTTCAGTGTAGAGGTCTGTTGCTTCTTTTGTTAGATTGATTCCCAGATACTTCATTTTTGGGGGTGCTATTGTGAAAGGAATTGTTTCCCAAATTTCTTTCTCAGTGAGTCTGTTATTTGTGTACAAGAAGATTATTGATTTTTGGTTGTTGACCTTGTATTCAGCTACTCTGCCAAAAGTGTCAATTAAGTTGAGAAGTCTTTTGGTGGAGTTTTTTGGGTCTTCAGTGTAGAGTATCATGTCATCAGTAAATAATGACAGTTTAACTTCTTCCTTTCCTATCTTTATTGCTTTGACTTCTTTCTCTTTTCTAATTGCAATGGCTAATGTTTCCAGAACTATATCGAAGAGGAGTGGTGTTAGTGGGCATCCTTGTCTTGTTCCTGATTTTAACGTGAAGGTTTTCAGTTTTGGGCCATTTAATATGATGTTGGCTGTTGGTTTTTCATAGATAGCCTTTATTAAGTTGTGATATGGACCATGTATTCCAATTTTTGCAGGGTTTTTATCATGAATGGGTGTTGAATTTTGTCAAATGCTTTTTCTGCATCTATCGAGAGGATCATGTGGTTCTTGTCCTTGAATTTGTTAATATAGTATATTACATTAGTTGATTTACATATATTGAACCAATCTTGCATCCCTGGAATAAGTCCGACTTGTTCAGGATGTATGATCTTCCTGATGATCCTCTGTATTTGCTTGCTAGTATCTTATTGAGGATTTTTGCATTTATATTCATTAAGGAGATTAGCCTGTAGTTCTCTTTGTTAGTTACATCTTTCCCAGGTTTGGGAATCAAAGTGATATTTGCTTCTAGGAATGAATTTGGAAGTATTTCTTCTCTTTCAATTTCATTGAAAAGTCTGAAGAGTAATGGCAGTAGATCTTCTCTAAATGTCTTATAAAATTCAGCAGTGAATCCATCAGGACCTTGGCTTTTTATTACATTTTCAATTTCACTGATTGTGATTGAGTTATTTAAAATGTTTTTATCTTCTTCGTTCAACTTTGGTAATTCATAAGTATCTAGAAATCTGTCCATTTCTTCTGTGTTTTCCATTTTATTAAAGTACAAGTTCTCATAGTATGTATTAATGATCCCCTGGATTTCTGTGGGATCTGTTGGGACTTCACCTTTTTCATTCCTGATTGCATGAATCTGAGCCTTTTCTTTCCTTTTTTTGATAAGGTTTGCTAAGGGTTTATCAATTTTATTTATTCTTTCAAAAAAACAACTCTTTGATTCGTTTATTATTTGCATCGTTTTCTTAGTTTCCATTGCATTGATTTCTGCTCTAATCTTTATAATTTCCTCTCTTGTTCGAGCTTTGAGTTTTTCTTGCTCTTGTTTTTCTAGGAGTCTAAGAGTCATCATTAGGTTGTTTATTTGAGCTTGCTTTGTTTTCCTAATGTGGGCATTCGGTGCTATGAATTTTCTACATAGAACTGCTTTCTTTGTGTCCCATAGATTCCTATATGTTTGTATTGGCGTTTTCATTTATTTGTAAAAACTGTCTGATTTCTTCTTTGATTTCCTCTGTGGTCCATTGATTGTTCAGGAGAGTGTTGTTCATTGTCCATGTGTTTGTGAAGTTCCTATGATTTCTTATGCTTTTGATCTCCAGCTTTATTGCACTATGATCTGATAATATACAGGGAATAACTTCAATTCTTTTGCATTTATTCAAACCTGTTTTGTGAGCTAGTATGTGATCTATCTTGGAGAATGACCCATGTACAACTGAAAAGAATGTATATTCTGATTTTGTGTGGTGGAACACTCTATAGACATCTAATAAGTCCATGCATTCAAAAACTTTATTCAGTTCTAGTATTTCATTGTTGATTTTTTGCCTAGATGATCTTTTTGATAGTGGGGTATTCAGATCCCCCACTACAACTGTATTAGTGGTTATTTGGTTTTTCATGTTACTTAATATTTTCTTTGTATCATTGGGGGCATTTATATTTGGTGTATATATGTTTATGATTGTGATTTCTTCCTCTTGGATTGTTCCCTTTACATGGATGTAGTGGCCTTCTTTGTCTCTCTTAATCAGTTTTGGTTTGAAATTTGCTTTGTCTGCAAATAAGATTGTTACCCCTGCTTTTTTTCTGGGCTCCTGCCTCATGGAGAATTCTTTTCCATCCTTTCACTTTCAGTCTATGGGCTTCTTTTTGCACTAGGTGTGTTTCTTGTATACAACATATTGTTGGATTTTGCTTCTTAGTCCATTTTGCCAATCTGTTTCTCTTGATTGGTGAATTGAGGTCATTGACATTGATAGTTATAACTGATATCCCCTGCTTTTTTTCTGGGCTCCTGCCTCATGGAGAATTCTTTTCCATCCTTTCACTTTCAGTCTATGGGCTTCTTTTTGCACTAGGTGTGTTTCTTGTATACAACACATTGTTGGATTTTGCTTCTTAGTCCATTTTGCCAATCTATTTCTCTTGATTGGTGAATTGAGGTCATTGACATTGATAGTTATAACTGATATGTACTGACTTATTGTCCATGTGTTTGTGAAGTTCCTATGATTTCTTATGCTTTTGATCTCCAGCTTTATTGCACTATGATCTGATAATATACAGGGAATAACTTCAATTCTTTTGCATTTATTCAAACCTGTTTTGTGAGCTAGTATGTGATCTATCTTGGAGAATGACCCATGTGCAACTGAAAAGAATGTATATTCTGATTTTGTGAGGTAGAACACTCTATAGACATCTAATAAGTCCATGCATTCAAAAACTTTATTCAGTTCTAGTATTTCATTGTTGGTTTTTTGCCTAGATGATCTTTTTGATAGTGGGGTATTCAGATCCCCCACTACAACTGTATTAGTGGTTATTTGGTTTTTCATGTTACTTAATATTTTCTTTGTATCATTGGGGGCATTTATATTTGGTGCATATATGTTTATGATTGTGATTTCTTCCTCTTGGATTGTTCCCTTTACAAGGATGTAGTGGCCTTCTTTGTCTCTCTTAATCAGTTTTGGTTTGAAATTTGCTTTGTCTGCAAATAAGATTGTTACCCCTGCTTTTTTCTGGGCTCCTGCATCATGGAGAATTCTTTTCCATCCTTTCACTTTCAGTCTATGGGCTTCTTTTTGCACTAGGTGTGTTTCTTGTATACAACACATTGTTGGATTTTGCTTCTTAGTCCATTTTGCCAATCTATTTCTCTTGATTGGTGAATTGAGGTCATTGACATTGATAGTTATAACTGATATGTACTGACTTATTATTATCATGTTATTGTCCTTTTGTTGACTCTTTTTATTTTTTGTCCTCTCCTTTTAGTTTCTTGCCTTGGGTATTTGATTTGCTCTGTTGGACCTCCTGGTGTTGTGATCTTAGTTGTCTTTTTCTAGGATATTGTTTAAAATTCTCTGTAGTGCTGTTTTAGTATTCATGTAGTTTCTCAAGTGTTCTTTGTCAAGGAAGTATCTTATTTCTCCATCCATTTTGAGAGAGAGTTTTGCAGGATACATCAGTCTTGGTTGGAGGTTGTTTTCTTTTAGGACTTGAAATGCATCACTCCAGGCTCTCCTTGACCTGAGGGTTTGTGTTGAAAAGTTTGCTGTGATTCTGATGGGCTTTCCTTTGCATGTGATTTGTTTCTTTTCTCTTACTGCTTGTATTATTTTGTTCTTCTTTTGAGTTTCTGGGATCTTGATTATTGTATGTCTAAGTGTAGATTTTTTTTATCGTGGCTAGTTAGTGTCCCATATGCCTCACTTAACTGTATGTCTAATTCTTCCCCTCTGTTTGGGAAGTTTTCTGGTATTAATTTTGTAGGCAGCTTTTTAAAGTCATTTGCATTTTTTCCTGGTACTTCATGTATTGCTATCAGTCTTATGTTATTCTTCTTTGTGTCATCTAGGAGTTGTTGGATCAATTTCTCATGCTCCCTTACTGTTTTTAAGAGACCTCTCTTTTCATGGTCACTGTATGCTATCCTAGCTTCTATATCTGAGATTCAATCTTCACAATCTTTTATTCTGTTGTGTATGCTTTCAATAGAGTATTTAATCTGGATATCTGTTTGAATCTGTTTAATGGATTCCATTTCTTTCCTATGTTGGGTGTTCATTGTTTCCATTTCTTTATTATTCTGGGCCTTCATGGTTTCTATTCTATTATGTTCGTAAGCTCATATATTCTTTATTCAGTTTCTGTTCTGGAGTTTCAAATCATGTCTTTCATTTTGCTCACCATCTCTATTGTTACCTGGTAAAATAATTTCTGTTTTGAATTTTTCTAGAGCTTGATTGATCAGTTTTTTTTTTTTACTTCCTGTGCTGTGAGTTCTGAGTGTCCTGGAGGTTCACTATCTGATTTTTCATCCTCCTTTGCCCCACTCTTTGCCATTGGTGGACTGGAAGTCTGTGTTTGTGGCTTGCTTAAGTCTTTTCTCATCTTTATTTTTGCTAATGCGTTGCCCTTGATTCAATCTCTGGGTCATTAAATCTTCCTGATATCATTGCGTCCCAGCCTTTGAATGTTGCCCTTGATTCAATCTCTGGGTCATTACATCTTCCTGATATCATTGCGTCCCAGCCTTTGATTCTCTAATGACTTATAGACATTCTCATTTTCATAATTGAGAAAATAACTCATCAAATCAATCCCTATCCTTTATCCATATGGATATAATCAGAAACATAATAGGATCAATCACCACCCTTTATAGCCCGCCATGCTTCTGCAGAGTGCGTCCAAGGACTGGCTCAATCAGGGCATCTAATAGCAGGGGCAGGGGTGAGGCATGATGGTGCTCAGTGGTGCGCACGCTGGAACTCTCCTGCCACTGTGTCAGAGCCAATCAGTGGTGCCTGCTGGAAACAGCATGGCTCCAAAGGAGGCTGCGCAGGAGAAAAGGCTCTGAGTCCAAGCTGGGGCAATGATATCTCTTTAAGATTTCTTGATCTTGGCATTGAAAGTTACCTTGACCTTTGACATCTTGATTAATTTTTCATCATCCAAAGAAGAGGTTACCTATTTCATTATAGGAATCAAGGCAATGACAATGCCTGAAGCCATACTTTTCTTTAAATGAATTGATAAGTGTGCATTAAGCCAGGGCCCAATTTAAGATTAACTAAAGGACAGAGGAGTTAATATGCCATGATTTATGGAGCAAAACATCTTCACTATTCTATAACCTCTGGATTTTTTCCACCTTGACACTGAAAAGAATATCCAATATCCTGATATTTATCATTAGGTAGCTAAAAGTGCCTAGAGCTGTCTAAGATTAAAGAGCATCTATTTTCACCCACTGAATTTATAGATGGGAAATTGAGAACTTCAAAGAGGAAATGTCTTATCCAAGATCATTGAGTTATTTTGCTCTGAGTTCAAACAGCAACATAGTTCTTCTGCCTTCTGGCTCACCATCAATTTCTACTAACTATTCTCCAACCTTTTGCTTATTGCTTATTTACAGATGTTTGACCCAATAGTGATAAATGGTCACCTAATTTTGCAAAGTTTAGTTATGTTGGTCAACAAAAAATTTGTGAACTAATAAATTATCCCACTTGATTCTAATGTACTTTCTCTATGATAGGCCCACTCCAATGTTGGAAAATTTCAAATCCACTATTTCTTATCAGTGACTAAACATTATACTCCCTGTTGAAAGCCATTTTTTTCATTTATAAATGTTGCTCTATATTTAACAGTTTAAACTTAATAACCAGTATGTCCATATTAGCATGCAAGACAGACTGGGGTGTCTGTTTTACATGCCCAACACTTCCTAAGACTATAATTAGAAAATGCAAGTGGCAATGCTATAAGTATAGACTATGAAAATTAATCAACAGGCATCATATAAATATTTTAGCTCATTCACTTCTTTAAGTTGTGGTTCAGTGGAAATGTGTTCATACCACATAGTACCTTGTGAAATGTTGTACTTATGTAGTAGAGTAGCTGTTATGAATAGCATGGAGTGGGTATCTTAAAAATGGATATTTAGGGCCAGAGATTTAGCTCAGTAGTGCCACCACCTGCCTCACAAGCACAAAGTGCTGAGTTTAATCCCTGGTACAGAGAGAGCGAGAGAGAGAATATTAATATTCTCATAGTTCTGGACCCTAGCAGTCCATAATCAAGTCTGTGAGTAAATTCTGTTACCTGTAAGAGCTCTTTTCCTTGATTGTAAATGACCATTTTCTTACTATGCCCTCAAATGCTGTGTTCAGAGGATTGAGTGTGGGTAGACAGAGAGGCACAGAGACAGAGAGATAAGCACAGAGGGAAAGAAACAGACAGAGACAAAGGAAGAAAACAGTTTCTGTTGTCTCTTATAAGAATATTGATCATAACCCTTATGACATCATTTGCCATTATTTAATTCTATTCAGATGTCATTTCAAACTTTCATTAAAATATCAGTTAAAGTTTTACTTTAGGGACTTTGAAAGAACATAATTACTCAGTTGATCACAGATATAAATACCTGTTTTCATATAGAAATGGAAAAGTTAGAGTTTCCAGGAAATTGGAAATTCGCATCCCAATTACTCTTGTATAATCATATATTGTTCTGTATTTACTATTGGTGTGTTCATTTCAACAGAGCTTTGGGGTATTATCTATATCTAACCTGTATCCTGAGACTTATACATTTTGAAAATGTTACTTGTTTTAGGAAAAAAAGTATGGATCTAGAAAGCAAGGAAGGCACATGTTGATTAAACCAACATTCACAAAGCTATTGCCCAAGCACATTACTGATTGGAATCAGTCATTATGAGAATATTATAATATGGGAATTAGAAAATGAAGTATTATATCAGTAATATAATATAATTATATCAGTATTATATTATCCTGACAGATAACCATTTATCACCACACAGCTGAACATATTTTCTCACTGATTTGAAGATATAGGTGTGTGTGTCTGCGTGTGAGTGAGAGTGAATAGAGAATAGTTTATAGTGGGATCTTTAGAGATAGACATACCATTTTATATTGTATTTTGGAGTAAATTATAAAACCAAAAATCATTATGTTGATGAATGGTGGAGAAAATTTCTCAACGCTGTTGGATCTCTGCAAAATGGAGTGAAACATCTACTCCCCAGGTTCGTTCTTTCTGTATGAAAAAAATCATGAAGAGATATTGCACTATGATTAAAAGAAAGACCATGATCATTGAACAAAATTTAATACAGAGCTAGACTTGAGATTTAATAATATTGAGACCTTGAGAAAGTCATTTAACTAGACTTAATTCCTCTGCTCCTGTCTATAAGACAGTTTTGCATTATTTTGTTTTGTTTTTTTTGGTACCAGTAATCAAACTTAGGACTTTGCACTTGTGAGGCAGGCAGCAGAACCACTGAGCTAAATCCCCAGGCCTGTAAGGTAGTTTTTTTTTAGTCTTTATTAAATTTATTGGTACATAGTAGGTGTACAATACAGTCACATTCATCACTGGGATCTTGTACTTATACATGATTTATCAGATTCTATTTTACTCCATTCCCCAGCCCTTCCTTCACCCTGTCTACCCTTCCCTGTTTACAAAGACATTGTTTCCATGTTTTTCCTTTTCCTATATTTTTTTATTTTCCTTTTTTACCTTCCCCCTAACCCTCCCACTTCCTCTATTCTTTAAGATTTTTCTTCCTATTGCACAACGTCAATTGTACATTTTAATCCTATTTACTTTTTTACACCAGAGAAACTATTCAGTATTTATACGTGTATCTTATTAGAGTATGTCCTCAATGTGCATGCAATTAGCTATACATCTCTCTAGCTTCTAATTCCTTATGACTGAGTTCTATTCCATTTTATACAAAAGAAAAGCACACACCTTTATCCAGTCTCCAGGTGAGGGGCAATTGGGCTGTTTCCAAGTTTTAGCTGTTACAAACTGTGTCACTACAAACATGGGTGAACATATATCACTGTGGCATGACTCTTTTAATTCTTTTGGGAAGATACTGAGCAGAGAAATAACTGGGTCAAATGGGACTTTTAGTCCTAGTTGTTTAAGGTATTTCCATAGTGGTTGCACTCTCACCAGCAATGAACAAGGGGTCTTATTTCCCCACAGCCCACCAGCACTATAAGATAGTCTTGATGTGAAGAGTAAATTAGATGATTAAACATCCATAGCTCACTTATGAGCATGTAAGTAGACAAACTTTAATATCTTTAGTTTTTCTACTACTATTATTGCTACTATGGCTACCATCATTACTGTCAATACCACTGGTATTGATAAACGTCCCCAATCTACCAGGTCTGAGGCAGGAGTTGGGAGACTTGAGAGTAGAGAGGCTAAAGCTCTTCATGCCTCACAGCAGCCAACAATGTTTTTATTATGAGCTAACTAATCAACAGCTTCTGACACTGGGTTGGTCCCTTTCCTACTCCAACAAGCTTGAAGTTACAAAATCTAAACATAATCTGAGAAGAGAATTAACAGCAATTAAAGAGATTCTGTTGTGATCACTTCACTGCTCATCAGTCTCCAGTTGATTTCTTCTGACAGCTGACTGTTGTCTGGAGACAGAATGTGAGTTTGTGTGGGAATGACGTAGGGTTGATGTCAGGACGTAGAGCAATGTGAATTTAGAAAAATATGAAACTGGGTAAAGCATACTTAGAAAAGGCAGATGGAAGACTCCTACAGGCAAAAATCTATGAATTTCACCTTTTAAATGCATAGTAGTTATAACTTTAGTAGAACATTTAAATTTGAAAAGGGAGAGCTACATAGGTCAACAGCATAGATTTTTTTAAATATGCTCTTTAAAAAATAATTTGACCTTAGAATACATGTGAAATCCACATATGTTACATCAGGTAATAACATGCTTTCCAAAGCAGCTGTGGTAAGGATGAAATTATTCACACTATCAAACCATGGATCCCAGTTCTCATTCCCACAGCATAGTATGAGCTCAGTAGTACTAACTGTATTATTTTTCTTTTCCCTCTTTTGGCCTTCTCTTTTCACTCTTTTCATCTCAACCTCACTTTCTTTCCTTCTTATAACCTCTTCACCATCATCCTTTTTATTATCATCACACAGAGCTATTATTATGAATGATGAACTTTTATTAATTAATATTCATTCTAATACATACTGTTATTTTACAGATTAATAAGTAGAAACACAGATTAGTAGAAACTAGTTTTGGGGGGATTATTTTTGTTTGTTTTGTTTTGCATTTTTGGTACCAGAGATCAAACTTGGGACCTTGCACTTGCAAGGCAGGCAGTGGCACTAGGTAACAAGTTAGCAGTAAAACTGAGATTTAAATCTGTGTACCTTAGCTTTGTGCATTTTCAATTATTTATGCATTCATGTATTTGCTAATTGCTTCAAAACTAAAATTCCCTAATGCCCTTAGATTAATATCATTGCCTTTGAGAGTCTTGCCTTAATTTTGTCATCTGGCTATTGCATTGGGGAATTAAATATGATTGTCATTAAAATTCTATTAATCTATATAAAATTATATGTGATAGCCTAAAAGAGATGCTGACAATTCAAAACCTCAGTTAATTCATACACAAATATTTAGAGATTACTCGCCATATGCTGCTCTCTAATCTTGATGACAAAGATAAAGTAATGAAAAGGCAGACAAGGCTCAAGTTGCCATGGAACTTATATTCTTGTGGGAGGAAACAAACAATGAAATAACAGGAAGTTTGAAAACTTTTTTCCCTGTAAATGGCCAGGCAGTAAATATTTTATGCTTTGAGGGCCGTATGGTCTCTGGAGCAACTACTCAACTTCACTATTATTCTACAAAAGCAGCCATAGACAACATTTAAATAAATGGCCGTGGTCCCATTAAAATGTATTTATTAAAGCAGGTGGCTAGCCAGATGTGGTTTTCAAACTACAGTATGCTGACTCCTGAGTCAATGAAAGCAAAACCACCATAATAAGTAGATGAGTTATTATAGTTAATCCGTTGGACAGTGTCTTGGTAGTGTCTTCCTTAGGTTTTATACTTTAGTACAACCTTTTGTAGAAGAGGACACTGGAGCTGAAATTTTAATGAAATGTAGGAGGCAGACACAGGAAAATCAGAAGGTGAACATACAGAGAGAATGCACAGACTTCAGAGTCAAAAGTCCTAGTACTTGTTCAGGAAGGAGAGTGAAACAGATAAAGTTGAAGAGATGGGTACTGGCATGTGTTAAAATAAATAATAAGCTGGATCAAGAAGTTTTAATGGCATTATAAAGAAAAGGAGACTTTATTAGAAATAAATGTGATATATCTGCACCAAAAATTTTTATGGGGGATTCTGAACAGCTAGATGTAGTGGAATAGTTTCTATTCTCCCTGCATCTCCACCTAAAACCAAAGACCCCCTAAAACCTGGATACCAAAATAAAAACCACACACACACACACACACACACACACACACACTTGCAAATATCTGGGCAGAGGTATTTTCAGAAAGACCAAACTGCAAGCATATTTTCAGCATCCATAAAACTGTACACCATCAACATTTGTGTATAAAAGACAGAGGGCAGGAATGGAGAAGCAAAACTCATGCTTTCTAACAGATATTCATTAGAAACTACTAGGTCACCTTGAGAAAAGCAGGTGAAAGGATATAATCCAGATGAAAGCAAAGGTTCTGAGATCAGGAATAGGATCTGGAGTAGATAATCAACTTTCAACCAGGGACCACTTCTAGAAAACATGGTATGTTGCCAAAAATAGGATTAAGTTTGTACAAAATAGAGAAATAAGCTGGGGATTTAGCTCAGAGGTTCGGTGGCCTGCCTCACAAGCACAAGGACCCGAGTTTGATCCCCGGTACCCCCCACACACCCACACACAAAGTGAAATAGACCCAAAGCAAAAGCAACTTACCTATTTATTATTCATTGTTTAGTGGTACATTTTAAGTACACATTATGATCACGCCTCTCATTGGGAATTGGTACCTGTACCTGATGTATCTTGGTTCTTATTTTTTCCCCATTCCTCTTCTCTCCCTTCAAACCCTTCACTCCTCCCTGTATACATAAGCTTTGTTTCCATTTCCCCTATTTGTTCATATTTTTTATCTATCTTCTTTTCTTTCCCCACACCCACTCCCTTATTTGGTCTTTTTTATTTTCAGTTTCTCACACCAGAGAAATTATTCAGTGTTTACACATGTGTGTCCTATTTATTTCACTAAGAGTATGGCCTCAAAGTGCATGTAGTACTCCACTCTATTAAAAAACCACACCTCCAATCCTCAGTTGAGAGGCACTTGAGCTGCTTCCAAGATTTAGCTATTACAAACTGTGCTGTTACAAACATGGGTGTGCGTATATCTCTGTGGTATGATACTTTTTAATTACTTTGGGAAGGTTCCCAGAAGAGGAGTAGCTGGGTCAAATGGAACTGCTAGTTTTCTGAATATCCACACTGACTTTCACAGTGGTTGTACCAGTCTACGCTCCCACTCTCCGACAAAGGATAAGAGTTGCTTTTCCCCACAGCCCTTCCAGCTTTTGTTATTGGATGTTTTCTTGATAGCAGCCATTCTTTGTAGACTGAGATGGAAATCCATCATTTTCATTTGCATCTCTCGTATGGATGTTAAATTTTTTATCATGTATTTATTTGATGCTTCTACCTCTATGCTGAGAAGTGTCTATTCATTTCAGTGCCCATTTTTGAATTAGGTCTTTAAATTTGAGGGGTCCGATTTTTTAAAGTTTTTATATATTCTAGATAGTAGTCCTTTGTCTGAGGAACAGCGGGTTAAATTTTATTTTTCCTAAATTGTGTGTTGTCTCTTTACTCTGTTGGTGATTTCTCTTGCTGTGCAAAAACTTTTTTTAATAAGATCAAATCCCAGTTGTTGATTCTTTGTGCTAGTTCATATGCGACTGAGGTTTTGTTCATAAAGTCTTATCCTATGCCAAAATCTTTAAGAGTTCTACCTAACCTATCTTCTAGCTGGTTTACTGTTTCTGTGTTAATATTTAGATCTTTGATCCATTTTGGTTTCAGTTTAGTGCAGAGTGAAAGATCTGGGTCTAATTTTAATCTTTGGCAAATTCAAACTCAGTTTTTCCAGCACCATTTAATTAAAGAGGCTATCTTTCCTCCAGTGAGGGTGTTTGGCTCAGCAAAAGCAATTTAAATGAAAGTTAGACTGAGGAATCAAACCATAAAATATCACAGAGTAAGACATTGTAGTATAAAATTCATAACAGTTGAGAGAGCTTAGGTAAATTAGAAAAGCTATTTTAAGTCACATCTCAATTAAAAGTTTAGAAAAACTACATTCAAATAAGCATGACCAACAGAAAAGTATTCAGGTTAAATTCCACAGAATGTTATTTTAAACATGAAAGATAGTTGAGGGTCAGGGATTTAGCTCAGTGGTGCTATTTGTACCTTGCAAGCACAAGGTCCTAAATTTGATCCCCAGTATTATAAAAAAAAGAAAGAAAAGATAGCAACATCACTTTAGACAATGAAATTTTTTTTCTGAAACATTTATATACAGAACAAAGCAAAACTGTAAATGATCTCTGGAAACAAGATGAAAAAAATTTATAAACAATGTAAGATCTGAAACGAAAAGAAATATCAGAATTTTTAAATTGCCAAAAATGAGTTGATAAAATGGAGACATATTAAAACAAAAGAAAATAAATGTAATATATGAAATCTTAGCCAGGTGAAACACTAAAATTAATTAATATTATATAGCATTCTTTAAAATAAAGGATGGAAAAAAAATGAATAAAAATAACAGTAACAACAAATAGTGATCGATGTTGAAGATAAGCAAGAACTGTCATTCATGTTAAGTAACAAAGAAAAAAGTCATGGGAGCAGAGCATTACTATTATTGAACTGTAAGTACATTTCCATAGACTCCTGCACAGCTGAAAACTGTTATTTCCACTCACAGAACTAAAATATATGAGATTTAAAACAATGGAGTATAATATTCAAGCCTTATATCATCAAATAATGAGAGTACAACTACACATATTTTGAAGAGAAATGAAGAGCACAAAACTGTTTCCCTTCTTTGAATTTATTAATACAGTTATTTTGGGACTATTGTGTAAGTTTATGCCTCAAAGGCAAAGTGCTTGCCTAGGATGTAGAGGACCCTGGATTCTTTCCCCAGCACCTACTCCTCCAAAATGTGTAAACCTTATGAAATGAAGAAATTGGAAATATATGGGCTACTTTAATTATATTATTCAATCATCTATGTCATCAAGAACCAATATTGCTGCTGTATAAAGATTAAAGCAGATGTTCTATTTCGGGAAACTTTTAATAAGAAGAAAAGGCTGTGATTTGTAGTGTGAAATTTGATGTGGAAACATCAGTGTAGTACTTATCTCTCCAGTACGTATCTCTATATATCAATATTTCTATATCTTTATGTATGTTTATATCTTTTTTCTTCTAGTTTATTCCAAACAAATTCTTTAAGTTTTGCCTTCTAATTAGTTCTTCTAATTACTGCTCTATCAGCAATAACTGCAGAATTAGTGATAGAAAAAACAAGTGCCCAGACTTTAGACATGAAATTTTGGAAATGACATTTTCCAAAAACTCAAGGGCAGTAAGACTCCTTGTATAACTGTTACAACCAAGTTTGGAAGTATTTGGGGTGATCCTAGAACGTGCTGTTATTAGATACTGCAGAAGTGATTAAAGCCTGCTGATGACTTGCCACATAGGACCAAGAGTCATTCATAAGAAGACTTGGAGTGTCTGAAGAGAAGATAAATTGCACTTCAAAATGAGTAGTAATTGGAACTGCTGGAAAGATATAACAATAAGTAAACACAGAAAGACAGACATTGAAACACAAATATATAATGAAAAGGAAATTACTCTGACCATCTCCAAATTTGCCGGTGGAAAGAATGTGTTGATTCACACCACAACCATGAAATGAACCAAAGCCAGATTACTGAAAACACTACTGAAAATCACAGGCCCTGGGCTACTCAACAGACTCATTATAAGAAAAAGGAAAAAAGATGCAGTGCATGGTTTTTAGAGATTAAAAGATATTTAATGAACATAAATTAAAATATGGGCAAAAATAACTATGAATATCCAGCTACAGCATAAACTCTTTAAAAATTATGAAAGAATAATTGTAAGAGCTGGGATAGTGTTGGCTTTTGTCAGAAGGAGGAATCTGAACTGGTTTTTGTTTTGTTTTTCTGTTTTTGTTTTTGTTTTTTTGGTACCAGGGATCGAACTCTGGTCCTTGCGCTTGTGAGGCAGGTGGCACAACCACTGAGCTAAATCCCTGGCCCAGGAATCCGAATTAAAGAGAGCCTAACATTTATAGAAGCTTCTCACATGGATCACAAAACTGTGTTTTTATTCTTACTATGATATCAAAAGTGCTTGCTTCATTAACCAATCTGCATTTTTATTTTATGCTTTTTACTTGTTCTGTTATAAAAATATTAAATACATTAGTAGCTGTTCTATAACATGATTAGTTTAAGTGGAAGCAAGGGTAGAAACAGAGAGTCAGATAGAGAGGTGTTGGAATCATCTCTGGGAGATGGCTAAGAGTTTAGGCGGATTCCCAAATGCTCTTCAGAGACAGAAATCCTTTGGACTGCATTCTTCTTGTGTGTAGAAAAACACTAGCAGTTGAAAGGGATGTGGAGACCTTTGTGTCATTAAGAGCATTCTGACCTAAACACCGTCTTACTTCACTGAAGCATCAAACAGCAGTATTTTGAATTTGTGCATACAATAGCTACTTTTCTAAGTGAACAATTTGGCGGAAAAAAAAAAAAAAAGTTCTATAACTACTTATTTCCCTCCATGGGCAAGCCTCACTAGGTCCTTTGAGATGTCGTATATTTAACATATATTTAACAATTTTACTAATTTATTTTGTCAATACCTATTAATTTATATTGAAAGAAGCCATTTACATTTTAGAAAAAATGAACTGGTTTTTTGTTGTTGTTTTATTTTTTTCTTTTTATTGAGTTTATTGGTACAATCTAGGTATACAGTACAGTTACATTCATCATTGCGATCTTGTATCTCTACATGACAGGTCTTGGTTCTCATTTTCCCCCTTGTCTCTGCCCTCCCTTCACCCCCTCCCCTCCACCCCATTGACAAACACTTTATTTCCATTTTTTCATTTTCTCATATTTTTCTTTTCCCTTATTCCCTTTCACCTACCCTTCCCACTTTCCCCACACCTTTAGCTATGTTGAGGAGTTTGTTCACAGAAAAAATGATTTGACAAGGTGTTTCCCATGGGCACTCTTTACATCCGTTATCTAAACACATGTTAAAAGATCTTAGCTCCTAGAGAAAGGCCTTGTCTTGGGTAAGATGTGCTGTGCAAGGATTTGATAAGTTGAACCTAAAATTAGTTTCAAGAAAATAAATATACTTGAATATTACAAAAATACAAATAAAATGCATATGCAATCAAGCACTCAATTTCTCTTGGGAAGTGAAAATATATTTTTATGATTACTACAGGAGGCAACAGTGAAAGAATGTGTTTGTGACTGGATCGGGAACGGGGTGGACTGCACATAAGGCCTGAATTGGGAATTACTTTGCATTAAGTTTGATGCCTGACTATAGTACTTAGCTAACTTAATGAAGTTGGGGAGATAGCATTACTCTTAGTTTTCATATCTAAAAATGCACGTGAGTATGGGGAGATAACAGTGAGCATTAAATATGGAGGCTTTAATATAATTCCCTGTGATCCTGTGTCACATACAAGTTGCATAGCAAATGTGAGTTCCTCTGTTTTTCAGTTATAATTGTATTTGTGAGCCTCTCCTACCACATCTGAGCCTATCTGCCTTTCAGATGTTGGCTGAACTCCAATGATTCACAGCCTGCAGAGTGCTTTTGATCCTGAGTGCGTGCCTTTTAGTCACCAGGGATGACATTTCCAGGACTTTCTGTGTGACTGGTTAGTTGATGTCAATGTGACCTTAGTGACTTTCATAATAATCCCTTTCCTCTCCGTGGTCACCTGCTGTCAGGTGGTACCAGTGCAAATGCAACTGACTTTCAGTCCCCTCGGAGCCCTAATTAAAAGTGCACCAAATTAAACTTGAATACATGGAAAACAATTAGCTGTCTCTTTTGTCTCTCCCTTCAAATCCGTAATACAGAGCAGCCAGGTGTCATGTTCAACAAATCTCCATCACTTGATGGCGGGAGAAAAGAAAAGAGATGGAAAAGTTCCAGAGTCTTCCCTTAGAGGCCTATCCTAGCCTTCCCCTCTTTCCAGTGATTGAATCATTGTGATGCTTCCATTCGAATGTTTCTCGCGATCTCCTTCTTCTCCCAACTTTCTCTTAATTTAAATTCTGACATATGTTTCTCTGTCATCACTTTGTTTTTCTAGATGTCAGCAAAACAGTCACAAAAAAATGTTAGACTTACCTGTCTGGTATTTTTTCATAGGATCTGAGCTTCAAACACAGAGATGAGTTCTCCGCACTGTTGTCCTGCTTCCACAGACAGACCCTAGAAGGAGTTATTCCTACCGTAGTGAATGCCACCCAAGCATCCATGATGGTATTTGCTCAAATATGTCTACCAATTATTGTACCTAGCATTCATTTTTGCAACTTATTAATCCTTAAACGTATACTAATCCCAGTAACTAGTTCTTACCTTATGCCTTCATATATACAGAGAAACCAAATGAACTGCTCAATTTTCTAGTCATTTTTATCTGGTGCACCAGTTTCCTTATTCCCCTGACCTGAATTATTATTGCATTCTCCTGAAGAGAATGATTAAAATCCCCAAACTAAATCAAATAATTCAAATAAACCTAACATCCTTGAAAATGAGATCGTAAGGGTAGATTTAAGATATAGTGACCCATTAATTTGAAGATCAAACACAAGTTGTGCTAATTATGAACAGTATGAATTTGGGCATACCATTAAACTTTGATTATCAGCTTTTCTATTCATTTTTACTTAAAACTGTGACCAAATATTACACAACTTCTTGACCTTTTTGAGGATTCGAGATGATTTAAACAATAGTCTACTATGATTCCTTACTTATATGGAAGGTGATATTGTTAATGTAAAGAGGGAAAGGCTGGCTATAACCAAAAAGTCATCCTCGGCTGATGTTGGCAAATGACACCGCAGGGAAAACATACTAAAGAATAAGGTGGAGTAAACATTTAGGATGATACTATGAATTCTAATTTAACGTTATATAAGTTGGTAATACAAGTATATAAGTTTGTGGGAAGTTCATAAAAGTTCTGAACAGATGAAAGCATCCTTAGCAATATTAAATTCAAGGTCAACATGAAGCATAAACGAAGCCCTGCTCTCTCGTCACTTAGGCAGATAATATCATTTGGGCCTATGCCCTTTTCCACCCAGTTCATAACACACTGTGAGAATTCTGGGGTATGGAGTTGATTTTATAGACTCTAGTCCACACTTACTGGTATTAACAAACTCCATTTCCCAGTTTTCGAGGTTTCCTGACTAGGCAATGTCACATGTGGCCCTTGTGCATGTACACGCCCTCTGGCTCCCATGAGTGACAGTCACGATGAACAGACCACTGGGGAAAATTCCATGCAATTGTGGTCAGGGAATGGTTGTGATTTGCTGCACACATTCAAATGTTGGAATTTCTGTTGCCCCACTTGCAGACTTAACAGGACTCAAAATAATATCAAAGAGTTCAGCAACAATTACAATGTAAACACTCCCATGGTACAGAAATCTATCACAGCCTATAAAAACATCCACAGTTATTAATGTCACTTGCTTGGTCATTCACTCTTTGGTATTTCTTTACTATCTGAAGAGAACTGTTCACTGCCCCGTAGAATTTTTTATTTTACAACCTCTTGAAACTAAGTACTCCTGTAGTTCAATAAATGCCCGACCCTTCTTTTTCTTTGCAGTGTTTTGCTGTGCTTCTTACCCTTACTGGCAGCAAGAGGTCAGGATTGTTCAAGTCTCTTACTTCAGTGCTCCATGAGATTAGTGTCACCTCCAATATATATATCTTTGCAGCTCTAGCCAAAGGGAATTAGGCATCAGCATCTAGTGGCTAATCTGGGATGGGCTTTCAGTACACCCCAGTGTGCTTCTAGGTGGCACTGTTATAGAAAAAATAAAACTTCTGTCATAAATCATGATGCAAGGGTTGACCATCTCCCATTCTCTCAAAGGTCAAGGCTTCAGAAAGGGTCTTTGGGATCTAAGAACAAAGAAATAGCCATAAAATATTGTATCCATATACATTGAGGGAAATTTTTTCTCTTCTTCATATTTCCATTAGAAATAAGTAAAGAAACTCCTAGAGCAGAGCAGAGATACATCATTAGACATCATTATAGATCCATCTAGAAGTATACTCCTGAGTGGCTTTCAGTTAGGAAGGAAATAAAACTAAAACTGAAATGAAAACCCTCACTGGAAGCCACAACATGGGCGGCTGACAACTCTAGGCTTTGCTTTCTAATTGCTATAATTGTTTTTTCTCCAAACTCCTTTTCAAGTTCCAGCCTCCTAGTTTTCTATGAAGAGCCATCTCTTATTCAATAAATAGGGCTTTGTTTGTTTGTTCAATTCATCTTTTATCCCTCACCTTCTGCCTTGGACACAACATATTATATTCACGGATCTGGGTCACTGGTGAGTTGCACTCTTGTCTCTGAGACACTGGCCTTTCATTATTTAGGAAGGAAGGTAATCAGAAGAGTATGGCCAGGTATTGAGTTAACATCATCTAGAGGGCAGATGGTAGAGAATACTGTCAGCAACAGTATCACAAAATTCTGATTCTGGGAGAGGAAATATTGGTCTTGCCTTAGCTTTTCATTTCTCAAGAGACAACAAAAAGGAAATTTATTTATACTGCCTGTTTGCCCCAGGCTCTCATTATCAGTGAAATGTGCTTCATGCTTCTGGACTCTGAATACATTTTGGAAATATTGCATAAGCTATATTTTCTCATTTAGTGACCTGTTGCTGTACGCTTTATTAGAATTCTGAATCTATCGATCTATGTTCTATTTATGCTATATCTATCTCATTTATTCCCTTCTTTCTCCTTTATCACTCATTTGCTTCTTCATTTATATTTAATTACATTTTTAACAACTATCACCACATAATCTTCTTATGAGATGATCACTAAGCCAGGTATGATGGTGGCACTAGCCATGTGTAATCCCACACTAAGAGACTCTGAGGCTAAAGAATCAGAAGTTCAAATCTTGCCTGGGTAACTTAGAAAAAATTTGCCTCGGGATTAAAATAACAACAACAACAATAATAATAATGTCTGGTGATACAGCACAATGCAAAGCCCCTGTATCCAACGCCTGTATGCAAAATAAAGATTCTCATTGCAATCCCAAGTTCTACATGGTACATCATCTGATGTATTAGAAAGTTCAAAGAGCTTCATTCAGAAGATGCAAACTTCTTTCTTCACTAAGGACACCATTCCTGGTATGAAGTACCTATCTAGACTGTTGTGTCTTCTTGAGTGAGTTCTGAATTTATCTGCCTAAGTATTCTCAATATATTCTTCACAGGATTCTTTGCCTGTTGGATGATGTTCATCATGTTCACAGTGTTGGTACTTTCCCATTGTTCTGTTTAACCATTGGTACTTAGCACTGTCTCATACTTCTGTCCCGTTAAAGATAATTCAAAAAAGACAAAAATAAGCTGTTTTTCAGCATATTAGGATATTCTCTTCACGTCATTACGACCATGACAACGTGAAGCAAGATTCTGGACAACTTGAACATAGATCCAAAAATACAAACAGCCTAAACTTTAAGTACATAATAAAGTACTTCTCCCAGCCACACCTTCTTTTTTCTGGCCTCATACCTCACCACTACTACCCAAAGAAATCTACAGAAAAAGAAATCCAGGTAGAAGTTTTGGGAAATGTATTAAAGAAGGAAGGCTTGATGATGCATTGCTGGTGTTCTTTATGTGTGAGGCCTTATTATGACAGAAACCCTTTCTCTTTTAATTCTAATGCTTATCTAGATAGTGGTGATGCTCAACCTATCACTGCCTAGGATACTTTTACATCTTTCACTATATTGAATGTCAACCTATAAGATAACGATGGCTGTTGCTTAAACCCTAGGAGTCAAATGAAGAAGAAAAAGGTAAAAGAATGTTTATGATTTTACTGAGATCATTGTCACAAAATATGGGAAGGAAGTTAAAAGGAGTAGTAGGAGAGCAGTATGCTATAGATAAGAATAGAAGTATCATTATGCATGATTTTATTCAACTCTCATGTGCTTAAGGAATACATTTACAGTAAGGTTTTCATTTATTTGCAGAATCTGTCCTTAGTAAGGCCAGTTTTCAACACTAGAGTCTTCGATGAGTCTTCTTATGAGCTCCTGCCCATGAGCTCCTGACCTCTGCCTTCTTGCTACTACATGTTGCTCAACTTTCAATTTTACTTCTTTTGCAGCTCGTGTTCCTTCTTCTTTACTGGCAGTTTCATTTTCCACCTAAACATTTAGGAAGATTTGACTTTTCACATTACACTGATCCCATTTATAGCAGCCCTATAGTCTTTGGCGCTAGCTCTCTTCTGGCTTGGTTCTTCAAGGCTTGATCCCAGCTGAGTAACGTATACTCACAGTTGCTTTCATATGGATCAACTGGGAAGCACAAGTAAAGAAGAGACCGGATATATAAAGATTTGTTGGAGCTGAGAGCAGGAGAAGACAGAGCCTGCAGACTGCGATATAGGTCCCACACTCACAGGGGAAGAGAGAGCAAGAGGGAGGTTGGAGTAGGAGGAACTTCATACCTTGGAATGTTTCCAGAAAAGACTCAGTCAGACCAATGGTGAGACTTTGAGGAAGGGGAGCCTTTCTAGGAGTCCCTTCTCTCACTGAATCATGCCTGCTTTAACACCCTGCTTGTGCTTTGCCATTGGCTGGGTTTAGCCCATGGGAAGCATGGTCTTGGTAGATCTGTGAAAGCCGTGCATTAGTCTGTTACGTCTCTTGTGGCAGAGGAACAACAACAACAAAAAAAATCACTTTTCCTTGTTTACGCAAAGATTAATGAATGATGTTGGGAGGGTACAAATCACTGTGAGAAATATTTTTAGCCCAAGGTCTTTTTAATGACTTCCTATATGGCATTCAAAGCTATACTGACTTATTTTCCTTCTTTAAATATTAATTTCAATATCAGTTCTTCAGGTGATCCTCTCTGACCCAGCCATTTAATGTTGCATGTGCGCCCGAGTGAATTAAGATCTCCGTACTCAATTTTATTTTCTTTCTGAATTAGCCTGAATTACGATCTGATGTTTTCTTAGGCAGTTAAGTACTTTTCTTCCCCACTTCACTAGAGTGGTATTCTAGTCTGCCTTGTTCTCTGTTGTCAATACTGACACCGTGCTCAACAGTAATGCATACAAGGAGCAGCATACACTAAAGTCATTGTTGCAACCAAAGCTTTTTTCCTCCTCTAATTCTTTCGTTCATTTGGATTCTACTCCTTCGCATCACCCAAGACACCACACTGATTTCCTAGATCATATATTAGACACACAATGCACAGAGCCGGTGTTAGCACAGCTTCTTCCTTCATGGACCTGTGAGCCTCTTGCAGCTAAAGGTCACGTGCTACACAGCGGACAATAGGGCATCAGGTACTCAATAGATGAGTATCATTAGACAATAGCAGGAATAGAAGGATTCCTAATATATTCAGCTTCCCAAATAAGCCCTTTCTCTTCTATGTACAGTGGCTTTTGGGCTCCAAAGGGATGTCTTGTGCATTTGAGCGTTCATGCAGATATGAAAGGCACTCAGCAGGAAAAGCTAAGAGATGGGCCTGAACGTAGGCAGCCATAAAAGCAACTGTGAGTAAAGTCTGCAAGATGTCTTTTCTCTTTGCAGGAGGCGGATCCATTTGGTGTTCAAATAGGAAGGACGCTGTCAGGTTTGGTGAGGAGACCTGGGGTTTGCTTTGTACTGAAGACAGGCCCTGAGGCCAGTACCTGGTCCTGGAGCCAGAGACCTGGGCTAGTTTTTCCAGTCCCTCTTCCGGTGAGAGCAAATCCTTTGTTCAATGATCAAAGGGCTGCTTCCCCTCCAAGGTCCACACTTCAGTGCCATCTCTGTCACAAAACCCTGGGGAGCAGCCCTTCCCTCCTCTTTAGGCTGATGCTATTTCCTAGCACGGAAAGAGCAGCTGAGTTTCACTGTTGAGGATCAGTCTCTTCATGATTATATTCTGTCAGTTTTAAATCTCTAAGGTTAAGTTTTTGAGTTTAAAAATTTTTAGCGTGGCGAGTGGGAAATAGGAAGAAAATGGCTAAAGGGGAAGTAGAAAGGGGAACGGAAAGGAAATAAGGGAAAGAAAAAATGTGGAAAAAAAAGGGAAGTCTTTGTAAATAGGGAAGGGTGAAGGGGATGAAAGGAGGGCGGGGGCAAGGGGAAAAAACAAGAACCAAGATACATCATGTAAAGGTACAAGATGCCAATGATAAATGCAACTGTATTGTTTGCTTTAAATGTACAAATAAACTTTAATGGAAAAAAGAATAACATTTTTAGAGTGGAGATACACCGGGACTCTGTGATAAAGGGGGAAGGAGAAGAATGGCAAGAGAATGGAATAAGGTGTTTGAGAAATTTGGGTTAGAAATTTCTCTTGCTGGCACCTTGATCTTGGACTCACAGCTCCAAAATTCTGAGAAATCAATTTCTGTTCTTCATAAATCATGCAGAGGCAAGTATTTTGTTCCAACAATACAAACAGTCTATGACACCTAACATGAGTGTGGCACAACTGGTGTCAGCAAACACCTATTCCTTTGGATAAAGAATCTGCAGGATTTTATCATTGGAAAATATTTGAACTACTGCTTATGAAGCAAAGAAAGACTTTCTTATCTACTTATCAAACACCCTGCAAGCTTCTGCTTCAAGGTAGGTGAGTCAGTTAGGCAGTGTTGAGCAGAACAGTTCATCTGAGTGCAAAGCATTTTATTACACAAGCAAGTTAAATAAAAACGTCAAGTGTAGCCCAACTGACTTTACCCTACTTTACCCTAGTACTAAAGGAAGAGGAGACATTCCTTTTCCATCTTGTTTAATCCTCAGAGAAGGAGCAGAAATCACGTGGGAATGAGAGGGAATGTGACAGAAACAATGCAGCTCACTACGGTGGAGAATTAAAGACTTGCAGTATTACTGCTCTTTTGATGACTCACAGGGACTTTTACCAGAGAAATGTTAGGCCCATGAATTTATGTAACAGACAAACCATTGCTTCCAAAGCACACCTTTTCTTTACTCTGTATACAATCTTATTAAACAGGGTTGAGTTTTGTGTCTCTCTCACAGCTCTCCTTCTAAACACCATGAATTTGAACATAAACTCATCTGTAAAAAGACTTAGAGCTTTTGGTACTACTTCTCTTCTAAGTTCCAGCCCTTTAACCATTTTTTCATTAACCCTTAAACAGAATCCTGCAAGGTTACCTAGTTATACATTCTTTTTCTAGCTCTTCTTTTTTCTATTTCTATTGCAGCCTAGGCATTCTGAAACAAATGTGCCCTTTGGTGTCAAAGAAACTCTACTGTGTATCTCTTACTGACTTAGGGCAATTACAAAGTCTCACAGAGCCCCAAACCTCTCTTACGTAGTGAGGACAATTATAGTCTCTGAAGTAAGATACTCCAGATGAATAAAATCGGTGGTCTGCAAGATACTTAGTGAACACTCAATGTATGGAAGTTACTATTCAGATACCACAGGAATTCATTCAAGTATGATTTTTTTTTCTGATCGGCTCATCATTGTTTTAAGACTCCAGTTTCTTTGTGAACAGGAAACATTTCTAATTCATCTAGATATCATCATGAGCCTATGTGATGCTGTGCACAGGTTCAAAAGTGCTACAGCCCTATTGGTTTAGGACACAATTCCAATTTTATGATCTGCCTTGTAGCTAAACAGAAGAGGTAGATAGAAGGATTGCTTCCAGATAGGGCCATCATGTAAACAAAGGTGTCGAAGCAGAGATCAGTGAGTAAACATAATGATGGTTCTTTGTATACACAAAATGCCAAATGCACCCCTAAAGAAAATTGACATAGGGAAACAATGAGGCCTACTTCAGGAAGAGATTGGAAAGAGGTTTATAGAAGTCCTAGAATGTTATAGGCTAGGAATGCAGGTGCTCTATGGAACTAATGAGAGTTTTCAATAGGTGGAATGGCAGACGCGGGGAAAAGATGGTCCACCATCTAGGTCAGCAAGGGACAGGGCACAATGGCTTGAAAGCTCAGAACAAATCACCCAATTCTGTTTCCCGAATTGTTCATCTTCTATGGGACATGATGAATGCTGACTTTAGACTCCTTCCTTTGGTTCCGCCAGCAAATCTGTAGCTTAATCTTTTTCCAATCTCAGCTGTTGCCTAATAATCTGTTCCAGGCACAGAAATTTCATTAACTTCTCAATGATGTCCACAGGCTTTGACCATGGATTTCATCTGTTAAGCTCCTTTTATTTCAGCTGGTATACAAATTACCCTTTGCTTGAGAAAAAAGAAAAGAAAAAAAAAAGAATAAGGAGAAAGGTAGAGGGGGAAAAATGCAAAGCTGTCCTTTATTTCTTAAACAACTTTTCCCTCCTCAGTGAAAATAGGTGTCCAGAAGAGAAATTGAATTCCTGAAACAAGGGCTAGATATTGGAGTAACCCCAAATTTTCTCACTGGTAACTTCAGAGGTTGTCTGTACCATGACCAGTATGATATATGATCGTCTTATCCTTTTTAGAAAACTATATCATCCCTGGTAGAAACATAATTATTCCTGATGCTAGAAATGTGATAAGTATACACTGGATTGTGCAGTCTGAGAATTGAGGGGCTGAGAAAGTGGAGAGGAAGAGAGAAGAGAGTTCCACTATCTCCTGCTCAAAAATCATCGTGGAGTTGCTGTGCACAGATTGAAGAATGACCTTGGGATTTCAGGGGGATTTCAGGTGTGAGCGGGAAATACATTTTGGGACAGAGTCATAATTAACCATCTTTCCTCTGCAAAGCTTCTTATAACTGGCAGAGTGAGTGGCAACTGCTTCTTAGGACACATAGGACCTTCTCCTTTCATATCCCTTACCAAAGTCCAATACATTATTTCATTGCATATATGATTTTTCTTCATTTTGAAGTTCTTTGAGAGCAAAAATCAAGCTACACAGAGCTAACACCAATGCTTTAAGACAAAAATTTCCACAGGAAATAGCTACACCATGGTGAATGACAGAATTTGCTAAAAGGTACTCAAAGAAACCAGAAAAATAACATAAGGCAGAGACAATTCTGTACAAATACTCTAGTGCATATATTAGTGATTATTGTAGGAACTCCAAAAGCTAGAGTTCTGGAGGTTATTTTCTCTTTCGCTTCAGTGGGTAACTTATGTAAGTTTCCACAATTTAGAAGTTTGATTAACTTAGAATCTTACGGGGGAAGATGCAGTGACTTAAATTGTAGAGTCCTTAGTGTCTGCATGCTTGTGTGCTTATTAGTTCAGAGAATCTTTATTGCCAGTCTACTTCCTTTTTCTCTAGGACCTGACCAGATTTCCAATATATAAGGGAAAATGGAGGATTAATAACATCAAAGAAAACACATATGAGATGCATTGTCATTCTAGCTGATGGTTCCAATAAAGATATTTTGGGAGAAGCTAACTAGGCATGAACAAATTTCACTATCACTGTGGTGCTTTCCAATTTCTGAATCAACGTTTTTTTGTTTGTTTGTTTGTTTGTTTCATAAAATGAAATGGCAGCCTATAAAGATCTTGATAGAAGTGGTTTTCATAATAAATTTCTTTGTGATTTTTCATGTACAAAGTAGTTTCAGATATAATATCCTATACAAAACCAGTACTGGGCTGGGGATTTAGCTCAGTGGTTCTGCCACCTGCCTTGCAAGTGCAAGGTCCAGAGTTTGATCCCTGGTACCAAAAAACACAGCAAGTATACCATTAGGATCTTATATACAATTGTAGTTTTTCACACCAGAGAAACTATTTAGTGGGCTAAAGGTATAGGGGAAGTGTTTCTTTCTTTTTTATTTCTTTTTTTTTGTGTGTGTGTGATACCAGGGATTGAACTTGGGACCTGTTGCTTGCAAAGCAGGATTTGGCACTGAGCTAAATCCCCGGCCCATTAATATATATATTAATTGAGTTTATTGGTACATTTTAGGTATACAGTACAGTAAAATTCATCACTGGGATCTTGTACCCCCACATGAAATGTCTTAGGTCTCATTTTTTCCCCTTGTCCCTGCCCTCCGTTTGTATTTGTTTTTTGAAACAGAATCTCACTAGTCTGCCCAACCTGGTCTTGCCCAACCTGGTCTTTAACACAACCTGGTCTGAACACAACCAATCCTCTTGCCTTGTCTAGAGCAGCTGACTAGAGGCACGCACAATCACATGCAGATTCTGAGTGGCTCTTATTTGCTTTTCCTTGAGAAGCACGGCGTAGGTTTCCCTTCGTCTCTTCCTCCACCTTCTTGTACAAAGTATATGGGCTGGCACCTTTACGTGGTAAATAGAAATCTTCACTATGAGAAACAACAATATATCATGAGTGACCTCTGATGAAACCAGAATTCAAGGCTCACGATGCCACCCTCTCAGGAACGGCTATCGCCTACCTTTCCATAACGTAATTTGGGTAAAATAATTGTTCTGGTTTTGTCATGCTTATCTTTTTTTTCTGAAAGAGAATCCTTACCACACCTCCCATTCCCATTTGTCTCTGAAGCCAAATTAAATTCAATTGGGACTTCTGAAAAACTGTATGGTCCCAGATTTTAGGTGCTAGCACAAGGGTGAAAAATCTCAATTTCCATAATCAGGCAAAATCCTCATCTTTTCCATATATATCTAAACATAATACCTATCCAACTATTCAGTTACAGTTTGCCTATATGCATTTATGTCAGGAAATAATTGGCATCAGGAGAGATAATATTAGCTAGGCCAGTAGTCAAATGTCCAATTCTTCCCTGAACTTGAACGCTATCAATTAGAAACATTTTTTTCTTTTAACTTCCTGAAACAATTTGGTGGTTGGGATCATTTTTCTTCATCACAGGTGTTTCTCAAAACGCAGTCAGACCACCATCCTCTGAATCTCCTTAGGAGTTTGCTTGCAGTCACATCTCTGGGGCTCACTCTTTCACTGAATTTCTGTGCTGGAGCTCAGGACTTCACATTATAACAAGTTCCCAGCTTATCCTGATGCACATTAAAATTTAAGAATCCTGACATGTTCCAAGACTGTAGCCTATTAGGCTCCTACAAAGCATCTCATTGTTTCCATGTTCAGTGTGACTGTTTTGGTGGTTGCCTTACTGTGAAAATCCCCTACCTTTGTTTTCTTTCGTGTTCAGTACAATTATCAGGCATCACCCTCATTCAAAGTTAGAACTACCAAAGCTGGCTGTTCTTCTGTGTTCCATCAGTTATCTACTGCCTTTCATTTAAAATAGTACGTTCTGTCTCCTGAATTAGACTCCCTACACCTTAGATTGCACCATTTCAACCTGGATGATTAGAACTTCTCTTCTTATCTGCTAATGAATTTTTTCATTTTTGCTGTTTTCCTAAATAATATCACTCCTAATCTTTGGAGGACTATCTTTGCTCCATTAACACCTATATCATTTTGTTATGATTTGACCCATCCTTGGCTTGGGACATATCCTCAAAAGCATAAATGGATCAACATGTGCCAACTCCCTGTCCACAGCCAAGGTGGCCTGCAGATGGCCACCAACCTAATCTGATCAAGGAAAGCAAAGACACATTGGGGACGAATTCACCTGATCATTTTAAGTATTGTGGAAAAGTGATAGTTATATCACTAGTTATAGTGATAGTTATAACTAGTTATAGTTAAGTTGTTTACATTTTTTCCCCTTTCAGTGTGGTTATGCTAATGTTTGACATTCAGTAAGGGATATACATCTCTCTTTGTATTCTATCATTTTTCTTTGTCCTGGCTAAATTTGGGGGGGGGCTGGATGATACATTGATTAGGAACCAAAGAGAAATTGGTTCTGTAAAGAAGTGTTACTATACCCGCATAATGTTCATAAAACTCCCGCTCAGCCTCATTAGTAATGAATTTCATTATCTGCTGAGTTTTCCTTGCGTTGATTCTTTATGCACAGTTGAACATATCATGTGCACATTCTTATTTCCATTTCTTTCTAACACAAAATGCAGTTTCTATAGATACCTTTTATTAGACTGTGCTTTCTTCAATTAACAATATATTCTGGAATTCTCTTTAGTGCACAGAGATATTTCTCCTTCCTTTTCAGCTGCATATAATAGCAATCTACTGCAGACACAATACATGGTTGTTGAACCACATGGCCATGTGGCTTTTTATTATTTCTAATACTTTAAAATTACAAGCAATGCTTTAATGAATTAACTTTTGTATACATATTTTTGTATTTCTTGAAAACAAAACGCAGTGTAAATTTATATGTATAAGATTGATAGATCAAAAGATAAATGTACTTTATTAGATATTTCCAAATCACCATCCACTGTACCAACGTAAATTTCTATCAACAGTATATTATAGAATCAGTTTGCCACAGTCTTGCCAATGAAATGTCTTACTTCATGTTAATTTAATAAAGAGTGGTCTTAATGAACACATCTCTCATTATAAGCATGAATGTATTTATATAGGTTTTGCATATATTTTTTTTCAGTAGCTCTAAATTACAGATGCACATCAGTATTGTGTGGCCCGTGTGTGCGTATGTGTGTGCTCATACACACATACACACAACTGATAACCTCCTAGACATAAAGAAACCTATGTGACTAAAATAATAAAACGTGGGAAATTGAGTTTCCACCAATAAAAGGTCACCTGAAGAGTTCTAATACACAACCAATGGTATACACTGCTGCTTTCTGTGATACAGAGTGAGGGCATGAGTTCCCAGTTGCTGCAGTCATAATTGTTATCACAGGGGCAAACTGCCCAAACAAGAAGCCAGAAATAAAGAAAAAAATGTAGCTCCACTAGATTCAATCTACATAGAAAGCTGGGTCCATATCTGTACTATTCTTTTATGAGAGGCAAGGAATTTTATAACTTGGCTTCCATGCATGATCAATGGTTCCATTTCTTTAGGCAATTTTCCCTTCCTGCCCTCTTTCTTCCTTGTCTGGTTGGGTGAACGTCTTGTCCTTTTAGAAGCCTGTGCATTTGGGGATTATTGTACAAAGCTGTCTTGATTTGTTTCTGTCTTTTCCTCTACAAAGTGGGTCCTTGCAGAGTAAGACTGTCTCTTATCCATATTGTATAATGTGCTAAAGAAGAATTTAAGTTGCCTTAATATGAATTGAAGAATAAATTGATTATGAGTCAAAGACAGTGCTATGTAACTGTTTTCCTAGCATTCTGGAAGGCTGAGGCAGGAAAATCTCAAGTTGAGCCCCGACAGGCAACTTAGTGAGATCCTATCTCAAAATAAAATAAAATAAGGGATATAACTCAATGCAATTAGCCTAGATTTAATGGCTAGTCCTAAAAAACAAAATCTTAAGAATAAAGTATAATTCTTTCTTAGGAGAAGTATTGTTTTAGAGAAGAAAATATCACTTCTTAAGTTCCTAAGTTATGCCATGCTTAAGAATGTGACCCAAATAATAATATAGTTTTGGTTATCATATCTCAGAAATATAGAGGTGCCATGGAAGTATGCTAGTGGGTGTGGTCTGAGTAAGTTTTAGCCCATGATGTATTTTCCTGCTGTAGTCTAGGCAGGCAATTTCAGGACCAAACACCAAATATTTAGACTTTAGCCATATGTTATCTATTCTGTGATGACTTATCACATCCCAACCTTTGCCAAACCTGTCAGAGAAGTATCTTCTATTCATGGCAACCCTATCACACTGTTGGAGAAATACAAGGCTAGGTCACACACAGCTTCTATAAACCAGGGCAGAGTTCTTGTCACTAAACCAAGAAGTGAAGTTTTACATACATTTGATGAGGCCAGGTGATATGTGGTTTGACTCAGGAGAAAAGTAAACTCTGCTACTCAAAGCCTATGGGGTGACTTTGAGAACTCTTGACAGCAGAGAAAGTACATCTAGAAACTTACTTTTAAAGTCAAATTTATTGAGTTATAATTAGCATGCATCAACTTTAAGTGCATAGTTTGATGATTCTTAATAAATTAATACATCTATGTAACCACAACCATAATCAAGAAAATAAATATTTCCTTACTTCAAAAGCTTGCCTTGTGTCCTTCCTTGTCAATCACAGCACCCCCTAATCCCCACGGAACCAAGCAACCACTGGTTTACTTTGTGTCACTATAGATTAGATGTCTTTTTCATTTGAATTTCTAAGCACCTGCCAAACAGTTTTGTAAGGAGACTGTACTATTTTACATTCTCCTCAGCATGCATGAAAATTCCAATTACTCTGGAAATTCATCAATACTTGTTACTGTCATTTTTCTTAGTTTTATCCATCCTACTGGGCATATATGTTTGTGCATTTAATTACAGTGCTTTATGTAAATTAAAGGAAATAACTCGGATGATTAAAAATACTTGATCAGTCTCTGTAGATGCTCCCAAACATCCTCTCCCTACTAAAATGGACCTGCCATTTTCTTAGCTAGAATTAGTTTATTTCCTCTCCTCTTTAATCTGGGTTGAAACCATTACTAGGTTTGACTCATAAAATGTATCAAAAATATTCTGAGACTTTTGAGGCCAAGAATTCAGACTGACTCCATTTCATGATAGTAGAGCTACAGGAATTATGCTATTAAAAGCCCAATCCACATGAAAGCTACATGGAAAACTGAGACACCTGATTGAGGGCCTTGCATGAGCCCAGAGCCAGCATCACGGGAGTGAGTCATCCTAGACATTTGAGCCATGACAAGTCTCCAAAGGACCAGACTCTATTGAGTGTCAGCATCCAACTGATCTATTTGATGAAGAATTTAAGAGATAATGAAATGGTTGTTTTAACCCACTGTGTTTCAGAATCCTTTAAACAAAGTAAGGGTAACCAACCATCTATATACAAAATTCCTAGCTTTGTGCTCAATAAATACGGTATTTATTAAATTAATGTACTCACCTATTCAACATACATCCTTTGTGGACTTAGCACGGTTCTAGCACTGCCATGTGTCTTAAGAAAAATAAAAGATCAGTTCCTCAATTTGAAGATAGGAAAGGATTTAGTTTTAATATTTAGGAGTCTGACAATTAGTGACCTTCATTTGCTCAGTATTGAGTCTTTCCCAATGTGGGGCCCTATTGGGAGCCTAAAACAATTTTTATTGAGCAGCAAGTGCTAAGTATCATCAGTACTTCTCTACCACAGCCCTTGCAGTGCCTGGGTTTCCAACAATACCTGCTGCTTGAGCAACAGTGGAAACATGACCTACTTCAGTCACGTAGGCAGAGATTTTGTCTTGCAACAGTTCATTCTTTGAGTAAATGGGGTGCAATCTTGAATAGCTAGAGGATAGTAAATTGATCGCTGATGGAGCTCATTCAAGCAGCCCCAATCACCCACCACTCAGTTGCAGTTTACAGGCAGCTGTGACAGATTAAGTCCAAAACGAGCGCAGCAATTGCAGCTGCCTGGATGCCCAGAGCACAGGATGCCCTTTTTACCTCTTTTCAGAATGAAAGAGACAGAATGAACCACTGTAGTGCACTCTGCCCTGACTGTCTTCCTGTTCTTCCTGTCCCCACCAAAAAAGACATTGGAGGCTCATTGATGGTTTGAACAGGATGAAACCTAATGTAGTCCAAACTCATCATTTAGCAGATGAGGAAAAGGAGGGCCTGGAAGGTTAAGTGATGCTCTGCTAATCATACAGGGAATAAGAACAGCCTGTATCAGATGCCAGGACACTAGAATCTTAATCATATCTCTTCTCCATTTCCATATACTATTTCTTTGCTCCTCTGGTACTTGAGACTTGTTTCCAATAGCTGCTCATGTTTTAGGAAGGTCTGCAATTTGCATCAGAGGACAGATTGTAGGGACCAAGACAGTTACCAGAGCCATCTCTCAAAGATCACTGCTTAATTCTCAAGCAATCACTTACCTGCCAAACTTTATATTTTAGGTATTCCCCAAAATTAGCTAGGAGACTGATATATAGAAAGAACTTTACATAATATGTTGGGAGACAGAAAATTGCAAAACACTATTTTCTGGGGGTAATGTGCTTATTTAGGGGAATATAATAATTAAAACTCAGTTATATACAATAAATATCAATATTGGATAACATGTATAATAAAGTTGATTTAAGACTTTCAATGAACCCAAAGTTTTGAGACAAAATAGGTTAATCCAGGCAATGTGCACATATATCATACAAAACAAACTTTGTCCAAATGAGCCTTGCTACTCAGAGGGTGCTTCCTGGACCAGCAGCCTCGGCACCAACTGAGTGGGTGGTAGAAATACAAAAGCTTGGGCCTACTGGACTGGAATCTGTACTGCATAATAAACTTAGTAGGTTTGCACCCATGTGCAAGCAGAGCCAAAAATAAATGTGGAAGTGTAGAGTTGATTCTGTCTGGGTGTGCACCAAGCTGAGGGCAGCACATGCATGTGTCCATTAAGGCTCTTAGGTCAATTGGGAGAACTTGGGCTCACGATTGAAATGACTTCATTAATACCATGGACATAGTATTAGTGGTTATCAGTTAAGTAAAAGAAAATAATGTAGAACTCATACGTGGATGTTGGAAATTTAAAAAAGATGGGGATAGAAAGAATATAAATCTTAGTATTATTGCAGTGGAAAGATGGAGGGGAGAGGCCTGTATTTCATGCTAGACAGGAGTTCCTGGACTGATAATGCCACTAGCAAAGGTGGAGAAGCTAAGAGAAAAGACGCTTCATAGAGTGAAATACAATAATCGTGATAATGGTGTTGGTACCAATTCTATCCTTAGAACTGAAACCAACCGATCTCGTCAATCTCTTCTTGACTCTAGAAATTGAGTCCAAGGAAGTTGGGATAGATTCTTCCTCTCATTTCCAACCTTCCCCTTTTCTCCCCAGGTCCCTTTAAATATCTCCTCAAAATATATGCATAGCAGCCCTTTCATGTCACTGTTAAAAAGGATCCCAAATGGAGCTCGATTTTTCATTTCACGTAGCATTTTGCTTTATGCACAGTCATGTAATGTTAAGAGTGATTTGGGGTTGATAAATTAGCAGCCAGGAAGGAGTTCCAGCAGGAGCTTCAGGTAAGTCATTTAGTATTTGGTGAGTTATGTAGAGCTTTGGCTTCTTCCTACACCCAGAGGCAGTAAATATCTCTCTCTCGATGGTGCTTGTGGAGAGTGACTCTGCATTGTGAAACTGTGAAGTGTATTTTTGTGCACACACACACAAAAAAAATCATTTCAAACTCTAGATCAGAACATGAGAGCCATATGCCACCTGAGAGCATTTCTGATTCAATTCGATGATGAAAGCCAAGAGACGCCATCTTTTCTCAGGGTCCTTAGCTATTTGAGTATTTCAGGCCGGACAGATTATTTATTTACATCACTCTTTTTCTTTTAACTTCCTCCTCCTCTCTTTCCCCACTGCAGCCTCTCTTTCTGTCTTTCTCTTTACATGATGTCTACATGGCCAAAAATTTACTGATGTTAGACAATGACAAATATTTAATGAAATTATGTCAAAATTCAATAGGGATCATGCATGAGCTTTTTCCCCCTGATTCATGGGAACTAGCCTAGTTGTAACCTTGTAAGATATCTCTTCAGTTTTAGAAACCAAGATTTCTACCCAACTCTAAGCTCCATATAGATTGAAAATATTACATAGCTCATGGGGAAAAAAAAAGCTAAAGAAAGCTGAACATGGTGGTATCATCATAGTACTTACAAGGGTGAGTCAAAATGATTCTACCATAGGGACCCCTGGGCAAATTAGTGAGATCCTGTCTCTAAATAATTAAATAGGTAAATAAAGAAATATAAATTTGGTTATGTAGATCAGTGCAGAGCCCTGGTTTCAAGTATCAGTAATTAAAGATGAAATAAAAGATAAAACTATTTTTTTAAAAAGTAAAAGAAAATGCATCTATTGAAAATGTCATGCCAGATAAAAGCTAAGCAGATGACTGTGAAGGTTATATGCATTAGAGAAGGGCTAGCTATTATGATTTGAAAACTTCATCTTACCTGAAGAATGCAGCACTCTGGGAAAGTCATTTCACTAAGTTTTCAGCGAGAACCTCCTAAATTGAACGGAAAGGCAAGACAAGGTGAGCATTCTTAAAACTTTAAAATTACAAGTGTGAATTTGAATTTGGCATCTTCATTCTTTCATAATTAGCTCTTCCAACACCCTTGCTGTGGGCCAAAGGAGTGTAGAAAAAAATGGTAGCATTTAGGGCTGTGAGGGATGATTTACAAAGGAAATTCACTAGCCTTGCAGGCCACACACTAATGAACTCTCTATTGAGCTTATTGCCTTGTTGATAACACACAATCACTTTCCTACTAACTTCTTGTTACAGGCCAGCATGTTCTGATCTCTATGGGAAGACAGTGATTGAGAGAGGAGACTGACTTGATAGCAACTAGGCTGGCTATATTTCCTTCTCTATTAAGGAACTGCTGACTCTCAGCCACTTCCACTCTCCAAAGAGAGTCATTCTAATTTGGGGCATTGGTATAGAAAGCTATGCTTGGAAGTCATTTTAATATCTATTTCTTGTCATCACTTCATTCTCAGAATTACCCCCTTGAGATGGGTAAAGTGGCGTAGATATGGTATAGGCCTCCCCCTCGCCATTTTGCTGAAGTACAATTCCACTGGAATTCCACAGCTATGTGATGTTTTAATATCATACTGCAACAAATGATGAAACGTGTCTTTGAATTCAAAATTTTTGACTCAATGTCATCCCTTATACAAATATACAATAAACATGCTGTATATCTCTTTACCTTATTAACTAATAAAGGAATTAGAAAGACATTACGACTACTTAATAAAAACACTACAGCTTTTTATATTTTTACTCAAATAAGGATTGATGAAGTGAATTTGTACATTTCACTTTTGCAAAATCCTGTTCAATATCACACGGTAAAGACATTCACAACCAGTGGAATAACTTGTATTTCTATTTTAAAGTTTTTCCTTCAATTCCTATGTTTATAGTTGTACAAACCAACAAAAAACAGATTAATCAGCAAAAAGTAGATTTTAATATGCGAGCATCTTGTACACATAAGAGATATCCAGGGAATGAGCAGTCCTTCCCAAAGAGGTAGAACTCAGTTCCAGCTTCTAAGGCAGCTCCAGGAAAGAATGGTAGATTCTTAGAGAAAGAAGACAAAGGAAAAATCACTTTCATTCTCTAGGAGGTACAGCAGGAGAAAGGCAAAGGAGTGGTAGATAAAGGCTCTTTTGTAAGCTTGTTAATCTCAATTCTGCGGCTTCCATCTGTAGGCTAATGAGGGTCTGAACTTGGCTTAGTGGGTAAACAACGTTCTCCTGGGGAAACGTAAGTGAACAGCTGGATACCTTGTAAATATGTGTCTTGTTTGTAGGGAAATATAGTGAGGGCAGAGTAGAGAGCTTTTCTCTGTCTGATTCTCCTTAATTGCCTTCAGCACAACAGTCTCACATTTTCTGGCCACCCATTACTTTTTTTTTAAATTTTTGAATAAAAATTACTTTGTCAGTTTTCTACAACTTCCAAGGATATAACATGACTTGAATGTGGTAAGACGCAGAGATAACTCTGATGATGAGCCTCTTACAAAATCCTTCCAAATATATTTTGGAACTTGATGTATAACGTTTCATTATACCATTTCCTCTCTATATAGTTCTAAAAGATGTGCATGATCTTGTCCCATTCTGTGACTTTATGACTCATCTGTATTTGCTAAGTGTCGATATTTTAGAATTGTCACTGTTCATAAATACATGCTGAAATACTCCGGCAATAGCAATACTGTTGTTAATAATAAAAATAATTGTATTCTCACCAGAATTTGTTGAACACCCGCCATGTGCCAACTAACAATAGCATATATTAAGTGTTACCAAATTCTGGGGTGCTGGTGGCTCCCAGATTCTTCTTGTCCTGAATAAAGAAATTTTAAAAATCGTGCGCATTTTGTTCCTTATTTACCCTTTCAGTTTTTCACACGAGGAAAACAATGGGATATTTATACACGTGTGTCTGATTCTTTTCACTTAAGAGTATGGTCTGAAGTTATATCCATTTACCCTGACATGTCTCAAATTTCTCATTCTTTATGGCAGAGTATATTGGGAAAAAGGAAGGCAATTTTCAAATGCGAAGGGAAACACGGTAGCAAGAGGAGGGAAAGGGAGAAGGAGAAAGGAAGAAAGGGAAAGGGAAAAAAAAAAGTAGATGAAAAAATGGAAACAACTTTTGGAAATAAGGACTGGAAGAGAAATTGAAGAGAAAGGAAAGGACTGGGGGTGGGAAAGCAATAATCAACATATATTATGTACAGGTACAGATTATCTATGATGGAGGTGATCCTCAGGTATAGCTAAAGTGTACCAATAAAATTAATTCTAAAGCAAAGAAAGTGCAAAAGGTAGCGAGGTTTTCCATTTATTAAAAGCAGAAAAGAGAAGAAGCACGCTCTGCAGAGCAAATCTGGGCTTATTACAAGTAAGAAAAGAGGGGCCGGGAGTTTAGCTCAGTGATGCCGCCACCTGAGCCAAAAGCACAAGGTCCTGAGTTCAATCCCTGGTACAAAAAAGAGTAAGAAAAGAAACGCATCTTGCAAAGTACATGGTATGCTACTGAAAGAGTCTGAGAGTGCCCCAGCTTCCTGTCTTCCAGTTCAACCTAACATCCTATCAAAAGCCTGCTTGGCGCTTGGAAGAATTGATGATACCATGTTCTGATTGGTCCCAAGTGCAAGGCTTTTGGAACTATTTTACACATGTGTCCTGGAACTCCATGACTGACAGCTCATGCCACTTGCCAGCCAGTTGCCACCCCCTAAGCTCCTGTCTCATCACCTTTAGGGAAAAAGGTTGTTTCTGTAGCAGAACACTGCCATCCCTTTAAAAGATAATTAATACATGTTTTAAGTGGCATTTTTGTGTGTCCTAGCTGAAGTTCACTGAGAAACTTATAAGGAATCAGCCAAGATCAGGAAATCAGACATTTTTTAGGCAATTTAGAGAAAATTTGGCTCATTAAACTGAACATGCCCAGAAGTGTTCCTGTCTGTCCTATGGTCTATGACTATAAAGTGACCATGCCCAAAAAGTACACATTAAACTGAGCATGCTCAGAAATGCAGAAAGTACTTGTGCTTTGCTAGATTATGTACAGACTCTCAGGGTAGAATCAACATTTCCTCCCCTTCCTTTGGGAAGGCATTGATTTGCAGATAGCATCAATGCTCTGCTGACCGGCAGCATGCACTGCATCTTTCTCCACTCTTTCATTTCCTGGTTGTGTTTTTTAGCTTTACAGTCACTAAAATGTGAAGCCTTTGCAGCAAGTTACAAGAGCTCATGCAATCCTTAAAGCAAACTTCTGACTTAGGGGATATTATTAAGCCCATTTCATGAGAAAGAAATCAAGCATAAATACAGCAATTTATTTCCCCACTACCAACAATTTAATAAACATCAGAGTAAGATTTTAGGTTTTAATTTTTTATAGTGCTTAAATGAATTAGATCATGGGCAAGGCACGCAACTGTCCTGTACTTGTGTTTGTCTATCAAAAATAGCATGATGTAAAATATAGTAATATTAAGGTTACAAGATATTCAAGAACTTCAAGAAGGAAAATGTTATATTTAACCTAAAGACATGTCATGGAGTCATCTGTGAGGTCACAATGTGACACTAATGCTTTTCATCAATGTTTCTCATCAGAATTCCAGGAAGAGATTATTTTGGAAGAGAGAATGGTTGTGTACATTAAGGTTTGTGGTAGAAGGAGTACTCTTTTAATTAAGTCAAGAGCTCTGAAGGTTTGACCTACTAGAGGTGCTACTAGCAGTTTTACCAGATCATCCTTTTAAAGACAAATCATTTAATCTCTCTAAGCCTCAATTTCCTCATTTTAAAATGGATTACCTCATCTTTACTGGCCTCAGAAGACATTGTAGGTTTAAATAAGATAATGTGGGTGAAGCTCTTAGCTTTGTGTTTGGTTATGATTAGCAGAAAATAGAGATACATATTGATTATTATTATCATTTTCATTGTTATGAAACACCATACTTTTCAGTTCAGTATCCCCTTCTAATGTCACTATATATGCTATGATCCTACTTGTGTCTGAAGACAACTTTCAGTAATCAGTATTTTAGTGTGGATGTTTACTAGCCATTCCAACACTTACACTTTTTACATGTGCTTAAACAGCTGTATTTTTTCAGTGGCAAATCTTGGACTAGATCCCTGGTATCTCTGGGACTTTGAATTCGATTTTAAGACAGGCCACTCATCAGACCTTAGAAATAAGAAGTCAGAAAGGGATAAGACAATTTAATTGCAACTATGCTAAGGGTAATTGTTATCTTTTTTTAAAGCAGCATCAATATTCAGAGAAAAATATGTCTTTGGCTTGAAAAGGATTATTTTTAATTTGTTTAAATCAAATTTCTCATTTCCTAAAGATGACCACTTACAAGGTATTGCCAGCTTAATCTAAATCACTTTTGTTTCATGTTTGTTATCGAACAGAGGAGAACACAGGTATGAAAAGCTAAGGCACCTCTCCTCCTTGGACTTGCTTTCTAGTGCCCAGAATTCACATGGACGCTTCACAGAAAGGACTAAGTAGATATCATATCCAGAAGTTATACTTCAATGGCCTAATTGACATGCAGATATATGTATTTGATTTGAACTTTATTGCTTCATCCAACTCAAGACAAAAAGCAATTATTAGTTTTACAGACTATACCAAAAGCATATTTTGTATTTCATAATAACCTCAGGGTTTCTGATATTTTTCTTACATGGGCTTTCATTCTCTTGATAGCAATCTTTAACTACATGTGAGCGGTGATCACATACTGCTATAACCCTCTAGGGCCTTTTATTTCACCATATCCCAGCTGAAACAGTGTTTTGTCATGTAAACAAGTCCCCGGATGTATATGGGCCCATGTCCCCTGAAATACTTATCCCTGACAAGAATATATTGTGTTCAGAGGAAGGGATGAATAATTTCAGCAGGGAAAGTACCCAGGGTAGTGGAAAAGTATAGCAGGAGTGACTATGATGTTTTATGAACTTATTATACATTTTTTTCAATGAATTCTTGCAACAATTGCCATAAATAGCTGACACTAAGTCGCTCTCTGACACTGAGGGAAAATGAGGCTCAGGAATATGTTGAAGTAGCCTAATTGGCAGAACCAGCAGGTTATTCCAGTAGAGCAGCAAGAAAACAGAAACCCAGCGAAATTTGTTTGCATAAGTTAAAAACAGGATAATTTTATGTTGTGATGTGTAATAAACACAGATATATCAGCACCTGTACAGAAGGCAGTGGTCAGCGATCTCCAAGGAAGCTTCCTTATGAATAAATAATCTTGAGGCTTTACCACTGCAGCAAGAAGAGGTCCCGGAAATCCCAGTTGCACAGGGGAGAGAGAACTGGGAGTTTCTGAACGAGTTTTCAGTACCGCAGCCTAAGTGTGTCATTTACATCTACAGGTCATTGTCCTGAAGTATCAGGATGATGTTGCCCAAGAGAAAACTTGAGAAGTCTTCCCCATGCCTGGGAAAAAGGGGGGATTGAACTACTAAGATCCCCATAATCATCATGAGAAAACTGTGTAAATTTTTTGTCTTACTCTTCTTAGGTACTCAAGGAACTGATGCTGCACCATATGCTTTTGATTGTAAGTGCAATAAACATCTTTAAGTGATAAATAAAATTATCTATTTTATTTCCTGTATATGATAAACGTTGTGAGAACACTTTTGTTGTTGTTGTTGTTGTTGTTGTTGTTGTTGTTGTTGTTGTTTCTGGAGTGGATCAGGCCACTGACCATTGTTGAACTGCGGCCAAGTCTTAGGGGTCTCCTCTACCGAGTGAAAGGGATGAACTGTCTTATTATCACTCCACCTCTGAGCCACAATAGTCTATATCTACGCCTAAGTTTCCTTCAAAGCAATGGCCCCACGGTCAGCTCTAAACCAGCACTTAGTTTGCTTGTTCCTCGATTCAAATTATTATTTCATTGGAAAGAAAAAATACTTAGAGAAACTTTTTCTCTATCACATAGGATATCTGCTATGGTGTTAAAGGAAAAATTACTTTAGTAAGTGAGTGACCAGCCAAAGCCAAGAGGATTACAAAGGTGGCTCTCGAATTTGGTCATAGAAATGCTCTGAAAAGATTCCCTTTTCTGAGGAACACAATGATTTGTAGTGAAAAAATAACTCCGCCCGGAAAACTAAATGTTAGTTTGGGCTGTAAAGGGGTATGCTGTACAGTATCTAATTCTTATTCCTCCCTTCATCCTGCTTCTTATCTGAGAGCCTGAGTGATAAATAATAAATGAACAGGTTAAATTAAACCATGGCTTTTACCAATCACAACTAGTATGATGAAAACGGAAATAGTGATCGTGTCAGAAGATCAGCACCATGCCTGGGATCAATGAGAATTTATACCAGGACTGATCTGATATGATTTTTGTGGGCACGGCGTGTGACAACAGTGACATGACAAAGCTTGTGTGTTCAGTTCTTGGCGTGGATATTCTGGAAGGGAGCATCTGAGCAAGATCCCTCAGTAGGTCCCGCAGCAGCAGAATATGAGAAAGCAAATATTATTATAACTAGCTTTCCAATCGTGATCTACAAGCAAACCAGAAATAAATAATGTGATCCTGAGATACTAGGAGAAACGAAGTCAGGCTGCTTGGGAAGCCCTGGAGGCCGAAGTTTTAAGGACTTGGGGACAGAACAGAGGCTGCGACGCGTGTTAGCCAAAAGGGGGCAGCAGAAGCCAGCTCAGCTAAGTGGTTCAAGGGCCGGATCTGGCCTCCGCAGCAGCTCTGCGTTGTAGATGCCAGCGACCAGGTGTGCACGCATGAAGGGGAGCGCCTGATGCTTAAATGACAGGGCAGGAATCGTTTTAGCCAAGGTGCACTTGTACCATGCGGAGAGAAAAACTATTGCTTTTCATTTGCTTTTAAATCGCTCCCCTCACCATCCTGAACTTTTTGACCTGGACCAGCAAATTCACCCTGAGAAAGAACAGCAAATTGCACTTCTCTCATTGACCTGGGAGGGCTGGAGCAGAGCACCTGGCTATTTTCATGTAACCCCCTGCCAGTGTTTATTTCTACCTCTTGGAGGAAGGCTTGTTAGGGAGGACAATTAACTCATCAGCTACTATTAGTAGGGCCTAATGACTGCCAGGTTTTTCTGGGAAATGGCAAACCTCACTACCCTACCCAGAAAGCCCTTCCTCCTGCCAGGAGGTTGTTTAATCAGAACCACAAACAATCGTGAACAAGGGGAAGGTGGTCATATTAAGTAGCAGCTCTCCTGTAGGGAACTCAGTGATTGCAGAGGAAAAACAGAGCAAACTCTGCTTGCATCTCCTTGGGGTCTAGAGCCTGACTTCCTCCCATAACAACAGAACAGGCTGCTCTCATTCTTTCTAATCACCTCTCTCTGATGCGAATCTTGATCCTGTGGCCTATTTTTTAAGTAGTCAGCCCGAATCCATAATTATGCTCACGTACAAGTCTGTATAATATAGCCGGCGTTTATCCTGCATGTGTATTAAACATCTTCCTCTCCCCTCAGTCTACTCCGTCCAGGGCTACTTTGCTAGCCCCTGACAGATAGATTTCTCTCTTTTTTTTTTTCTTCAGTTTTTACCGGTGTCGATCCATTCACCATAAAATAACTGGTGATTTATAAAGGTCTCATCAGTTTGCCTCATCCAACGCGCTTCGAAACTTTCCGTGGTTTTCCTCTGCTTTTAGAATAAGCACGCAGCTTCTCATCAGTCTGCCCTGGGCTGCTTGCCCATGCCTCACCTCCCTCTCTTGCCCCTATTCTCCACCCTCTTGCTCCACCGTGCTTTTAAATCCCAGGAAATATATAGTATGCTCCTTTCATTGTGTCTGCGCATCCTCTTTGCTTCGTTTAGAGGTTCTTCCCCTCTGCTGACTTGACTAGACGTTTCCCATTCTTTAAGTCTGCCTCAACGTCTCTTCTTCAGAGACACATTTCCTTATCCTTATGTGTCGTTCCCCAACCATGATCCCCGAGTTATTTTGGTGAGAGCAATCAGATATTTCTCTGTGTTATTCTCACCTTGAAAGCATATATTTATTTTATATATGTGGAATAAACTACGTTAGAGCTGTAAACTTGGCTGTCTGTTTCACCACCCCATTGCTAACACCTGGAACAGCAACAGCAGCAGACACTCAAATACCGGTGAATTCAATGGAAAAATAATTTGACTATTGACTCATTGGGCAAGGAACATGTTTGCTTTTTTTATTGTCTCATCACCAACCCAGAGTTTTTAGGCAAGCAGGCTGCTGTGTCACTTAAATGACTCGACAACCCAGAGTATATCGAGTAGAATGATAGGCAGTAGACGCACACAAATCACTGCAGCAGGGAGTGTTTCATATAAAAAGTTACTAAGTAACAGAGAGAAAGAGAACTCTAATAAATTAAGGAGTAGAAGGTGAAGTGTTTATAGAGACTATCTCCAGTATCAAAAAGCAGTGTGGGAGCTAGATTTGAAGCCAAAAGGAAAGTCTGACAACCACACGTACAGCGCTTTACAACCAGATCTTAATGTACAGAAATGTTTCGGGTATAAATGAGATATGAAAGGATAAGTTTTTACTTCTAAATACGGAGTCCAAAGATATCTTTTAAAGGCAGCTAGAATTAGCATCAGACTTTGACAATTATAACAATACAAGACTACTATATGGGACAGTGATTTCACATATAGGATGATATGATATGAACATAGGATGATATGATATAGCAACTATAGTAACTAAGGACTGAATGGAAATAAATCAATTAGAACATTTTCCACACACAAACATTTTTAAGACAAGGCTTGAATTAGGCATTTTAATAATTCACACACTTTTTTGTAGGGAGAAAGTTTCTTAATATCTTTCTAAATGACCTGCTTCCTCATAGAAATTTGCTGTCAAAAAGTCCCTCATATAGTTGCAGGTTTTTTAAGACGTTATGCTGCCTGACCTCATTGAGAAGCACGAAAGAAGTGCTCTTCTATGTGCTTCTTTTTAAAAGCAATGATTTTTTTTTCCAGTAGCTTCTTCAATAGAGCATATTTCATGATTTTCTTGGTCAGTCACCACATGAGAACATTCCTAACAGGAGGATGACACAGGAGTATCACAAGTTCGAACCCAGCCTTGAATAAACATTGAAACCCTGACACGAAATAAAAAGTAAGAAGGACCGGGGACATAGCTCAGTGTGGGGGCTCGGAGGTCACGCTCCAACCGCCTCCCACATACACCTAAGGAGCAGTACCTATGAAAAAGAGTGGAGGGCCGGGGATTTAGCTCAGTGGTTCCATCGTCTGCCTCGCAAGCACAAGGACCTGAGTTCGATCCCCGGAATAAAAAAAAAAAGAGTGGAAAAAACTTACCAGCTTAAAATCATCATGATTCCATTCCCAGTAATGCCATTAATACAGCAGTTTCTGAAGAACAAACTGGGGTTAATTTATAAGTGTTAAAGTAATACAATGACTGAAACATAAACTAATCATATCTCTCTGATTAAAATGAATAGGATTTGGCCAGGAAATAGAATTTGGTAAGGGGAATTATATGCATCAAGAATAGTTTGTAAACAGGCATAGGTATTAGAAAGTTAATTAGAAGTATTCAAGTAATCTCCTTAACTGGGATATTGGGTGTAGTAGGGAGTCAGAAGCAGAAGCCTTTTGGCATGTAATTGCAAAGTATTTCATGTGAAGCAATTAGTTTTGGATGAATTAGAAAAATAAGTGGAGGGGCCAGGGATTTAGCTCAGTGGTGCTGCTGCCTGCCTTGCAAGTACAAGGCCCCAAGTTCGATCCCTGGTACAAAAAAAAAAACACAGAGAGAGAGAGAGAGAGAGAAAAGAAGTGGAAATAAGTGGCCAGAATACAGTTTTAAGTGTTCTGTAGGTGAAAAGTCTTGCAAGCGGGAGAGGGATCAAAAGACGGTGGGGGTAGAGAGGTAGCAGAGGGGAAGGGTTTAAAAAAATTATTAAGATATGAGTTACATTAATGTATGAACTACCAATGAGGAATATAACCATCAACTACTGCAAATACGTAAAATTAAAAAATGAAAAAGTCTAATCCAACTTCATAACCTCCTTAGAGTCAGATAAAATGATTTATTAAAATCACAATTTTCCTGAACCTACTAAATTTCTTAGTAGGAAATTCTGAAAATTTCATAAATTTATTAAAAATAATCAGCAATTTCAGCAAAGTTGCCAGAAATAAAAGCAACACACACCAAAAAACCAAATTAAAAAAACACATACACACAGAAAATAACCTCACTTATGGGATATCAAAAGGACTAAAATAATAAGAAATAAAGTTACTTTATGAAGTAAATTACTTATAGATTACAAACTAGAAAACATTGCTAAAAGAAAGCAAAAAACAGAAATAAATGGATTGATGCCCTATATTAAGGAAGCATGAGTAATCAGAATAATTTTGAGAAATATGAATAACTTAGGAGGCCTCATAATTCTTGATTTCAAACCATATTAAATGCCAGTAATAACTAAGACAAGAAAATGAATGAAATTGGGCCTTTACCTTGTGCTATAAATAAAAGCTAATTGACAAAAACTAAAGACATAAACTTAAGATACAAAACTACGAAAGTCCTAGAAGAAAACACACAGGAAATCTTCAGAGTATTATACATGCAATAATGTTTTGAAGATGATACCAAAAGCATAGGCACAAAAGCAAAAATTTTAAAATGGGACTATATCAAACTTAAAAAAGTATGTGCATCAAAAGAAACAATTAATAGAATGAAAAGGCAACCTATACTATAGTAGATGATATTTGTAAATCATCTAATAATAGATTAGTGTCTAGAATATATTAGGAACAACTACATATCAATAGCAACAAACTTATTACGCAATGCACACAAGATTGGAATAGACAGTTGTCCAAAGAAGATATGCAATTGGCCAATAACTAAAACAAAATATATTCAATGTCATCAGTAATTAACAAAATGCAAATCAAACCCCCAAATACCCTACCTTATATTCTTTAAGGTGGCTGGTATGGAAAATAAGTGTTGGTGAGGATGTGGAGAAATTAGAAGCTTGGTCTTATGTTGGTTGGTTTAAGATGTTACACACATTATAGCAAACAGTAGGAAAATTACTAAATGTTTAATAAAATAGAATAGACATGTGATCTTGCACTCCACTTCTGGGAATGTATCAAAAAGAGTTCAAAGCAGTATCTCAAAAAGACATTTGTACATCCATGCTTGCTGCAGCATGTGTCCCAATAGCCAAAAGGAAGAAGGAACCCAGTTATCTATCAGTAATTGTAAAGATAATGAAAATGCAGTGTGTATATGCAGGAGAGTATTATGTAGCTTTACAAAGAAAGGAATCCTCTCATGATGCATATAGCATTGGAGATCTTTGAAGGCATCATGCTAACTGAAATTAACTAACTACCAAAGGCAAATATTATACGATTCTATTCATATGGCTTATGTAGAGCAGTCATAGTCATAGAAATAGAAAGTGAAAACATTATTTGGCAAAGACTGGGAACATGGGGCAATTGGGACAGTGTGTAATGTGTGCTGAGTTTAGCTTTATAGTAGGAGATGGTTTAGGACCTGTTACAGAATACGAATAAACTTAACATTAGTAAACGGTACTTCTAATGGATGACATGGTAAGTTCAATGTACTTAAGTTACTACAATAAAATGCATGTCAAAAAGGAAACATAATTAGAAAGTCACATTTTAAAATCGAGTTTAAAAGAATGGAAAGAATTTCTCAAAGCTTGTGATTAAAAGAGGATTACAATCAATAAATCACTACAAGGTAAGCATCTACTATAGCTTTTGTGAAACTATCCATACCAGAATTTTAGTTTGGTACCATGGGTTGAATTTAGACCCCTACTCCAAAGATGTATCAATCTAGAGCCTTATTTGTCTTATTTGGTAAAATGTCTTCTCAGATATAAATGAGTCAAATGAGCTTGAATGAGGTAACGCTAGTCTGAAATCTATGCCAAAAGAGAGGAAGAGAGTTACCTGAGACCTGAAGACACAGGGAAGCGGGGGAGCATGTAGTGATTAACTCAGAAATCATAGTAATACATCTACAAGAAACAGCTAAAAATTTTGGTGTAGCCACCAAAAAGTAGGAAAGAATATGCAATTGATTATTTCTCAGAGCTTCTGCTTCAGAAGACAAGCCTGTTTACATCTTGCTTTCAGACTTCACTTCCAGAACTCTGAGAGAATAACTTTCTGCATTTTGCTTTTTGGACATTAAGCTTATAGTAATTTGCTTTGGCAACTCAAGAAACTTTTGCAAAAGGCTTTGTGGTCAAAGGAGTGCGGGTATTCATCCTTTCATAGTAATGTATTAGTAACTATATTAAACCCTGTTGTGATTTCTTAATGATTTGATGGTAACCAATATTCTCCAGATTGTGAAAATAGCATGGATATTTTATTTGGAAAACTGCACATATATAATACAATATTATATACAAGTATGAAATTAGGAAGCTATTAAATTCAACCATAAACAAATTAGAACCATGTCTAAAATTCCTTTCATTCTCCATGACACAAAATCTGAGACCAGAGAAATGAATAGAGTTTGTATCGATAGAAAGGAAAAGGATAGAAACATGATAGTTGGGACTCTGAAAATAGAAATATTGGATTGAGTGAAGACAAGGTATTCAGAAGCTTTTGAATTGTGAATTGTGAAGATTTTGACACTGATTGTGAATTTTTTTCTCTTAATTATTAGGGAAACATCCAAATTTTTAACCTTTTCAAATCATGATAGGTTCCTAATTTGGGTGTGAATGACCAGTAGTCATTGCAGTTTAGTTGAATTACCACTTTAGAAAGGTTACATTATTTTTCACAACAAAGTGATAATGCACGAGCTGTGTTATCAAAGTTGGACTTACATTGTACTCGGATTCCAGCACTGAAGATTCGTAGGGGAGCAGACTTGAGGTCATGTATAACATTATGAGTTGCAATTTTTCTGTGGAGCTTCGATATGCTATGATATATTTTTCAATTGCCTCGTCCGGAGTAGAGTTAGTTTATCTCACATGCCAACATGTATAACAGCAACCTTAAGAACAGACCACTGTGGCAAATATCATTACATGAAAAAAGTAAAAAACAAACAAAAAAATGAAATAGAATCGTGAAGGATGAGCTAATCTCTTTTCATCTCTAGCCACTTGTCAGTTCTCCAGGATTTCTTTCTCCTCTTTATAAAATGAATATATGACAAAGCTGAGGCCCTTGTATAGAAAGAGGAAAGAGGAGGAAGAAAGTCAATAAGAAAAAAGTCAAGGAAAGAAAGAGAAAGAAAGCAAGGAAGGAAGGAAGGGAGGAAGGCAGGCAGGTAGGCATGGGCTAGTATGTTTGCACTATGCAAATCATGGAAAATTCCAGCAGACATGTGCAGTGTAAAGGAATTAATAAATGCATAAATTATAGAGAAATACAAAATTCAAGATAGTTTCCAGAAACCAATTTTTGGAATTATTTCCATATATCCTTACCCAAGTGCTTTAACACACCTACACCTCACTTTCTCTATATTTAAAATAGAAAAAGCACCTTTCTCACGGGGGTGATAATTAAATGATGAAGCACACAGGATTTTCTTGACACAGATGGATTGCTTAGAAAATATTCTTTTTCATTTAGAGGAGGCAGATAGGAAACAAATTAGAAAAGGACATACTAAACCCAAGCTTTTCTCTGTGTGGCCGGACCCTAGAGAGAATCACATATTCCTTTGCTTCTTGGCTTTAAATCGCAGGTACTCCACATTGTCTCTTTAACACACTTTCATAAAACTGGAAACAGAAAGAACAAAACTTGAATCCCTAAACCACTAGTTTGCAATGAAATATTGAGCAAGTCATTTTGTGAATATAATTTCTGGTTTCCTTAGCTGAGAAGGAACAGTAGAGCTGCCCTAAACGATTCTTTGAGTCCTGAATAGTTTCAATCTTATTTAAGCTTAACATGAAACAACTCTTCTCTTCGCTTTTGGCACTGAAAACCTGTGGTCCTTCATGTATTATTTGATTTTTGTTTAGCTTTTAGTTCTCCTATCACTTAATGATTGTAACCCGTACTGGGAGTTGGTTCATGTACAGAACGTATCTCGGTTCTTTTTTCATCCTCTTTCCCTTCCTTCCCTCTCACCTCCCTCAATTTCTTGTTCCCTTTCTGATTTGAAATAGATGGATATATGTACTTCCAACTATCTCTCTTTTATTCTGCTCTTTATACTTTGGGTTTCTCATATAAGAGAAACCATGCGATATTTAAGTTTGTGTGCCTGACATTTCAATGAACATGTTTCAAGGTGCATCCGTTTTTTCTAAAAATAACTTCAGTTTATCTTTCCTTGTGTCAGAGTATATTAGTGCATTGTGCAAATATAGTTTCTTATCTTTTTGCATATGTAAGGATTATCTCAACTATTAACATTGTGACTTTATCATCTCTCTCTCTCTCTCTCTCTCTCTCTCTCTCTCTCTATTTCTCGTGTATGGTACTGGGTTTTGAACCCAGAGTCTTCACAGTGAGACATGTTCTTAGCACTTTTTCTATTTTTAATTTTGTGATAGGATATCCCTAAGTCACAAATAGCACAGTCTGGGCTGAAATTCATGATCCTTCTGCGTTACTCTCGCAGAATGTCGAGGCTTCGGCATCGTACCTGGCGAACACCTCTTGTATGTTTAACAAGGAAAGTGAGTTAATATTTATAGTGACCTGATAAAAGAAATAGAATTATTATTTCTTATCTTCAAATGAGAAAACTGAGAGTTAAATATGGAAATTGTCTTTATTAATGTTATACAAATGATAAATTGGAGCTGAGATCCAGAAGTAGAATTTTTGTCTAACTTCAAAGTCTCTGTTCTCTGGTCTATATCTGCTAGCTATAACTCCTGAGGGTGTACAATAATCCTTTCACATATATAATCTTTAGTAGATAAAGCCCATCAGCTCATGAGGAAAGATGGATGACACAGAAGTTACTAACTATCCTTATTCTCCTGGGGAGCATTGGAAATAGTTTTACCAGCTGAAATCTAAAGACTTGGATTTGACTTCTGGCTTTGACCTTAAACAAGTGACTTACCTATCCTGAGGTCTGTAAAATATAGGGGGTCCCACCACATAACATTTCAGTGTCTTTGTTTGTAAAATATGGAAATTGGGAGTGCTAGCTTATAGTCTTGTTCTGTCATCTAAGATTCTTACTATAAGACTTGAGGTTGAGGATTGCTTAATAATAAGTCCAAGCTACTATTATTGATAATTGTGATTCATGCTCTTGCTCCTAGTAATTATGAATCACACTCTGAACTTTTAGACTAGTGTGATCTTAGACTTTATGTCTCTCTCTCTCTCTATGTATATATATATATATCAATCAAAGCACTGGAAGTACTTGTGTTGTCTAGAGATTTTTCAGAGCACAGAGATTTGCATCTAAGTCTGAAGAAATAGCAGGAAGCAAGAAGCACAAATGCTGTCATCAGGTCATTCGAGATAGATGAGCTAGGTGAAAATATTATGGGCAATCAGACAGGGCTAAGTCCTCCAGAGGAACAGGACAGAGGTGAAGCACACCACAGCTGCACAGCAGCTGAAAACCAGGCCTCAAAATGGAGACAAGATGACCAGATCCACAAACTTCTTCAAAGAACTGGGCTCAGTGAAGTGTAGATAGGCATTGGCCACCCTGGTAGAGTGACCAGAGACCTCTGGACCCACCGCCTCCTAGGAGAACCCTTGTTCTTTCCATCCATGCTTACTATGTGACCTGCTTCCCAAGTGGACCACCATTATCTAAGTGACTATACTTGTAAGCTTATTGGATGTTCATGGCTATGGCCTACATTGTATCCATATGGGTTTCACCCTATAAAACTCCTCTGTAAAGGGGGGTCCTTAGGCTACCCACTCAGGACCCTCTCCTGCTCCTCAGGAGCTTTCCTATCCATAAATAACTTCCTACTTTTAACCTCCATCATTCCTAGGACAAGAACTTGGCACATCATACACTTAACAGGTTGGGAGATAGATTTCATAGTTCATATTCTCCTGCTACGAGGTGAGCTACCTTGGTAACATGTTTTCAGAGTAGAAGAAGCCCAGTCCCTTGGATGATTCTGTATTGATCAGTAGCATCCATTGTAAAAGACAACATGTTGAGTGAAATAATGAAGCTACTGGCCCAGTCTTTGTTTCTGGTGCTAATCAATTGCTCAGTCTTGGTAAAGTCGTGTCACTTCTTTGTGCTTTGATTTTTCAAGAGTAAAATACAGCCATTAATATCAATTACATGAAGTTTCTGTCAGGGTCAATGAGAAAGTAGTTAATGCAGTGCATGGCACTCAGTAATTTAATAAGTATTTATGGGGCTTTCATTTTTAATCATTTGTCTTAAGCAGTTGACCATCTTTTCAAATGAACTCATACTCTTTTATTAACAAAATGACACAAAGTTACTCTGGTAAAAATGAGGTGGGACCAGGAAGCCCTCAGGTGAGCAGTTTCTTTCTCAGCTTGTTTATAGGTTAGTTTGAAATTTGTCTCACAATCATGACTTATAGATAACAGACTGAAATTTATAGGCCTTGTGACACAGTTCTGAAAACTCAGTCAATCATATACAAGTAGAATTTTCCATTCAAGCAGCATTTGAAGATAAAGTTATCAAGCTTCTTCTATCTCATCCTTATCCACATTTATTTATTCAAGTATTTGTTTAACAAGGTGCCTGTTTTTTACAGGACAAAGAAGGGGAAACCAAAGAAAGGGAAGCTTATCATCTTTCTGTCTATCCATTTTCATTCTTCACTTTGGTAAGAAATAGAAATCCAGGTTATGAGAAACATACATGGTCCTGATCCCATTTTATGTTTGGAGAGAATTACTGTGCATTAAATTGCCAGGCTCTTGTTCTTATTCTTCTCTTCCTCTGTGATAAAAAGGCCAGGAAGCCCCTTGAATGAGACAATGAGTTGTATCAGCTTTTAGAAAGAACACATTGGTAGAACACTACAGCTCACATGTCTCTGTTACAAAACTAGTTAAATGATTTAAGACTTCAAGATGTAGCAGATGTCTCAACAAGGTGGACAATCCTGTACACTTAATCCATGCTGTATAAGAGCCCTATATTGGAATGAATGTGGCATGATATTTACTTTAAAGATATTTTGTTATTTTATTTTGATATTAACTTCTATTTATATAAAATTAAAGTTAATTGGCAGCAAAAAGAATCGCATAACTTCATCTCTTCTAATACAGTCCTTTTCAGCATATAACAAAGGGTGATAGTTTGGTTGTCACAACTGAAAAGAGGTTGCTACTAGTGTGTAGTGAGAATAGGATTATGCAAAAGTTTCTGAAATACATTGAACATATCCCCAAAACAAAAATTATGCATCACACAATGCCAATAACATAGAGCAACTATATACTGCAATTGAACTAATATCTGTAACGGGTGTCATGGTCCCTTCTTAGTTCAGACCAGTTTAGTTTCTTAAAGTGTGACCTCCAAAACTGCATTTGACATCCATTCAGAATTCATTAAAAATGCAAATTATTAGTCCCCATTTCAGACATCCTCAGTCAAAAATTCTGGGATGTGATCTAGAAATGTTTGCCTTCATTACTCCTCCATGGGATTCTATTGTAATACATGCTCAAATTGGAAAATCAGCGATCTACATTCTAGTAGGAGACACAGAAACACATAGTTATATGAAAATTAGATGAGATAAACATAATTTAGCAAATGCAGACATCCAGAAGTCAATGATGTTTCAAAGACAGAGCAGTATTTGAGCAGTATTTTGGAGATAAATGCCACGTCACTTAATTAGAATGAAACACTGAAGTAAATATGAGCAAAATTGAGTGTCAGGACAATAGGTGCCTGTAATTGTAGTAGCTACCACTTTGGCAGGATGGTGAATGTTCTCTGTTGAGATGCAAAGGATGACAGACTATGAGAGGCTTTCGAAGGGTAGGTTCAAGGAATTGATGCATCAAAAAGGAGCAGCGGCATTTCAATGGGGGGAAAAATGACAGGTGTCAGACAGGTTATGCATTTTAAAAGTTTTAAGCAAAAGACTTTGTTGAATCATTTTAGTTTTGTCTTAATTGGTATAGCAATAAAGATGACATTCATATAAATCAAAGGAACAATAGTAATGCATAAAGAAATGGTGTGGAAAGAGAGGGATATAGTGTGAAGGTAGAATCTGGATGGAAAAACGCAATAGCTCATAATAGCCTTTTTTCATTTCTTTGTCTTAACAATTTAATTTGGTTTAACTACAAGATTTATAGAACAGTGAAGCAAAATGTTTTTACTCAATGCTGCAAGTCATATATGTGCATGATTGTACAGTCACACTTGTAAAACCACAGAGGAGCCAGAACCAAGTATTAAAGTACTCAAAAGAGGGTTCTCAATCATCACGGCTCTAAGAAGCCAGTCAGGTTCAAAGGGATGGAATGCACCCAGAGAACCTCACTCAGGAAGAAGAGAGCAATGCAAGAAGCAAATAAAAAAGAAGCATTAGCAATCGGCCTTGTGGATTGGTTGACTCCATCAGTGAGCCGAACTTGTGGATCTGGCATGTTCAGCCTAATCTTCAACACACTGGTTTCCATTTCAGCTCACAATTCACTTCTGACAGGTGGTTATTTAGCTTGTTTTTCTCCTATATGATAGAGACAATGACCTCCAGAAAAGAGTGTTTCATTTTCTGAGACTTATAATCCTCAGAAAGTTCGTTTCTAGGCCAAACTAAATTCTCCTAGATGATTTGTATGGGTGTGGTCTCTGTCTGGCATGTATATCAACATAGGACAACTCTTTACCTATCTATCTGTTTTTGGCTATGCAAAATTTTTCTTTCAAGATCTTGAGGTTCTGTCTTTCTACGCTAGAAGAATATAAACCTCCATCTCTCTCTTTTTTTTCCAAAATGTTCTTTTTTATCGTTGTAGTTGCTTTGCTTTGGATGTGCTTCAGCCCAATTAGTTCTAAAACTAAGCTCCCAGAACTGAACAGTGTCCCAGTATGGAAAACACTATAACTATGGAATTCTGTCATCTAGACACTGTATTTCTATTAATGAGCTCAGGCTAAGTACTTGGCTGGTGACTAGAGTGTGATCTTTATTACCCAAACGAAGGTAATGTTTCCTCAAAGGTTCTTGAAACTCTCCAGAAATTTTGGAGACCTTTCCTGAGGCTGCATAATTATAGTTTTAAAATGCTTTCAATTTCCCATGACAAGTTTGGAGTGTCTAAAGATGGCAAAGTGAAGAAGATAAATAGGTTATTGATCGGACAGGCTTGTAATTCCTTAGCGAATTGGATTTAGTTTCTTCACTAAGATCAGGTCAATGTCATAAATCTCCTAGAAAATCAATGCAGCAGAGAATGCCATGAGCTAGGCTTGAAGACATTTTGCTGGCTGTTTCAGGGCTGGATGTTTGGCACAGCCCTCTTTCCAAATATAGAAAATGAAAAGGATTGGAAAATGCTTATATGAAGGACTCGAACCCTGAGCATGTGGGTAAAGTACCTGAGAGAGTCAGGACATAGGAAAATTCTTGCTCTGGCCACGGTGATACATGATTTGGTGAGAATCACTTGACTTTGGTCCTGCCATGCGTTACAATGGCAAAGTTAGACCAGATATAACCTAATACCTTTTCATTCCTCACAATCGAATTCTACCCAGTTTGGAACACTTGCTCTATTGACCATCTATTCTCTTTTACTAAAATTGTGAAGAAGACATTTTATTATTTTTTTAAAGCAAAAATCTGACAATAGGCAGATTGGCATTCATATCCCTTCTCTACCATATAATCATTATTTAAAAAGTGAGAAAGTTTTACGTCTTTTAAATTTTTTTAATGTACTTTAATATTTTTTATAATGTAGTTAAATTCAGTATTACTATATATTCTATGAGGCAATGCAGTGATTGTCTTATGACATCAGTAATGTCATAGTAATTATTATTTCTATTGTAGAACAGGGTTTGGAATAAAATTATATCATTTTCCCCATAAATTATTGATAATGGCAAGAGAAGAACTTTATATTATACTCTAGGTTATTCATTAGATCAACTGCTATCCATTTCATTTCATATTAGTATTTAATTCCTTTTTTGTGTTGCAGGCAGCAGATATTTACAATATTAGATTGTCATATCCCTCAATCTAAGTCAAGCAATGCATATTCTCACAGAATTTAGCCATGGAAATGTCACTGCTAAAAAAGAATGAAGCATCTAGTTGTATGGAGAAAATTTGAATTTTATTGCAAGCACATACCTTGATTTTTTTTGGGGGGGGTCTCTTTTCTATCTCAGGTTTCCCCTGGCTCCTCAGATAAGAAACTTTCTCAGATTTTCCATTGATTTCCCTATGGATTCTACATGTGGTACTTACCCTAAGGTCTAAATTATATTTTTCTTGACTTCTTCTCCATATAAACTCCACATTTCCCAATTATAGCCCCAGTCATTGGCTAAAACTATGCCACTATTTAGTCAAACAATACACATCCATGATGATAATAGTTCCCAATCCTATTGTTGTTCTTGAGTTTAAATTACCATGGTGGATTCTACCACCTTCCAAAGTCACCCTGGTTACCCAGAAACAAAAGAATCACCATAATTATGACTATGTGGACTCTCATTTGGAGTGCTTACCTTGCACCTGTCTCTACTGAGGAATGAGACTAAATGACACGGTAGCTCTACATCAGATTCCTTCACTCCACTATTTTCTCCTCTTTCCCATTAGTCTGTTTTAGTTAATAGCAAAAGATACCTGGGTACCATGAAGTCTGCAAAGTGGTATCAGTGTTCTATGACTGTTTTGTGTTCATCAAACATTGAGGGATAATATTTGAGGATAAACAGACATTTCATATGTCTGTATTTATATACTAAAATATCTCTCTAAACAGTCCTCTCTACCAATCCAGCCATCTATGTAGGGAAAAGCAGAGCAACTGCTTTAACAAGTGACCCCCAAATTCAGTGAATTGACATGAACGCTGAGCTGTCCTTTTTACATTTATGCAAAAATAGTTTTGTCTCAGAATACACTTTTCAGAGAAATTCTTCAGGGATTAAAGTACCCATGCTGTTTACATTTTGGACTTTGTTGTTACATAGGGTCTCTGCACATATTGTTTCCAAACTTCTTCCAAAGAAACAGAAACCTACAAAAAAGATGATAGAAACAGTTTAGAAGAAAGTGCGTGGTAATGATTGTCAAGCATGTAGAAACAGTTACAAAGCTCTGGCTTCTGCAATAAGTCCATCGGTCTTCATGATCATTAAAAAGCATGAAAACCTCAGAAAGATGATAATACATGTAAACAATTTCTATTATCATTCCTAGAACTGATATTTTTGCCAGTGAAATCTACTCAAAGCCCAATAAAAATGGGCCACCAGAAGGAGAAGTCAAAATTTAAAGAGAAAAATTGTAACAAGGGTATTTGAACAGATGCACTGCGTATAACTGTGTTTTCAAATTGCCTTTTTGGTAATCTCTTGTTGAGATGCTCTATTTGTTACACCATATTTATCTACTTTATTTTGCATGGAAAAATGTGTAACTATTTAAAGGCTTTAGCAAAATTTATTCTGAGTCTGACAAAGTTGCAAAAGGCATTGTAAGAGGACACAACAGTAAACTGAACGTGACACCAAAGAGTGGAAAGAAAGTAGAACCCTGAAGTATAAGGGAAATATACTGGGTAATATCCAACTCAGCAAAGACATAATTTAATAAGATATCATGAAGTATAATGTCTAAAATCTATAATATTTAGGAGGGCATGACCCACTTTTAAAGCCAGGCATCAACATTTCTATGGAATAATACAAAGATATACAAAGAAAAGCTGCTTTATTTCTCACTCACTTAATGTTGAGAGTATTCCTGGTCAGATGAGCTGAGGATACCATGTCCTTCTCAGTCATTTCACGGCCGTACTAGTTTCTTATTGCTGCTATAGGAAACAATAGTTAACTTACGTCTTAAAACAGCACTCATTTATGCTTTTATAGTTCTGAAAATCAACAGCCTAAAATGGGCTGCCAAAGACATTTTCTTTCAGGGGAAGAATCTGTTTCCTTGTTTTTCTCACTGTATGGAGCTTGCAAACATTCCTTGGTTTGTGAATCTGAAATGCTCTTATTCCAACCATTTTTCTCTTCTTATGCTTCCTTCTCATAAACCGACCAGTCCCTCTTCTTTAAGGACATCTATAATCATACTGTGCCTGCTCAGATAATCCAGTATCAACCCTGTATTTCAAGAGCTTTTACTCATCAATCTCTAATGTCCTTTTTTGCCATGATAGGAAATTTATTTGTAAGCTCCAGGAAATAGGACACATGTGCCATTATCCTGCTTATCATAAGGATCAGAACTAAGATTTTTCTATTCTCCATACAATATTCATGAGCTAGCCATGGGGTACATTAAGATCCAACTGAGAAATGGGGAAAAAGAAATGCTCATGTATCTGATAGTATTTTATGCTACTAGACTAAAAAAACACAGAGTATATGCACTAATTTTTGTTTCTTATTTTTTTATTCAGGGATTGATGAAATCTCCAAGTTTCATGCTTTGCCCACAGACTTCAGAGAGAGAAAAATGATGGAGTTGCCTTACAAAGGAGCATAGAGAAAGGAGGATTAGAATGGGAAATGGAGAAAAAGAAATGTAGGAAACGTGAATCATAGCAAGGAGAAAATGTACTTTGACTGAAAGTTTTATTTCCCCACATTTTCAAGGGTGACTGAGGTTTCTTTACCATGGAACCAGCGGGCTTCCACTGCTTGCAGCCTCCTTAATATAGATTCCAAGTACCCCAGAGCCCATCTGCAGGGAGAATCCGTTAGTGACACATGACAGCCATTCCTTGAAATGTGCTCAGTGAGTCACACAGCTCACAACAGCTGTGCAATGGGAGTTATTGGCCTGCAAATGACCTTCTCCTCTCTCTTGAACCCCCATCATGAGCATTGAAAATTATCTTGAGATGCATTTTCTACTCTCTTGTATGGAAGCATTGTTTTTGTTGTATTTTTCATTCCTAAGGCCTTGTATCTTCTTAGAGAGGACTTGAGTCTCCTGGAATGGACTGATATAATACTAGAAATTTAGATAAATTTTGCTTGATTATTTTAGTCTTCCAAAACGGTCTGGTATAAATGTGTTCCATCATGTCTATGTGAATCACTTTTATTTTCTATTATTATTAAAATATATTTGATTTCTATAATTTCCTTAATAGAAAATACATGCAAATAGATCATGAATGTCTAATTCTCTTTCAATCCATGCATTGTTTTCATTATTTCTTTTATAGAATCATATATCATTCCTTCCTGCTGTCAGCATTTTTTTTTTCTGTTGTTACAAGGGATCAGACTCAGGACCTCATGCTTTAAAGGCAAGTGGAACCGCCAGTGTTTTCACAATTATTTGATAATGAAAATCATGAAGAAATACTTTTTTACTGAAATATTACCAGATCACTTCGGCATGTATTTTGACTCAATCTAAGTCAAGAATCTACATTGGTTATAATCTCCAACTTTATTCTAATATTAAGCAACTTTCACAAACACATTCTAAAATGTGAAATTGATTTTTTTTTGTCAGAGATTTGGATTCAATTAAAGCTGTGTAATTTACTAGTTAGATGATATGGACCTCTTTATTAAAATTTCCATATGTTAATTGACAATTGTGTGGCTCTACCTGAATCGAATTCTCAACTGATACATGTTGTTCACTGGAGGAAACTTTGTGCAAATAAGACAGTGGAATATGCTGAACTTTGTTTGACTGGGTATTCTTTTAAACTTAGGAAAAAAATGAATTTAGTTTTCTGAAGTAGTTAGGCATTTGCACATCTGGAGAACTACTTGAAATTGAGCTAAGAGTAGACATAACCTTTTTTCTAGAAAGAATATTTGATGTTAATGCAGAAAGATATGCCTCAAACTACATTTTTAAGAGTACATAGGTCGCCCAACCATTGTTGACCTTTGAGCTAGAGCTAGAGTTAGCTAACATTCTTTGGAACTGAAGCTCAGATTTTATGTATTAATATTGCATTTCTTTTTTAATTCCATCTATTAATTTTATGAAATCTATATCAGCCCCTCAGATCACCTTCTGAACTCCTATTTTGAATCTCAGTATTCATGTCCATATCTTACTATCACCCTATGCTTGCACCTTATACCTGTTTACAGGAATCTAATATCTACTCTGTTGGAGTGTTATGCTTTGAGATGAAATGTATAAGAGCAAAAAGTATATAGTGCTAAATGTGTGACAGGCACCTGTTCTGTGCTTTTTCATGAAACAATCCTTTCAGTCTTTATACTAACTTCTCTTGTTAACTCAATTTTGCGAATGAGAGAACACAGGTAAAAAGAATTGAACAAAGAACCCTTATACTTTACACAAGACGTAAAGTGTGAATAAATAATGACCTATCAATTGTTTCAAAGATATATACATTTTTAAAAAGAACTGATTAATCCAACGTGGAAATAAGAGTAATTTCAATTTAGGTGATCAGACAATCATGTTTGAACTATGGCTTTGGAATTGTCCATTTTATATGGCAATGAGATTGAAATTTTATCACATGATTTGTAAATCTTCAGTTACTTTTATACATAACCTCTGAGCTGCCTTACAGTTTATCCAGCCTCCTCCTCCCTCAGATTTTCAATGAGGAAATTGCTACCTAAGAATCACAGGGCTGGCTATTTTGATAGACTTGAAAGTGCAGATAGTTCCTAATAGCCAATCCACCCACCCCAGGTAAATATACGACATTGTCATTTTAATTATCTCATGTCAAAAAGACCTAGGAAACACCAGATTACCATATTTCCACTCCTCGTTTTCCTAAAGTATTTCTTTCAAAAACAAAGGAGCAGCAATGGCTTCCCCAGTAGGGGAGGGCGTGGCTACCAGGTCCCACAGACTGGGCCCAAGCAGGCCTTTCCAGTGCTGGAACCATGGGAGTGCAGACTGGAGCAACCACTATGGAAATCAATATGGAGATACCTCAAAGAGCTGGGACTGGAGGTTCCATTTGACCCAGCCATCCCTCTGCTGGGTATCTTTCCAAAAGAACTAAAAGAATCATATCACAGTGATATATGCGCACCCATGTTTATAGTGGCACAGTTTGAAATAGCTAAAACTTGGAAACAGCCCATTTGCCCATCGGTTGGAGACTGGATAAAAAAGATGTGGTTTTTCTATAAAATGGAATATTACTCAGCCATAAAGCATGAGAATTAGAGTCATTCATAGGAAAATGGATGTATATTGAAGTTATACTCTTAAGTGAAATGAATCAGTCACATGTGTAAATACTGAATAGTTTCTCTGGTGTGAAAAAGTAAAAGTGTAAATAAGATCCAAATGGTACAACTGACAATGTGAAATAGGCAGAAAAGGGCTAAAAGTGTAGGGGAAGTGGGAAGGGTAGGGGAAAGGAAATAAGGGAAAAGAAAAAAAATGCAAAAATGAAAAAATGGAAACAAAGTTTTTGTAAATAGGGAAGGGAGGAGGGCCTGAGGGAGGGCAGGTGTATGGGGAAAAAATGAGAACCAAGATATGTCATGTAAAGGTACAACATCCCAATTACGAATGTAGTTGTATTTTATACCTGAAAAGTACCAATAAACTCAATGAGAAAAAATTAAAAAATAAAAATGGACACAATGGGAATTGTGGTAAAAGGATTCAATTGAACATAATTTCTGGGAGAAATCTGAGAGCATATTTGAGGTTAAATTTCCTGTCCAGTTCTAGGAACCATTAAACAAACATGCAATATTTTATTAACATTATCTTAGGTCTCAATTGAGAGACAAATGGATTAGAAAGAGGAACATTAGATAAGGTTCCTCAGAGGAACAGAATCAATATAAAATATGTCCATAATTATGCAAGGGGATTTGTTAGTTACTCTTCCAGCAGCAGGAGAAGGAAACTTTACGATGGTTGAGAGATCAGAGGCAGGAAAATCCATCATGGCCATCTGCAAGCTAATGATCCTGAGGATCTAGTAGCTACTCAGTCCAAGTAAGTGGAAGGCACAGAACTAAAGAGATGAAAGGAACACACCTGTCAAAAGTCAAAGGCCTAGAAGTACACTGGTTGCAGATCTAAGTAACCAAGAAACTGGAGAGTGATTCCAAAAGTGACGCAAAGATTGGAGCTGTTCCAACGTGTTAACACTCCTTTCTGCTTTACCTTCTTAGCACATCTAGACCACAAGCTTATTGGTTCTGTCACATCCTCTTCTCACTTGGCTTGCTGGCCAACCTGTCAATTATCTGCCAACACTAAGAACTGTGCTTTACAAATTTACTAGGCATTTATCAATACACTAAAATTGAGGTATCGTGATAAACAGTAAAGGAGGCATGACTCCAGAGTGCTTTAAATAACCTTGACAGTGTTTAGTGTTCACAGGGCTTATTCATTTGTATTTTTCAGTTATCAATCTCAACTCTTTCGATTGTTTTCTTTCCATTTCATGATAACCTATGAGGGAATGATATGGCCTGGTCATTTCCAGAACATTAATACCAGTATTTACCCTAATTCTTTATAAATGTGGTTTGATTCACAAATGTCACATTGATATGATGAATGCTTAAATGAAACCAATGTTTTGAATTAAATTGAGAAGTGACTGTTGTGTCTGTATTCTCTGACTTCATCACTAACCTTGGTAGAACTCAGACCAACTTTTCACTTCCTTCTTCCCTCAATTCTAAACATTAGATTCTTCTAGCCCTTTGTTTAAATCAACGCAGTCCCCTCACAAGCCCTTCAAAATATTATCCTCATGTGTAAAACAAACTCTCATGATTTAGAATAGCTTTTAATAACTGCTAAGTCTTTGTTCAATTTTATTGTGTCCTTTGTCATCATCACTCCTTCCTCTCGATTTTCTCTTAATATTACAGTCATGGTTGCCATTCCTTCTCAACATACTATATTGTCCCATGTCTTTACCTGCTACACGTGTGTCTGTGTCTTCATGCACGCACTGTAAATTGTATGTGCTTTATGTTGGCTCTTTTCTCCCTGAAATGTATATTTAATCTAAAATTTGTAAACTCAAGGTCCTCTTTTAAGGTCTAGCTGATTCTTTTTTCCCTCAAACACTATTTTCTTCTTTTTCTGTAGTCCAATGGAACTTTCCACTAGCTCCTTCATATTTAATATTTTTAATCATACAATCGATTCTGATGGACTCTGGATTCTAAGAGACTATCATATGTCCCTATCATCCTCACTCATCCTTCATATCAATGTCTATCATAGATGGGACTTATAGCTATTCAAGTATTCTTCAAATTCCTGAAAACTACATTTGTCAGCCAATGGTCAAAAAATCAGGGACTCCAAAAATATTCCAGGATATTACTACGGACAGCAAAAATAAGAGAAATGTCTACCCAGGCTGTGTAGAGATATTGAAAAAATTAGGCTCATGATCCTGTAATGAGGTCAAATACAATTATTCAGGCAGTTGTTAACCATATAAGAACATGAACTCAGTATTGTCAGTTTTACAGTGTTTATTCTTTTAACTCCAATTTTCTCTACCATCCACTCCTTACAACACTTTTCACCACAATAAGACCAAAGGAAAATATTTAGGTGACATACAAAAAGACAATTTATATTTATTTTTCTCAAGCATTCGTATAAAAAGCAAAAATGACCCTAGTTCAAGACATTACCTAAAATGTTAACATCATTTCATATATAATATAACTTCAGTGCCCAGATGAAGGAAACCTTTCTGAATGAAAAAGTAAGAATGCCAATCATTACAGTGGGTTTTCTTAGGTATGTGTGTGGGGGAAACATAGCTAGTAACTTAGTTTTTAATTGGAATATCCGATTGTTTGAAGCAGCAGAAAGGATACTGTAATCTGGACTCAGTGAGTGGACAAGTAATTTGAAATCCATGTTTCAATTTATACAAAATTGATTTGAGCTGTCATATTACCACATAGTTGAAAGATAAAGGTTTTGAAATATGCTTTACCTACCTTAATAATTCAAATCCTTTCAGATAGCTGCCTATAATCTATTTTACCATGACATAAGTCTTGGTACTGGTACTGTAAATTTTATTTTTAACATCTTTTTTGTGAGGTTTCTTTGCTTTTCATATATTCTAATTTTTTCTCAGATTCAATATTGCATTCGACATAATCTTACCATATTCTGCATCTTCATACTGGAATCTTATCATTTAATTTGTCCTTCTCTTTTGTAAAATATGAAAAATAAACAATTTCGCAAGACCACTACAAATGCTAAACAGAAGAAATATGAAGAAATATCCCAAAATTTCATGGTTTATACAATGACTTCATTATTAATATTTTTTCCTCTACATCATTTCATTTTTTTCTCTTGTTCTAAACAACATTTTTATGGCAGAGGCCTGGTCTTCATTTCTTTCTCATTGCTGGGACACAATACCCAATATTTATAATTTAAAACAGGAAAGCCTTATTTTGGCTCATGGTCTGTAGAGGTTTCAGTCCATAATTGGCTGGCTCCAAGGCAGTGTGGCAAGAAAGAGGGGCATCTCAGAGGAGAAACAGCTCATTGCATGGCAACAAGAAGCAGAGAAGGGTCAAGGGAGAAAGGAGGGAAATATACATTTCTAGACGAGGGTCTCAGTGACCTTTCTCCTCCCCAAATCACATTTAGGTATAAAATATCATCAGTGTCTTAATTCATGGATGAATATCTAGCCTCCATGGTTGAATCACCTCCCCAAAGCTCCACCTATGAGTACATGAGGCTTTGAGAGAGGCATCTATATATAAACCATCAGAGGATACAAGCTTTTAAGACTTTTAGAGGTGCAATTAAAAGGTACAATCATTCTAGTATGATCAAACAATTTTCAAAAAATACATAGTAGGGACCGTGCTTTATCAGAGCTATATTTAATGATATTACTCTAGAATGTTCTCTTTCCAGATGATGATTAAGATGTTAATAAAAAAAATGGTGCCAGGTACCACAACAGCCACAGAACTTTGCTGTTTCCTGGATATTGCTCTTTTCTTTGTTTTTTTTAATGGAATGTGCTGAATGTCTATAATTTTGTTCAGATGACTGCAGAACCTGGAAAAGCTGTTGCTCCTATTGATGCATAACATACTGCTATTATTGGTCTTTTTATATAAATAAAAAAAAATACATATCTATATAATTTGAATTTTTGGA
>NW_022900948.1:34330392-34334672 GCF_012274545.1 Fukomys damarensis
TTTTACTTTCCTTTTTAGTTTTATTTTAGGATTCCCTATTTTTAATGTTCATACAGAGATTTCTTTAACTGAAATACTGAATAGTTTCTCTGGTGTGAAAAACTATAATAGTACACAGGATCCTAATGAGATAATTAATAATGTGAAATAGGAAGTAAAGGGCTAAAGGTGTAGGGAAAGTGGGAAGGGTGGGGGAAAGGTAATAAGGGAGAGGAAAAAAATATGAGAAACTGAAAAAATGGAAATAAAGTGTTTGTAAATGGGGAGGGGAGGAGGGCGTGAAGGGAGGGTAGGGACAAAAGGAAAAAATGAGAATCAAGACCTGTCATGTAAAGGTACAAGATCCCAATGATGAATGTAACTGTATTGTATACCTAGATTGTACCAATAAACTCAATAAAAAGAAAAAAAAAGAAAAAAATGACTTGCTCAATTATTCCTCCTTTTCTCTGTGTGTATTTGAAGGTTAATAAAGGCTAATCCTTGATAATGACATAATGTTAAACATGGGATATTCTTGTTTAGAAAAGATTCTTAGACTCAACACAAAGCTCAAATTCAACTTTTTATTTAATTGATTTATTTAATTAAAGATTCATTACTTAATGGATATTTATCCTTTTCTTTTTCTCAATGGAAGTGAACATTTGATTGAATTATTTCCATCATTCCTTCATCAATTTGACATGTGTTAATTTCCAATATTATCCCTGTTTCTCTCACGATTTTTTCATACTTCTAAATTTGGAGGCCACCTTAATACACGGATAATATTGGTGCTCCCTTTTAGGATCCAGTATTATTTCAATTGAATCAGTCATAGATTTTAAATTAAGTGAGCTAGATTAGCAGAAAACAATGTGGTCAGTCATTATGTAGAGCCACAGTGGATAATAATTTTATGTTCATAAGAGGCAGGACGCTTCATTGTATCTAGTCAGCACTCTGTGTAAGGTGAAGGAGCCAAGGCTGAGTAATGGTAGGTAGTCTCATAAAAAATCTTCATTTTGGAATGTTCTGTACATTGGTCCTACAACCTCATGTTTAATACTCTGTGCATCTCAGGCATATTTTAGGAGATCTTTATCACTTAATTTCAGATTAAGTAATAATAACAACCTTTTGACTCTTTTACAGAGATGTTAGTGTCCATAAAAGTTTTCACTTACGTTGTCTGAAGATACAGACATGATAATTACTTTTTACTCACTTCCATGGGTTTTTCTAAACTTATAAAGTACTCGACAATAAGCTGTTTTCATTTATACAAGAAATTTCAACTGAAGACAAGTGATTCTGACATAGGAAAACAGGAGTAACTGTCATTCAAGTCTGATATATATTTGTAAATAGGAAGGAAGGCAACCTCTTCACAAAAATTAATGATTTAGCAAATATAACTCATTTTACCCATGTTCTGAAAAGCCCTCTAAAGGCCACTCAGGACATACATAGATTGTGAGGCAATTCTATGAAATGACAAAGATAATTATCATTACCTCCTTTGATATCCACACATACAGGAAGCTTATCTTTTGTAGGGGCAAAAGGCAAGTAATGGTAATCAAAGTTCAAGATCCTATATGAGAACCAAGCAGCTTTCTAAATGCCAAAGCAAAAAATGAATTTTAACTTGTAAATGTATGTATATAGGATGTAAGTACAATATAAAATTAACATATATATTTTGTAGTTCAATATATGTAATATATGTAAATATGTAAAAATATAATGTTCTCATATAAGGCATATATTGCGATACACATATTATATATTATGCAATGGACAAGAAAATAAGCTGCACTAATGAACCAGAACTCATAAATTACCTAAAATAGCTATCTAATATTCACAGTTTCTCAAGGATGTCATTTAATTAATCAATAATTATTCAAAATTAAATCAGAAAGTGTTGAGATTGGATTTCAGGGGTACACAAAGTCTTATTTTTTAAAGTATCTGCAGTCTAGCAAAGGAGACAGGCATGTGAAAAATTTGTTATAATTTTTATGGCTTGTGTGGAAGAAAATATCTATCGAAGTAGGCCAGTAGGAGCAGAAAAATTAGAGGAAAATAAAGATATAAAGTGACTGAGAAATATTAATGGAACTATAAACTCTTCTGATAGACACAAGGAACCAAAGAGAAAATTAGAGAATGTATTATTTTTTTAAATCAATAAATTTTAAATGACAAAGTTTCTCCTTATGTTAAACCTGAAACTATTGAGGCGGAATGTTCTTTTTCTGAATCAAACTTTTTTTATTAAATTTTACATTCCCACAATGCAGGCAATTATATTTCTACCAAAGAATGCTAACATAGGGAAGAAAACTACATAAAGCAAACAAATAACAAAAAGGGGGATGATCCAATTATCTAGGCAACAATCCGTTTCTATAAAAACTGCAGAGAAATACAGAAAATCAGACTCATAAACAGGAAGTATCTTTAACTTCAAAGTACGGTCACATAAAATATGAAATGTTCCCACATGTTCATTGTATTAACCTGGGGAAAATTGTGGAAAATAAACTAATGGGGGTGAGCCCTTCTTTTAAGAACAACTTTAAAACACACACACACACACACACACACACACACACACACACACACACATTTTTTTATCCAGTCTCCAGTTGATGGGCAATTGGTCTGTTTCCAAGTTTTAGCTATTACAAATTGTGCTACTATGAACATGGGTGCACATATATAACTGTGGTATAATTCTTTTGATTCATTTGAGAAAATACCCAGCAGGGGAATAGCTGGGTTGAATGGGACCTCTCATCTTAGATCTTTGAGGTATCTCCATACTGATTTCCACAGTGGTTGCACCAGTCTGCACTCCCACCAACAGTAGAGGAGGGTTCCATTTCCCCTACAGGCCTGCCAGCATTTGTTATTGGTTGATTTCATGACAGCAGCCATTCTTTCTGGGGCAAGGTAGAATCTCAGTATTGTTTTCATTTGTATCTTTCAAATGACCAGTGATGTTGAACATTTTTCATATGTTTATTTGCTATTTCTACTTCTTTGTCTGAGAAATATCTGCCTTTTTAAAAAATATAAAGTGGAGTACTACTCATTCATAAAGGATGAGAAACTAGAGATATTTATAGCTAAATGGATGTACACTGAGGCCATATTCTTAAATGAAATATATAGGACACACATGCATAAACACTGAATACTTTCTCTGGTGTGAGAAGCTAAATGTGTAAATAGGGATCAAAATGCACAATAGATAATGCAAAATAGGGAGAAAGGGTAAACAAAGGGGAAGGGGGAGGATTAGGGGAAAGGAAAGAGAAATGGAATTAGTATGAGAAAATGAAAAAAAATGGAACTAAGTCTTTGTAGATATGGAGGGGTGGAGGGGTTGCAGGGAGGGCAGGGGAAATGGGTAAAATAATAAACAAGATATATTATCTAAAGGCATACATCTCCAATGATGAATGTCATCTTATTGTATACTTAAAATGTATAATTAAAATTAATAAAAATAACAACTTTGAGAAATTTTATTTACAATTATTTTGCCTAAAACTTTATATGTGATCATTTTGTGTTACTCATATGAGAAAAATTCTCAAATTCAACAAAGTATTTCAAAGCAATAAGTTTATTCATTCTTTTACTTTGGATGTAGAAAATGGTCAGGAAAAAAATAACTCAGGTGTGAACTACTATCAAATTTATAAAGTTATTATTAAAAAAAGCAAGAAGTTGCATTATCTACCTGTATTCATGCCCTAAAATGATGGTAACCTGCATGTACTATATACATGTATATATTTTTTTTCACAAATATATATGTATATATAGATACAGATATAGATATATCATGTATATATTTTTTCACAAATTATATTATTTGTGAAAAATTGGTTTGCTCAGCACCATTTGCTAAATATACTATTTTTTCTCCTATGTATATTTTTGGCTTGTTTTAAAAAATCAGATGATTATAGATGAATGGGGATTTTCTGTTTCTTCTATTCAATTCCATTGACCTACATATCTATTTTGTTTTAGTACCATGCTGTTTTTGTTACTATAGATTTGTAAAATAATTTAAAATATGGTATGGTTATTCTCAGCTTTGCTCTGGCTATGCTGGATCTTTTATGGTTCCATGTAAGTTTAAGAATTTTTTTCTAGTTTGATGAAGAAAGTTAACTGGTATTTTTAATAGGGTTTATATTACATCTATCTCTTTCTTTCTTTTTTTTCAGCTTTAATTGAGTTTATTGGTACATTTTAGGGATACAGTACAG
>NW_022900948.1:34335172-34364294 GCF_012274545.1 Fukomys damarensis
CTGAGTTGGAGAGAGAGGACAGAAAAAAGAAAGAAATTTTAGGGTGGAATGAGGAAAAGAGAGGAAAAAAAAAGAATGTGAAGGGCTTCTTTCAGACTATGTCTCTGTTCTCATATTATACCACATATACAGCCATATGCAGAACTGAATCCCCTGGTCTCAGCTAGCCAATGGCAGTTCCCCACGACTGAGACTGAACTCAGTCCACAAGGCCTAACTTGAGTTTCCCAACCCTCATGGTTGAACTCCACTCAATTCTATTACAGGTTTCCAAACCTCCCCTAGGGGACCTTATGCCTCTGCAGAGTTGGTCGAAGGACTGGCCCAATCAGGAGATTTGAGAATGGGGGGGTTTTGGGGGTGTTTCAAGGGTGCCAGCGCTGCTACCTTCCTTACTGGGTCTGATGTCACGCAGTCCGGGAGATCGCACACCCGCCGGATGATCTCAGGCAGGCAGGCAGGTGAAGAGAGCTCCTCCAGGGTCCTTGGGTCCTTGCTGGGTCTGATGGTGCACAGTCTGGGAGGTCACGCCAGATCTACATCTATCTCTTTCAGTAAATGATTATTGTAACACTATTTACTCTACTGATTGAAGAACAGAGGATATCCTTTCATATTCTAATGTCCTCTTCAATTCATTTATTCTAAATTCTGTAGTTTTCATTATATAGGCCTTTCACTTCCTTGGTTAGGTTGATTCCAAAGTATTTAAAAGTTTAACCTATTATGAATGGTACTGTTTTGCTGATTTGTTTCTCATTAGGTTCATTATTAATACCATGGGATATTACTGAATTCTGTATTGATTGTTTTATCCTGCCACTTTGATATCAGGTTGAAAAGATATCTGGTAGGGTTGTTTTGGGGTTTTTTGTGTAAAAATTAATATTATCTGTATGATATAGCAAAGGGAAAATTTTACTTCTTCCTTTCCTATTTGAATGCTTTTTCTTTTTTCTCTTGCCTGATTCTCTGGATAAAGTCAAAGTCCTTTGTATAAAGAAAGAAACTTTGAAAGCTCTAGAATATAAAGTGCTTGAAGCCATAGTCCCAGACAAGGGCTTTCTGAACAGAACTCCAATAGCAAAGAAAATAATTTGCAGAAATACTAAATGACAATATATCAAATTGAAAAGCTTCTCCACAATGAAGAAAACAATCAACAGAGTAGAAGAACAACTTGCAGAATGGGAATCACAATATTTTCCAGCTACTTAATAGGTAGAAGACTAATATCTAGGATGTAAAAAGAACTCCAAAAAATTAATCCAAAAAATGGCCCAATCCAAAGTAAAATGGACAAATGAACTGAATGGACTAGACACTTCTCCAACAAAGAAGTACAAATTGCCAATGCTTACATGAAAAAAAAACCATTAGCCATTTTTAGCCATTAGGGAAATACAAATAAAAGCACTTCTGAGATTTCATCTTATGTCAATCAGAAAGGCTATTATTGAAAATGCAAAAAGCACCAAATATTGGCAAAACTGTGGGAAAAAATAAATCCGTCTACATTTTTAGTGGGAGTGTAAATTAGTACAAATAATATGAAAATCCTCAAAAATATGAAAATTCATCAAATAAATTCAAATGAAAATTCCACTTGACCAAGTTGTATCTCTCCTGGGTACATTTCCCAAAGAATTAAAGGCATAAACACACCCATTTTTATAGCAGTGCAATTCACAAGAACCAAACACTGGAAACGGGTAAGATGCTTTTAATCAGATGAATGGATGAAGAAAATGTAGTATATATGCACAGTGTACTATTATTCAACCATAACAAGAATAAAATTTGAAAGGACATGGATAAAATGAGACTATGAAGGTAATTGAAATATGTCAAAAATGTAGTTAAACATTGCATTGTTCCTCAAAGGTAAGAAAATTTAAAAATAAGTAAAAGAAGAGATCATAGTAAACAGCAGGCAGACTTTTTGAAATGGAAAAAGGAATCAAGGGAAGGGAAAAGTAAAGAAAAAGGAGGGAAGGGGATAAAAATAATGAAGATATATATTCATCTACCCATTCCCTTAAACCAATAACAATATCATGTATTGCAAAGACACATTAATAAAAGAAAGCAAAATGATCACTCACACAAGTTTTAAACAAGGTATGAAGCCAAAATTTTGGTGTCATTTTGAAAGAGTCAAATGACTTCTTCTCATAAATGGACCTTCTTTTGCCTTATTTTTGATGAGAAAGTTTTCCAAAACACATAGGAGTAAACAAGATATCAAATAATTCCTGTAGGTTCTGATATCATATGAAATGCCTTCAGAATCACAAAGACTTTGCAAGAGGTGGGGAGAGATATTTATGATGGGAGAGGGTAGGTGATAAGAATTCTGACCTGTAACTCAAAAATGCTACTGTATATGTCTTAGTAACTTTTCTTGTTGTTGAGACAAACTACCCAACACCCAAAGTAAAAGGAAGAAAGTCCTATTTGGTTAATGGTTCGTAGAGATTTCAGTTCATAGCTGCCTGGCTTCAGAGCAAAGTGGCATCTCAGAGGACGAACAGTACATGGCAGGCAGAAGGCAAAGGACAGCAAGACAGCAAGCAGCGAACTATATACTAGGATCTTCTTTCTGTCCCTTATGCTCTGTCCTACTTGCACCCAAGGTGGGGCAGTCTTAATCCTAGCAGTGCACCATGAATTAATCCCATCATCATAACCTTGATCACCCACCCTAGATCCAGCCACCTCCAAAAAGCCCCACCTATGACTGCCTATGGCTTTGAGGGGGACATCTAGATAAAGCCATAACAGTATAACATCAGAATATAGATATCTGTTCCTCTATCAAACCAGCTACTTACTGTGCATATATGTATTATTCTAGAATAGGATTCCATGAGGCTTTATACAAGCCACATGTTGTGGCTAAATCTTAGTTTCCAAAGTTTTTAAAATGTATTTTAAAACATGTAATGAGAAAAGTTACTATGAGACTACGTTATAAGCCCATATATATTTAAATAAACAATTATTTTCTTATTCTGTAAAAGAAGCCAACCAAAAATATTTATTTTTAACTTTTTACATTGCCATGATCTTGCTATCCTCCTCTCTTCCAGAACCTGCTTCCAAACTTGTTCAGTTCTTTTTCCCTGAGGACTGCTCTCAGAATAAGTAAATACACCTATGACTGAAAGAGACAGACCAGCTATCTTGCTCTTGGGGGATTACAATAGAGATACACAATTGGAACAAGAAGCATTTGAATTTTAAAACCTCTTTTCCATCCCATTCTTTCTGTGCTCTGCACTGCCTGGGCTGGGGCCACAGAGGGATTTAGCTTCAGACTTGAGTTTGTCTCTGTCCCGACAACTTGACAGTTTAATAATTCAAGCTGTTTACATTCTCCCAAAGCACTTGAGCCTGCATGATTATGATTTTCTTTATTTCTATGGCCTCTTCCTATAAGCTATTGCCTACTATAAATGTTGATGTCATATCAATGTCCAGTGGTAATGAGAAGATTATTTAGCAATTCTTGAGCACTTTCTCCACTAGGAATAATGAGTGAATAGGGCCAGGTACTTTCTCCTATAATGCTAAATATAGTAAATTCTAGGCAAATTGGAAGGAGGTGAAGACCTAGAAATGAATTCATTCTAATTCTTAGAGTCTAGGGACATTATCTGAAGCCCTAGAGAAATGACTAAACTCATACACACTTGCCTAATCTCAACTGATGAAAGACTGACAGTCTCCGGAAGTGTTTGAGACAATGCAAGAGAAGCCAATATATAATATAGTGAACAGGAAAGCAATGAATAGAGAAAAATACACTCCTAAATGAGGCACAGTACTTAAGTAATGTAAGTAAAAGTTTTATTTGACTCAAATTAGGTAAGTAAAACTTTAAGCTCTACTTTTGGGGGGCTGGCTACACACAAAGATATTCCTGGGATGATGCAACCTTTAATTTCACATAGAGAGAAACAGCTATCATGCCATTGTCAGTGGACAACTTGCGTTGCATTCTTCATTAAACAAATCAGTGATGATGAAACTTCAGGTTAACTCTCAGGGATCAATGATAGTTTGAGGGAGCTCAAGGCAGAAATGTAGCCTGGAGCGCAGCTGCACTAGTCTTACTCAGAGGGAGAATAGCAGCGATATATGTATCATAGGGTGGCTTAAAGCAGCACACAAGCACAAGCACCATAGCAAGGCATATTGTCGGGTAAAGGAAAAGCTCGCTCCTCACAGCATATTAATTACCCACATTTGTAAATGCTACCCAGTTTCCAAGTGAAGAAATCTTCTCATTTTCCTTCCAATTCCACTGCCACATACTCATTGAATATCTTTAACTTGTGCCCTCCCTTTGTTACTGAAAAGTCTCCTTTGTTGATCACCGCAATATCTCTTTCCTGTAAATTTCCCAAGAAAATTAGCTCAGGAAAAACTACTGAAGAAATCAACCTGACCAGCAAAAGGTAAAGCTCTCCAAGTGCTTTTCCACCATCTCAGTTATTTTTGGATTGCTTTCATATGCCTTTCACTAAAGACCTATTGATTCTATGACTGAAATGGTTGCTGATCTATGAGACTCAATAGGTAGAGTCTGATGCGAAGGGGAAAAACACTTTGGAGATAGTTTTTGCTTAGTTCTGAAAAATCTATGGATTTATTTTATGTCACAGGCATTGGCATCACAGCTCTGTCATAAGCTTAGTTCTTGAGCATATTGCCTACTGTGACAATTAAGCTTTACTTGTCAACTTGGTTGCTTTTGGAGTCCCCTGGGGAAATAGTAAATCATGCTTCTGGATGTGTCTGTGTGGATGATGAAGACATGACTTTGGGGCAAATATTTGATCCCCTGTCCCTTTCTTTTTGTGGTTTTTTTTTTTTTTGTTTTAGAGACTGACCTGGAACTCACTATGTAGCCCAGGCTGGTCTCGAACTCACAGAGATCCTCCTGCCTCACCCTCCCAAGTGCTGGGATTACAGGCATGCACCACCATGAATGGCCCCTGCCGCCTTCTTTATGACGCTTTTCCCGATTTTCTTCATGGCCTTGATGTTTTTCCACCATCCCTTCTTACATGATATTTTTGTTCTAGAACTAGCCAGGTATTGACTGTGATTCCTGAAACCACAAATCAAAATAAATATCTCCTTTAAGATGCATATGTTGTAGATTTTCTCCCCACTATGGGAAAGCTGACTAATACAGACAATTGGTACCATAGAAATACGATCATCACTGTTACTATATGTAACCATGTGGTTCAGAAGTCTTTGGAACTAGCTCACTGGAGGCATTTATAATATTTTGGATATGCAAGCTTAAGAATCTCTAAAATATTGTAATCAGAGCATAATGGTTAAGTCTGACTGGCGCTCAGGAACAATGTTGACAAATATTCTGATTGTAAAACCAGGCAGGAGACAAGATTTTTATTGCCAGTTGGAGTGTACGCCATGCATATTAAGAGTTGATAAAAATTTTGTCTACATTTGACCCCATAGAGAGACTTTGTAGGCTGAGTTTAAGAGCTGTGGCTAATTGGTCTGGGGAGGAAATTTTAAGTCAGCCAAATATTCAGGGTGTACTGCTAGCTGCTTTTAGCTGGATTTATAGAAAAAAAAGGAGCTAAAACAAAAACAGAAAGATTGAAAAATTACATTTAACCCTCCCCTCAAAAGAAAAACAAAAGGAAATTTGAGCACCAAGGAAGCATGATTGTTAAAGAGATTAGCATAATTGAAAAGAAATCGGGAACTTTGGGGTTAAAAAGAAACATGCCTTGAAGGCATTTCAGGAATTAGCAAGATCTCACCCATTCTGGCCTCTGAAGTGCAAATGCATGCATCATTCACCTGAGAAAAACCTCCTAGGATATTTATTCTGTTGGATTTATTTCAACATGCTCCATCCAGATACTCAGCAGACACCATTCCAGCAGAACTTAGATATTACTCCAGTAGCAACTTGGTGCCCTTTGTGTCATGCTGATTGTTCAGATGTGCTAGATGGAAGACTTATGTGATCAAAGAGGCTTCCACTCAGATTTTGAAGGAATAACTGGTTGGCCAGGCAATATGCCACTGAGTGGTGTGTGCATGGATGGAGTTAAAGTTGCAGTGCAGACCCGAGGAAATTGAAAATGTAAGAAATGGGGATATTTTCCAAGGAGAGCTGCTGGCAAAGAGTTGAGCCAGACCAAGATAAAGGCCATGTGGACAGCACCCATAAAGGCCAGAGGAATAGAGGCCTAAGGAACTCATATATCACCACCATGTGTCTTGGGTGGTGGAGGTGCAGCTACAGGACTTAAGGTTGGCCTTGCTAGGTTTAGTCTTGCTTTGGTTCTTTCATTTGCTCTCCCTGTAGTCCTAACTTTTGCAATGGTGATTATTACCCAGTGTCTTTGGATATTGGTAACATGTAACTTGCTTTTTGTTTATTATAGTGATTCATGTATGAGAGTTTGAATTGAGTCCCAGAGAAGACTTTGTACTTGTACTTTTTTTATTAATTAAGTTTATTGGTACAATTAAGGCATACAATGTAATAACATTTATCCATTCATTATTGGAAATTTGCACCCTTCCATAATCCATCGTGGTTCTTATATTTTCCCCATTCCCTGCCCGCCTTTCAACACCTCCACTCCTCCAAATCTACAAAGACTATGTTTCCATTTTTTCCTTTTTGCATGTTAATTCCATTCTCATCTTTCTTTTCACCTACCTCTCCTACATCCCCTTCCTCCTTTGCCCATTTTCTTCCTATTTCACCTCATCTATTATACCTTTTAATCCTTATTTACACTTTCAGCTTCTCACACTAGAGAAATTATTCAGTATTTGCATTTATGTGTCCTATTTATTTCACTTAAGATTATGGCCTCAGTGTGCATCCATTTAGCTATAAATATCTGTAATTTCACATTTATTATGGCTGAGTAGTATCCATTTTATAAAAAAGAAACATTTTATTTATCTAGTGTCCCATTGGTGAAAATTGGGCTGCTTGCAAATTTTAGCTATTACAAATGGTGCTGCTCTAAGCATAGGTGCCCATATATTATTGTGGTACAATTCTTTTAATTTTGGGGGGAAGACACCCAGCAGAAGCATACATCAGTCAAATGGGACCTCCAATCCTAGTTCTTTGAGGTATCTCCATACTGATTTCCACAGTAGTTGCAACAGTCTACACTCCCACCAGCAGCGGAGCAGTGTTCCTCTTTCACCATAGCTCCTCCAACATTTGTTATTGGTTGATTTCATGAAAACAGCCATTCTATCTTGGGTGAGGCGTAATCTCAGCATTTTTTTCATTGTATCTCTCAAATGACCAGTGATGTTGAACATTTTTTCATACATTTATTCTCTTAATCAGTGGTGGTTTGGAAATCCACTTGATCTGCAAAGAGGATAGCTACTCCTGCTTTGTGTGTGTGTGTGTGTGTGTGTGTGTGTGTGTGTGTGTGTGTGTACTCGTGTGGCATAGAGTGTTGTTTACTACCCTTTAACTTTTGGTCTGTGAGTTTACTTTTTTAATTAAGTGTGTTTCTTGTATGCAACATATTGTTGGATTTTGCTTCTTGACCCATTCTGCCAGGCTATTTCTTTTAATTGGTGAATTGAGATCATTAATATTGATGGTATGACTGATATGTGTTGACTTATCCTTGAAATAGCCTTTTCTTTTTGTTGTATTCTCCCCTTGTGCATTTAATTTCTAGTCATGATGGATGGATTCATTCTTCTGGGTTTCCTGGGATTGTAATCCTCACTGTATTTTCCTAGGATAGTGTTTAAATATTTTTGGAGTGTTGGCTTAGTATCCATGAAGTTCCTCATGTCCTCTTTGTCATGAAAGTATCTTATTTCTCCATCAATTTTGAAAGGTAGTTTTGCAGGGTACATCAACCTGGGTTGGAGGTTGTTTTCCTTTAGGGCTTGCAATAAGTCACTTCATGCTCTTCTTGCCTTGTGGCTTTTTGTTGAAAAGTCTGCTGTGATTCTGCTGGGCTTTTCTTTGTATGTGATTTGTTTCTTTTCTCTAAATGCTTGTAGAATTTTGTTCTTCTGTTGAGTTTCTGGAATCTTAACTATCATATGCCTATGTGCAGAATTTTTTTGTTTTACCACAGATAGTTGGAGTCCTATAATACTCACTTATCTGTATGTCACATTCCTTTCCCCTATTTGGAAAGTTTTCTGCCATTATTTCTGTGAACAGTTTTCTTATGTCATCTGCACACTCTCTGCTGCTTCTTCATTGACTCTGATCAACCTTATGTTATTCTTCTTTGAATCATCTTGCAACTTGTGGATTGCTACTTTTAATAGATTTTTCTTTTCCTGGTCACTAATTGCATTCCTATATCTGAAATTCTGTCCTTGAGTTGGCTCATTCTGCTATGTAAACTTTCAATGGAGATTTAATTTCATGGAAATCTATTTGCTTCTGTTCAATGGATTCCATTTGTTTCCTATGTTGGGATTCCTTCATGTTTCTCAGCTCCTCTGTTTTGTTTTTAATCTATGTCCACTCTAGATTTAACAATCATGTCATGTACTATGGGCATAGTCTCTGCTGTTACCTGAAAAATTATTTCTGATTTCATTTTTTCCAAGTCCTCTTTTTTTACCAGTTCAGGCCATCCATGTGGTTGAGTATCAGATTGTTCCATCTCTTTTCCATTTGCTGTTGCCTTAGGTGATCAGGAAGTCTGGTTTTGAGACTTATTTCTGTGGCTTCTCATTTCAACAGATGCAGCCTGCTGTGCCTTTGATGAGGGAATGTTTTGCACACTCAGTGGTCTTCAATTCTCAGGAAGTGACTGACCAGCCTTTACTCTGCTGCTCCCCAGTACAACAGTTCCTGGATTTAGAATGGTGGCCTTTGATATCCCTGAGCTGACCTCTTGTCTGGGCAAGCTTCTGCCTGGGCCCTGTGCACATGTGGGATGGTATTTAGGTGTGCCTCTCCCTGGGGCCCTTATTTAGCTGTTGTCTGGGAGCGTCCTTTGGCTGGGGATGTGCATCCAAGTTCTTGTCTGTGTAGGCTTCTGCTAGGGTCTTCAGCCACTTGGCAGTGGTATGAGGTTAAGCCTCTGGCTGTTGCTTGCACATCTGTGTAGTTCTATTCCAGGTGGACCCTCGGCTGTGGCAGATGGTATGGTGGGACTCTGGATGTAGCTTGCATGCTGTGCAACTTTTTTCTAGGTGGGATGTGGCTTGGGCATATGTGCCTGCACCTCTGATCTCAGGGCAGAGCCCTAGCTGTAACCTGCCTGCTGCCACACCACTCTAGTCCACACAGCTGCACCCCAGGATGTGCATGCACTTAACCAATGATATGGCAGAACTGTGGATCTGGACTTGTACTTTTAAGCTGTGCTGAACTTTTGAGACTTTGAGGAAGGGGTTATTGTATTTTCAGTTGTACACAGGATAGTTATATTACATTAAGCAGAATTATGAGCTTGTTATTCTCTTTATCTGGGTGTGGTTTAAGGAGATGCATTTGGGTACTAAGTTGACAAGTGTTAAACTGTGATGGATAAGTTAAATTGTCAACTTGCTTGATTTGGGCATAACCAGGTGGTTAGTAAAATTCACTTCTCAGTGTACTTGGTTAGGTAATTGCATTATGACTTTGGAATCTTCTTGGTTTCTTCCTCTCTGGCATTGTTCATCTACTCTATTTCCTGGTCACCATAAAGTAAGAAGCTTTGCTCTGCTATTTCCTTCCATCATTTATTTTCCTATAAGTAATTTAAATTTATCAATTTTTATGAAACAGTAATACTCTATTGTTTATAAATGTCATATTTTCTTTATCCATTCATCTGTTTATGGACATGTAGGCTGTTTTCAACTATAATAAATTGTGCTGCTATGAACATGAGTATGCATGTGTCACTGTAATATGTCTCTAACTTTTGGGGGAAACATACCTAGAAAGATAATAGCTGAGTCTAAGAAAATGTCTAGTTTCTGCCAATTTCTGTAGTGGTTATATTAGTTTATTCTTCTAGCAACAATGTAGAAATGTTCCCTGTCTAACTTGTTCAGTCTATAAATGTTCTATCTAACTTCACTGTTACCCTTTCTGTTTCCTCATTCTGTATCCTTCTTCTTTCCTAAGAAACATATATGTTCCTATAAAATACATGTTTCCTTTTTATTTCTTTTTCTAGTCTCTCTCTTGCCATATTTGCTCAGTCCTCTCAAGTCCTTCAGTAATTTTCTAATGATCCTTTATAAGATCATATATCTAGGAAGCTGTCATATATATATTTGGTCTGCTTTTTACAGTTGCAGAAGCTGAAGCCCGAAAGATATGGCGTTTTTCTCAAATATAGATTAGTAGTTCAGATTAGGGAGAGGTCTAAAATTTAGGTGTTCAAAATTAAACTCATTGAATGCCCCATTATCTGGAATGTGCTGCTTTTGTTAATTTCAGTTTATTTTCAATGATATTGCTTAACATTTTACCTATTTATAACCCCCTTTAAATTCAGTCTGCTTTTGTTCACGCACAACATATAAAATATATTAATATTTTTAACTGTCTGACCTAATTACCTTGGACCTCACATGGCCATTATCTACCTATGTTAAATGACCACAAGATACTTCAAAAATATAGGTTATTGTCTGAGGTTGCTGAGTTTGTTATTGCAGTGCACTCACTCAAAGACATTAGTCTGAAACTGACATAAATACAAAAGTAATTGGTGTATCTCTTTCTTGACTTCAAAAATATCTTGAATGCAACCTACTTTATTGAGACATTCCCTGTGGGTTTGAAGATCACAAGATTGATGACAAGAAATAAGGAAGAGGGACTCTTTGCCAGTCTGTTTTCTGAATTGCTAGCAGTATTTTGACAAACATTTTGTCATTATTGCTTAACAGAGGAATTGGTCCTTGTTTTTTAATATACATCAAAATTATTGCCTTCCCTGAATAATAAAATCAATACACTCTCTTCTTCTGTGAAGCCTCCAGACAACCTTCTCTCCACAAATAATTAAACATTTGAATCAATTCTGGTACTAGTCTATCATTCACAGTTTTAAGAAACTTTGCCATCTGACCATCTTTGCCTGGAATTATCTTATTATTTAAAAGAGAAATAGCTTCTAATATGAACTCTTGCAAAATTGAAACTATCAACTCTATTTCATCTAAAAAGCAGACCCAGCAAGACTAATAGTGCCCAGGGAAGAGAAGCTGGTTCTGGCAAATCAAGACCTGGCTTGAAGTATAGCTGAAACTTCAAACTGAGCTAAGATTGAACTCATTTTTCAAAAGAAAAAAATATTCAAATAAAAGGAGAGGAGATCTTTCTGGAAAAGAGTACCTGTTTAAATTGATAAGGCAAAAACCTGCAGCTATGTGATGCCAATGCTAATAAATATGAAGGTATGGAGTCATAAAATGGCACCAGAGAACATTTTTAATTTGATAAGTTAGAGTTCAACAATAGTTTCTCAGCTAAATGTGATAGCACATGCCAGTAATCTTTCAACTCTGGGAGGTTGAAGTAGGAGAATCGCAAGTTTGAGCCCTGCCTAGGCAACTTAGGAGACTCTGTCGTCAAATAAACAAACAGAAGATAAAAGATATGGCTCAGTATAAAAAACCCTGACTTCAATCTTCAGTACAGTACTGCTAAAAAAAGAAAAAAAACAAAAAGAAAAAAGAAAAGAAAAAGCTTCTCAGTCATTGCCATTAAAATTCATTCTGATTGTGTACTTGAAAACATAATATTTCACCAAAAATACACTGCAGAGGTTTGGGGGCTCAATCTTTCCTATTTTAGAATCTCATCATCATCATCATCATCATTATTATTATAATTATCATTATTATTAAAAACTGAACTCCTAGTCCTTATATAGAAAGTTATGCCTTTTCTTTGCTTTCTACTCCAGCAACACGGATCTTTTGATTACTTAATGAACCATATTGTTACCTCCCCACCAGCTACCTGAAGAATCTTTTCAAGGATTTTTACTTCTTCTGGGGGTATTCTTCTTTTCTTCCCTCCTCCAACAAACATGCTAGATAACATACTTTTTCTTTCATATCCTAGCTCTATTGTGGCTTTTTTTATGACTGACTCAACCCCAGACTAATTATATATTATCATGGCAAGTAGCAGTTTTAATTCAGTGTACTTACCACAGTTTGTAATTAGTTATATGCTTCTGTAATCACTTTATTAATGTTTACTCCAAATTGGGCTGTAAAATTTATGGGGACATTGCTGAGTCTGACATGTTAAATACCAGAGAAAGACTATTGGATATAAATAATAAGTAATAAATAAATATTCTGCTTATTTTTATATTTATAAACTAGAGAAGGAAAAGCCGAATTTGTTAAAATGGGATTTTAGAAAATCAAATATCCTTTATAAATGTAAGTCAACATAAATTTTTTCAACATTCACTCCCACACCTAAGAACACTTCTGTACCAAAACCACTGGAACCATTGCCCCAGATCATGCCTGTATGGCCAAAACTCTGTTCCATGGAACCACAGATGCATAGTCATCAGATTTCACTCAAATTATTTCACATAAAAAAGCAAGACTTTTTTATCTTCCTTTTTACTGGTAGGGGAGTGTTTTTTATACAACTGTTGCAAAATAGTTGCATTAAAATAGTTGTATAAGATAGTGAGGAAATTAATAAAAGAAAAAAAGCATATTTATGACAATTAGCTATGCACATATAATGCCTGCCAAATAGAATCTTACAGTTAAAGACACTGAAAATAACTTATTGTCCCCATTTGTTTCCTATAGCTCCATCACATGATGTGTTAAAGCTGGCACTGTGGCTCAGAGGAAAAAAAATACAACACTGAACACATTAACTCAAAGAAACCCATTGACCACCTGAACCACGTCAAGCATTTGACTTGGCGCTATAGAGGCCATGGAGAAAATGGTAGTGTAAAACATTAGGAAACCTAGACTTCTGTTACAGACCAGTTTACTTCTCAAAGACTCAGGTTCTTTATTTCTAAAAAGAAAATAATCATCTCATATGATTCCTATTATTTATTTTCTGTCATCGGGGTACTACATATAATAATACCTTTGTTCATGGATGTTTCTGTTTGAGAACAAATAGGTTTAGAAACAGAGCATTTGGCAAAATTATGCCTTGTTTACAAGCTCCACATCCAGTGATGGACATGACCTTGACCATCTTCCCTGCAGGAACATGAATATGGCCCATCTTTCCCAAAATCATGGAACAAATTAATTTCGTGAATGGAGGTACCACTCTACCTGTAACTTTAAGACACATAGCTCAATTTATTGTCAGTGAAAATGTATTAAATTCCTAGTATATATCTTCTACACTCAGTTTTGATCACTAGAAATAAGTCAATTCAAAAAAGGAAAATTTTGCCCTCATGAAATTTTCATTTCATTGAGGATGGACATACTAAAAAATTAAGAGTTTTTAATATGATGAATATACTGGGCACTTTAATGGAAAAAAAAGGTAGAAAAAAAAGAATAAGAAATATAATTTAAAATATGACGGTTAAGACAGTCATCGAGGGGAATGTTAGATTTAAGTAAATGAATGAAGGAAGTAAATGTTACCTATCTGGGAAAAAGAATATCAAGCCAAGAGAACAAGCTTAAGGATTAAGATTCATGGGTGCTTATATGTTTAACAAAGAGAAATGAACAACTGTGACTAGGGAGAATTCGCTGAGATCAGGCCATTTAAACTTCAGGTCAAATGGGGATTATTGCTTTCTTTGTGAGATGAGAACCTGATGTTAGAAGGGTTGGGGCATAGGAATGGCATTACTTTAATTTCATTTCTTAACAAGAATTAATCTGGACGGTGTGTTTAGAAGGGCTATGGAAGGGTCTGGTAATGAACCAGTGATGAACAAGCTATTTTAATAATCCAGCCCAGAGCTAGCAGTAGAGTTAGTGAGAAATGAAAAAAAAAAAAAAAAAGGGATATTCTTTGAAAATAAATTAATGGAATTAGGTAAAAGATTGGAAATGGGTTTGAAAGAATGTGGAATCATTCTAGGTTTGAGTAAATATGAATAGGATTATCATGAGTTGAAATTAGAAAGGCTCTGACAAGTCATGGACAAAGAGCAGGAGTAGATCAAATTTACTTTTAGATTTTTCTTTTATGTTTTTGGTGAGTACTGGAAGTTAAGGGGAAATGTTGGATAGATATAACTGTATGTCATGTCTTACATCGAGATGTCCCCTCAAAGCCTCATGCAGTCGTACGTGGGGCTTTTTGGAGGTTGTTGTATCCAGACTGTGTGACGCTGGAATAAAGGATGTGGTGCTGTGATTGATTCATGGAGCAGTGCTAGGATTCAGGGTGCCCCATCCTGGGTATGAGTGCTGCCCACACTAAGGGTGGGAAGTCTGGATAGAGTATAAGGGACAGAAAAATGGCTGCCATTGTCACGTGCTGCTTTCTTCCTTCTGCCAACCATGAACTGCTTCTCCTCTGAGATGCCCCTCTGTTGTGCTACTGTGTCTTGAAGCCAGCCAATTATGGACTGAAACCCCTACAAACTATGAGCTAAATCAACCTTTTCTCCTTAAACTTTGGGTGTTGGGTATTTTGTTTCAGCCACAAGAAAAAGTTATTAAGGTGGTATATAGTCATCTTGTTAAGAGGCAACTGGGGAATTTTTGGTAGTCGTGAAGGGTAAACAACATTCAGAGCCATAAAAGTAGTTTATCAAAAGAGTGGGAAGAGGGATGCACCTTGAGACAATAACAGTAAGTGAAGAAATTCAGACACACAAGCTTAAATATGGCATGATTTCTCTTATGTGAAAGATACATAAAGTTTGAAACAAAAGATAGATGATAGGAAAAAAGAGAGAGAAAAAGAAGTATCAAAACCCAGCACAGACAATGCATCTAAAAGTGTACCTTGACTTAATACAGCTGTCTTTCATATTTTTATGTTCTTTCACTGATTAGTCTTGCTTTTAGTCTGTGTATATGATAATTAACTTTATAAGGTTTTATGTAATATATGAATCTGTGCTGGAAAAATAAGTGGGGTGAGAAGGAGAAGAAAAGCTTGAACTCTGTTAGGTACATGTGCCAATTCTCTGCAGTGAACATAATCGTTATGTACCACAAACGTATATTACTAAAAAGAAAAGTTAAAAAAAGGACTAGTTTAACAGGAGCGATGAGAATGAAAGCCAATTGTTCTTTAAGGACTCTTGTTAGAATAGATGCTCCTGAATTTTAAAGTCATCTCCAAGTATTTGTTCAATGAGAATGGAAGCGTGTGAATAAACGAGTTATTTTCAGGGGCTCAGTGGTCACAGCCTCAGCTGAATGAGCTGAATGATTAAAAACTTGCAGTAGAAACAAGTAAGAGACTGTTTTTTCCAAGAGTAGAAGTTAACTAACCTGTGTAGTTTGATGATCTCATGCAATATTCAAATGACTGTTGTGCTCAAGGAGCACCAAAAATGTTGATAAAATGATATAGCCATCTTTTAAATATAAGAATGTATTTCGAAAGAAGAGTTTGTCATTCAAAATAAACTTGGTTTCTCCTAAGAACCTATGGGTCTTCCTCACTATGCATGGCGCTAATTTTTATTTTTAGCATATATCGCATTTTAGATGGCTTTCTATATCATCAAACTAAAAGTCAGTTTTTGTGATGCTCCATAAAAAATTGTAATGCTCCATTATAAATTAGATTTATAATTTTTGTCACTGTTGTACTGAACTTTTCTTTATCGTTAAAGCTCCCTCCTGTTCTCAACATGTCTTCTCTTCATCTTATAAGGGCCGCTGCTCATCTTTAACATCATTCCTCGGTGGCATGTGTCCTCGCCTAATTGCTACTTGTGTGTACCCATGTACACCTTCCTTTGCTCTGCAAGGAATGCATATTTTTTTACAACTATGTTTCCACCAAATTTAGTCAACCTCAACTGACTTTTAAATTGTTTTCATTAGACTACAGGCTTTGTGTGGAATGACTGATGCCTTTCCATATTTCTACTACTCATGTTTCTACTACAATTTCAGTTGAGCATCACCTTTGGAGATTGATGCTTTCTTGGTATGATACAGCCTCAACAATCTATGTACTAACTACTGTGTCTTTTCACCATGGGCTTCTGGGGCAAAAATCTTGATTTATTCTCCTTTATTTTATCCTGCCATAAATTAATAATTATCATTTACATTTTACCATGCGCCAAATGTTATTGCTAAGGGATTGAGGAAACTCCTTCCTATCATCTTTTTTGTCCTTTATCACACCACCCAGATTTTATTTGAAAGCAGTTTTTTTTTTTCTGTCAAAATGGAAATTCTTAAAAGTGTAATCCTGAGCTTAGTTATTTCTATACCTCAGGGTGTTCCACACTTCAAGATGTTCTTCATCTTTCCCTTTTTATGCATGTGGTTATCTCTGCCACCTTTATCTTCCTCTTCAAAATGAATGTCCTTTTTAGTGTACGATTCATTTTTTGAGGGTGGGGGTTGAGATAGGGTCTCACTGTGTAGCCCAGGATGGCCTAGAACTCACTGCAGTCCTCCTCTCTCTTCCAAGTGCTTGGATTACAGTTGTGAACCACCATGCCTGGCCAAGATTCATTTTTATGTTTCCATTCAGCAACCATGATGGAGAGCCATGCCCTACTCAAATGTTTATGAAATAAATTAGAAACAATTAAATGCTATGACAATGAATTTGCATTTTCATCCTCAGTGAAGTTCATCTATTCCCCTCACTTATTGTTAATTCACAGTTTATTTAAGTGAATCATGTAATACCTGGCCCCTGATTCCCATTCATCATAAAGGTGGGTCATAAGGGTGAGTATGGATTTTCTGAAAAAAGATAACAAATGATATAGAAGCTTTACTAAATATTGGTATGTGTTTTAGGTGAAAACCAATTGCTAGATTTTCGTGGCATAGGGTTTGGGTAGGAAAAATTCAAAATCAAGAGCTAAGTACTTGATAAAGAGACCAGATTGGAAAGTTAAAGACTTTAAAAAAGCAGGCATGCTCTGTGGTAGTCAGCAGACCCAGACTCATTCCACAGCAAGGAAGCATAAGGTAAATCTTAACAAGCATAAACATAAAGAAATCGACTTCCAGAAAGCCCGTGACCATTTGGAGCTAAGGACTATAACTAGGTGTACCAAAATATAGGTGGAGTCCGATAACGATGAACAGATATAAGAATAAATACTCAATTATGAAAGACTAGGGTAGTAAATAAGTAACTCATTTTAAATTCGTATAGAATCTCAAATGTTCCAAATGAGACACATATTTTGAAATTCTTCAGGCTATGCACAATTAGCCCCATTCTTGATGAGTCTAAAATAAGTGACAATGTTCCTAAGTATTAGTATGGTATCCAAATTCAAATGTCTGATTCGAAAGTCACCACCACATTTCAAAATGATATGACGTCTTATCCAACTTAGGACTTAGAGGGTGACTATGTGATTGCAAAGAGAAAGGAAAAAATTCATTGCTAAAAGTGCAACACATTTAAAGTAGACTCCAGTAAAAAAACAAAACAAAACAGAAAATAAAGTAGACTCTGGTAAAACTGGGTATTCAGTCTTGCAAATGACTGATATAACATTCCTTTGGACTCAGATCCCTGCATATGGCTACACACGTAATTTTGAGAGCTGTATTAGTTATCAAAGTAAAGAATGGTTGAAAGTAGCAAGGGCCAACTAAGGCATCACATGAACTAATTGAGCATGCAAAGATTATCACATTGTTATCTTGATCTGATCTTATATCTCAAAATGTCACCCATTCAAGAGCCAGATCCTACAAAATAGCTGTTCTTTAGTTGCAAATGAAACATCTAATGGCCTTTTATTGGCTGATCTTGGAAGATATTTATTTAAAGATTTATGATCAAAGCTCACAACAAAATTAAGAAGCCAGGATATAGAATTATTTCTATGTGGGAGGAGGGGGTGGTTTGGAGAGTGAGTTCAGCCACATCCTACAACTTATCACTTGTTCATCATTGAATCTGCATGACAAAATTCTGATGATTGATAATTGCTACTAACTTGTCTATAGACATTAAGAGCTTTTCATGAAGAAAGTAGCTGCAGGATTCGGTAGACAAGAAAAATACAGTTCTGGGTCTATTCTTCATACATTTTTCAGTTTATAAGAAAACTGCATCCCAGTCAGGTGACTAAAATATAATTTATCTTTGGTTCTTTTTTAGAAATCTAATCTCAACATAGCAATCCTTTGGGGCTTAATAAATTAGGGATTTAGGAGTACACAACTTTGATCCTTGGGAATCTGCAGGGCATAAGAGAGCAAAACTAATCGAAGTTTCAGAGAATTGGCCTGCTTCTCCTTAGTTATGTGGCCTTATTTTGTTTCTTTGAGTTTTGGTTCTCTTTAATTTGAAGTGGGACTATATAAACTCTCTGATCATTATAGTCTGCCTGCACTTGAGAATTCTGTGCCCCTCCTTCCCCGATTCCCCCATGCCCCATGGATCACATTACAGCTCTGTGACGTGTTCCTATGTTAAAAACTGTCGTTAAATAAGTTTTTGAAAACAGCCTTCCAAAAAATAATCGAACACATTTCTTTGCTATGTGGATGTTTTGGTGTCATTAATATAAAAGTAACCATAATGATTCACCAATGACTCAGGGTACATTTTGATTTTCATTTCTTTGTTTTGCCCAGCTTTGCCTCCCTTCCTTGAGAGCTCTTTCCTAAACTCTATATGCTCAGCTTGTTAGACTGTAGAGTTTTTCTTTTTTATGGAGAGAAGACTAGAGTCTCTCTTTAAGGTAGGAATGTGGGACATAATCTTTCTTTGTCTTTCAGTAGAACTGGTGTACACTTTGGCACCAGTTTTAGAGACTGCCATGGTAGAGCAGTACAGTCAGCTACCTTGCATGTGGAGGCAACATTCATGTGCGTATAAAGGATCGGAACAACTGTGCCCACTTAGAGACACAAAACACCTACTATCACAAAGAAAGCCTCCTTGGCCGTGGCTAGTAGGAATAGTTGGTTGTCTTTGATGTTGGTGTTATTACTGTTGTTTAGATGTAGGTAAAAGTGGTATAGTAAATGTACCTCCCTTTTCATGAGCTGACAGTGAGATTAATGTTCTATGCTAACATTTTTAGAAGACTAAGCCTTAAGGTGAACTTTATCTGATATAATGCATCATATACCATGGCTTATACAAACTAACATGCACACCAAAGCTCATCGTGTTAAGGGCATTGCTTTTCTCCTCTTTACATCTAGGTATTTGCTTTACTTAATATCTTTAAAAAGGTGGCCATGCCTGAATACCAACACTGCATCAGATGTGATGTTGGTCCCTACGTGAGCATTATTTAATTAAACTCAGTGAAGTAGATTCCTGTTCCTAGTTTAAAAATGAAAAACAAGGCCTCCGAGAATTTTTATAATTTGTTTAAAGTCTATAACTATTGAATAGCAGAGGTAAATGCATAGTTCTCGTCAGTTTGACCCCAAAATCTTTGCAGTTTTTTTTTTTTTATTAATCTGTGTGTCTTCCATTAGAAATAATACACACTCAGGCCTTCTTTCCTGTCTCCTCCCTCCTGTCTACCTTATGTTGTTTATTAATACTTCCCTTTCTATCCTCCTTCCCTTTTCTTTACTCCTTCTTCGTTTGTACTTCATGTCTCTATCCTTTAGCCCCGTTCTGCTTTCCCCGACCTGGGTATTCTACAAGCTTCCCCAGATGTCCCTGAATGCTTCTGCCAAGCATGTCTTTGTTTTGTTCCCTGTCACCCTGCTTTCCAACTCTGTTGTAAGTTTGCATTCTTTGCCAGCTCTGCTCAGCCTATGAGAACGCCTTTAAAAACTCACATTTGACCCAACACTTTCTGAGGAAATGTGCATTCCCATAAGGCCCCCATTTAAATTTTATCACCAACACCACTGAAACTGCTTTCAATACAATTTATCTGTGACTTTCTCCACCAGCATCCCACCTTCCTTTGCTTCCTTTGCTTTTTTAAACCTGTCAGGAAAAGGTGTTCAGAAACATTTCATTTTGTTGCTACTCAGAGCAGCGATTTTTTATCCTCACCATTTCAGGAACTGTGAGGCAGTGCTGAGAACTCACTTGTGATTTCTTTGGCTTTGCTACGGACAGAAACTGCACAAAATTACAACTGTCTCAGTTGCGGACTAAAACCGTGCAGCATTTGATTCAGGTACCAAGGCTGCGCCTTACCTGAACCCCCATCCTTCAGCTGAGTTGTTTCAGAAATTCTCTGGAATCTCTCAACTGTCAGAAGAAAAGGACAGCATCAAAACCTCAAACTTCTGAGAATGTGATAAATGCATCAGGGCTGTCACACAACTTGACTTCTGCTGAGCTATGAAAGTTATCTTCTGCCCGGTTCTGTAAACTCTTACAATTCTAAGGTATGTCCTTTGGACAGTTAGCATGTAAAGGGCTTGTAACAAGCTGGGTGTGGTGACACATGCCTCTAATCCCAGTACTCTGAGAGGCTGGGGAAAGAGGATAGCAAGTGTGAATTTACCTGGGGCAATTTAGTGGCCTAGATAGACCCTGCTTCAAAACACACACACACACACACACACACACACACACACACACACACACACGCACGCATGCACGCACGCATGCACGCACACACACACACACACACACAGAGGCTGGGTGTAACTCATTATAAAGGTCATGTGTTCATCCACAGAGCTTCTACCCCTAAAAGATAAAAGCTCAATACCACCTGTCTGCCCTAGTGATTCTCAGTTTATATTTATAAAATAATTACTTGAGTGTCATGGGTAATAGCAATTTCTATTTTATCAAAAGGAGAAGAACAAGATAAAAATTAGGCAAAGAAAAAGAAGAAGAAGAAGAAAGATGGAAGGAAAGAGATGAGGATGTACCTGCAGCAAAATAACTTTTTAAAATTGTCTAACATAAAATCATTCCAATTCCTATAATTTGTGATTTGTTTTTGTTTTTGTTTTTGTTTTTGTTTTTTTGTAGACTAAAAATATCTCTGGGAGTCTGAGGCAGGATAATAGGAAACTTGACCCCAGCCTGGGCAAATTAAAGAAAGTTTGTCTCAAAATAAACATAAAAATAAAAATAAAAACAAAAACATAAGAACTTGCAGTGTAGCTCTCAGTGTGAAGGTCCTGGGTTTAATCCTCAGTAAAGTAAGAACAAAAACAAAAACAAAATAAACAACAAAACAAAACCAAAAAACAGACTCTGTGTTTTGGAACACTGACTTTTAGATGGATACATTTTTTTAAAAATGTATTATTAAAAATAACAATGCAGTAACAAAAATTCAGCAGCATGTAACAGGCAGATTTTTTTCATTCATTTAAAAATTTACCATGTGATCTCTCATAAAATGTAAATACTATTACCTTTTCCATAGGATTTTTGGACAACACAGTACACACTGCTGGGAAATGTTATGATTAGCTTAATTGATTTGATTTTGTGAATTTAGCAACAAGGGGATCATTCAAAGAACCAGTAAAATATTTCAAGAGGTGGAAAAACCACAAGTAAGGAATACCACTGTAGAATTCATGATAGGTGTCCACCAAGAGGAAAAAGATGGTAAACTTCTGTGTAAAATGCTCCTGATATAATGTTTGGGAACAAGGCAAGAATACAATGGCTGTTCACAAATAATGAACTCTACATTATAAATCTCTCCCACTTGGGAAAGGAACATGCCATAAAACAGCTGGATCTGATGAATTCTGGTCCGTCCTTGAAGCTTAGATGAAAGCAGTATCAGAAATCTCAAATTGAATCAGTTCACTTTTCTACTTTTAGCATACTTTCCATTTCTCGTCATCCACATTTTTTCTCTAGTCTCTGGCTGATTTAATCTCAAAACTCCACTTCTCACCATGAGCACCTTCTGTGAACTGACTGTCCTTTGTGCACCATTGGTCTAGCTTCACCTGTTGCTACCTTGTAAAATGAAGCCAGCTGATCAGAGCTCGGCATGGTGTATTCTCGGACTCACAGAGTCTCTGGAATCCAGCTGCCTCCCACAAGGCAAGCATCTAGCATGTTGTTGTTTTATGATGTTCTTTTGAAAACCTAGCGTATGAAGGATGCTATATAAAACCAAATTCCCTTCTCTTATAAAACTGCATTTTAAAAATCTTTATGTCTCAGAGGGAGGTTGGAGTTGAATTAAGGCCCAAAATAGCTCTGGCAACTTTCACGAAAAAAGGCAATACACATTTATTATACTTAATTTATTTTAATATAATTCAGGTACGATCACTATTTGTTGAGGGATTTTTGTCTCTATATTTTCTTTAGGATTTATTTTTTTGTGTGAACTGAGAGTTGAAGGAGTGTAAAGGAAAAAGGAAAATGAGAACAAAATTATGATTTCTGCAATAGCTGTACCTTTCAAGTATTTATTCTGAATTTTATTAGCTGAAATTCACTCTGTAGTGGGCATCTACCTGATAATGCAGAAAATTACTGGGCTTGTCCTTGTACTCTCAAGATTGGTAAAGAATAGTGAGAGACTAGCAGAGGCCAAAAATCTGTTTCAGAGACCGTAATTAGGTGGATACGATTATATAGGTATTTTCTTGTGGGCAAAATATCTCTCATTTATTTTTCATATCTCAATGAAGGTAATTTTACACATGAGTAAACTAGGATCAAACATTATATTTCCGAAAATCATGCACGTGCTTGTTGAAACCAGAAGGAGCAATTCATGCCTTTTATTCCTTTAATTACTTGAGTTCTTCCCACCTGCATGACTTTCAAATCTTTTTTCCTTGCTTCATTATTTGTTTAAGAATAATTGTGTTCTAGTTACATGCCAGGTATTCGAAATGTAATTTTGGAAAATACAGAAACACTCCAGTGATCTTAGATCTTTCATTTTCATTTTACAGATGAGGAAACTAAGGCTTAGAATGACCGAGTTTTTTTTTAAGTCACAAAAGTAATTTGTTACAGAATTGGGAACAGACCTCAGATCTTTCTATAAGAAAAAAGAAAATAAAAACATTGCCTACAAATCAAAATTGCATAAATGGAATCCATGTCCTACTGACTCCCATTAAAATAGTAGAAATGCTTTATCTTTATTACAGATTGATTTCCAGTGAGCAGTGGCCCTGAACACTTTTAACTGCTTCTTGTTTTAAGTAGATTCTTTCTATAGCTAAACTCCTCTATTAAATGACTTCTAAACATACTTATGTGTTAAAGGAAATCAATATCACATGCACAGAAACACATGCGAAAGTATATTTCCTAGTACAAGTCAAATTCTACTTTATTATTTATCAACTAACATAAGTGGATTTGTAAAGTGTGGGGTACTTCCACATATCTGCGTTTCTCAGTAGTGTGGTTTGCTTGCACTTTAAAACTACTTGGAAAGCAATGCATCTTCATACAGTACATTTAGGAAGAAACAGTACATTTTTCATTTTGCCAAAAACCCTCATTCTTAGCAAACTGCAGAGGATACAACAGAATTAGAATGCTGGAGGAGATTTCAGTCATTAAGCCGATGGATCTTAATTTTTCAAGATCAAAACTTATCTTGCAAGATGAGTGAGTATACTTCAAGACAATTCTTTTTTTTTTTAAATTTTGTGTACAAAAAATGATGAAAACATCATGCACTTTCCAAGAAACCAAGCATACTTATAGGATTAAAATATGTTATATGATGTGAAGTATTCAAAGCTTTCTTTTTTTAAAATTTTACTAGTGCGTGCTTACCGTGCATAATGATTATATTCACTGTGAGCAGGTGGCGCATGTGTATCACATATCGTTCTTTTTTCTTCATTCCTTTCCCTTCTGCACCCCCTCTGCTCCATCTCTTATTTCTCCTGGCTTTTGCCTATCTCCCTGTTTTCTGTTATCTTTTATTTTGCTCTATAATTTATTTATAGACTGGGTTTCTGATATAAGAAAAATTGCAGGATATTTAAGCTGGCGTGTCTGATTTATTTCGCTTAACATTATAGTTTTGTTATCCTCTAGAGCTCCACATCGCAACCCAGTCCCACAACCCCTGCCTACTTTCTTCAGTATTATCTCATGCCCTCAGCACTATGCCTGCATCATCATGGTGTTTCATAAGCTTTCTAATGGCCCAAAGGGCATTAATTTAGAAGACTGAAGACATTATTTTATCCATTGCCTTCTCATTCACTGATACTTACAAACACTTCCTGTAATGCAATCTTACATAGATAAAACATATGTAAACTAATAAAAGTAGAAATACTCTGAATAGAGTAGATGGAAGCTCAGAATCTCACTCAAATTTGTTTGCTCCTATAAAACTTAATTGAATTCCTCATTTTTGTCAGTGAATAAATAGAGGGCCTAGAAATTTAGTCAAGGTCAGACGGTAAATAAATTAGAGTTGAGCTGCGATTCTAGGCAGACTTAATTCTGAACAGTGATTCTTATTGACTACATTGTCATCAAGCCTTCTTAAAAGTTTCTCATCTTAAATTGAAAGCAATTGACAAAACTAATTATCTAATTGGATGCCTTACAAATGCAAACAAACTACTATATGTTTTATAAAGTGACATAAGCAAGATCTGTTTGCTTTGTTACATTGCAATAAAAGAACAGGAGCATTTAGGTCAACAGATTTACATTTGTGAACTGGATAATAGGTTCCAGAAACTGCGCAAGCACATGTAATCATGTTAATTAATATTTGTTCTTAAGGGGTTTGTGATCTAGAAGTGAAGACGTAGCAGTTGCAATGGAATATGATGCATTATATAAGGTTATATGTTGGCTGTTGGATAGACCTTCAAAATCTGATCGTTTCCTCCTCCTGCCTTTACTGAGGCCACTCCTGGTGAAGATACTATCTTTCTCTCATTGACTGTCACAGGGTCCATTAACTGGTCTTTATGCTTTCATCCTCGCCTATAATCGTTCAATACAGTGCCAAGAAGGATTATTTCAAATATAAGAAAGATAATGTCACTTCTGTGTTTGAATCAGAGCTTCTGACTTCAATCAGAATAAGAAGAACATAATCGTGGAAACACCCTTGGAAATGGATCCTTGCCTACATGTATTTCAATCCTTAGTATTCCTTCATTCTACTGAGTCTCAGTGAACTCTCAAATGTTGCTTCTCAAACAGACCGACATATCTCATCCTAAAAATTGACCTTGCTCTTTCCTCACCTTGAGCTCTGCCTGGGCTCATTTTATTGCTTTAATATCTAGTCAAATGTTATTTTTCTGGAATAAGGCTTTTCCAGACCTTCAGATCTGCACTTGATAATCACAACTACCATTCTAGTTTATATGCTCATTCTGTTTTATATTTCCTAATTGCACCAATTTTTATTGTCATATTTTAAAAATCTACATTTTTTCATGATCTTTTTTCTTAACTAGAATATTGTAGGCTCCTTGAGGTCAAGGGTTTTGATTTGTTCACAGTTGCATTCTCAGTATAAGTCCAATCCATATTTATGTAACACTTAATGTGCAATTGATAAACCCAGTAAATAAATTAATGAACTAAAGTTTTGTGATACCTTACAATGTCTCAAAGCAACGCCATACAACACAACACACATTCCTAAAATTTTGAAGCCAATAAGTCCTATGAAAACACATTTTTTTTTCTTTTGGTACCGGGGATTGAAGAAAACACATTTCTCATAGTAAAATTCTGCTAGTATCTAAGATTGTCTGATGAATATTCCCTTACACAAATCAGTCATGAACTCATCCTAACACCTCTATTACACAGAAGTACTGGGCATACATCCAAAATAGTCAACACAGGATTTGCTCATAGCTGCCCATCAATGGAAGTGCTATCGTAGTTGTTCTAAAAGATGGATTGTACTCCTGGCTTTGTACCTTAACATCTCCAAGAACTGTAAAACTTCACTGAACCTCAGCACCCACAGTCTATGAAGGAAGCAGAACACCTCCCACAAAAATTGCTATATTAAACATAAACCTGAAAAGGGCTCAAAGCACAGATCACCCTTTTATCATTATCACACCTACTATAATTGAGGAGATATAGATATTTTCTCCACACAGTCACATTGTTCTGTCTCTAGAACTAGGAATATTTAGAGGGTTATTAGTCTGTGTCAGAACTGGTTGTCAGTGGTTTGGACAACTGGAGTTATGTTTGTCCTTGGAGGAGGTTCTTCAAGGTCTACTGACCTCATTGTCAGGATATGTCCTCCGATGTTTGTACAATGTGTTAATTTCTATGTTTCACCTTTTAGATTTTATTTAAAGCCTCTCAGAAAACAGAAGAACACCTTTTCCTCCGGTGTGCTTGTCCTTCAAATATTTGTCGTTAGTATGTCTCTCCTTAGTTACGTTCCATCTAGGTAGATCATACTTAGTTCTTTTCATCTTTCTCAGAAATCAGTCCCTCCAGTCTTTTCATCATGCTCCCTGATGTCCTTTGAATCTCTTCCAATTCCTTGACGCCCTCTCATGTGGCGATGCCCAGAACTGTTTACAGTATTTGTCTCATCAGTCTCACACTGAGCAGGTTTCTCCCCTTGATGATTCTTGACAACCTGCCTCACTATTGAAGAGATGCTGTGTGCAGGCTCCGGTCACCACTAAAATGTGTAATATCTCTCTTCATCAACTCTTTCAGACATCTCTTAGCGTTTATTTCCCTTCTAAACAACCTTTATAGATGACAAAATTTTTGGAAACAGCAAGTGAGAAGAGCTCTGAAGTAGCAGTGGGGACCTGAACTGTCCTTGCTCTGGTCTAAGAAGGCCTGGGATGAACATTCTTTTCTGGAAAGTTTTTGCTATCCTTTTTTTTTTTTTTTAAACCAGTGACAGGTGTTCTTGCTCTATAATGAGAAAGAGGACCCATAGAATTGCACTGAGAAGTAAGTGAGGGATTAATAGAAGTGTTGAGCATAATAACTTGGCACATGGGCACTCTGTAGAACAAATGTTAGCTACCTTGCAGTGTGCTTAATTGAGATAAATATAGATAAAGTTTGCATATTTTGACCATAAAGTTCAATGTATGCCCCCATGTCACCAACACCTATATCAAGATGTTTTCATATTCTCAGAAAGCTTTTTCATGCTCATTTTCATTTTCATGCTCTATCCTTCCTTTGGACAATCACATAGTTGATTTCTTTATAGCCTAGGATTGCAAGTTTCAGGAGTTCATTCAAATGGAATCATACACAATGCATTTTTGTGTACCGTCCTTTTTTACCCAACATAATATTTCAAATTCATGCATAATATCTATATAAAAGCTTTTTTATGTATCTGAAAATCAGTTCATTTTATGAATAGTTAATTAGTTCATCGAATAACTTCTTGATAGTATCTGTTTTTTTTCTTAGGTTTCCATTTTTAGCAATAATACTATAATAGACACTCTCAGTGAAATGTTTTTGTGGATGTGTATCTTTATTTTGCCACACTGGGCTGGAATTTCTGGGCTATAGTTTAAGTACACTTTTTCTTCAGTAAAAACCTTCTAAGCTGCTTTCGTAACTGGCCATTATAATATATACTCCCTCAACAGTATGAGTAAATTCAATTTGTTCCACATCCTCATCAACATTTGGTATTGTGAGGCTTTTTAATATCAGTTATTCTAGTGGAGATAAAGTTCATTGCCAATTTAATTGTAACTTTGTTATGATAAATGGAGGACTTTAATTATGCTAATTTGTTATGCTTTTATTTTCTGATCAAGTACTGCTTCCATTAAAAATAAATTTAGATTTTTTATTTCATGAGTCATCATTGTTTTGACTCAACTTGGACCTTTGCTACAGAAATGTATTGTGTTTATTTTTGATTTGCCTTTTAATTTTTTTAACCAATATCTTTTACAAAAGAGAGAAGTATTTACTTCTGATGTAGTCCAATTTATTTACTTTCCTCTGTGGTGTTTCTTGTATCCCTTCTAAAAGATACTTGTTTACCATATCAATATTTTTTCCTTCTGCTTTATTTTGAAAATTTTATAATTTCAGTGTTTTTCAGTTTATGTTTATAAGACATTTCAAACTAATTTAGTATATATTTGCATATTAAAAAACAAAAATACATGTGCCTTTGTCAATCCAATCCAGTTCTTACAACACAATGTGCTAAAAAATACTTTTCTTCCCCAGAAAATGATCTGTAAAATCTCTTCTTGATAATCAGTTACCAATATATAGGTAGATGAGCATGTCAATTTCTACAAGAGTTTTGCCAGGAATTTGATTGGAATCAGCTGACATATTAGCAATATTTAGTCATTCTTTGAATCAGATCTAGCTCTCATTGTTTCAGTTCTTAATATCTTTATGAATATTATATGGCTAACAGGATGCAATGTACAAATGCTTTCCTTTCCTTAAATTTTACCTAAGTATTATAAATTTTGATAGCATTTTAAATGACACTACTTTATTTTGCTTTTATTTTCCAAATTGTTCTTGAAATTGTTAAATGATGCAATGTATTGATTTACTTATGATTATGGTATTAAGGACATATACTTACTAGGCCATTCAGACTGAGCTGTCTCACCAAAACCTTTTATTTTGTTTATTGTAAAATTTTTATACAAGCTCTCCCTAAATCAGGGTAGGTTTTAACTCATGATATTTTTCAAACAGCCAATTTTAATACTGATGATTTCTATCAATAATGTGCACTTATTAAATGAATTTGAGTTTTTAAATTAAATCATTTTTCTATTTACTTGGAATTAATACTTTTCATTGCTACTAGTATTAGAAATATACATATATCTAAACATATATATATATATTATTTTTGTTATCCAATAATATAAACATAAAAGCAATGTATTTATTTCTGAGGACCACTTTCACTGTATCTGTAAAATTTATATCTACTGCGGACAGGGATTTAGCTCATTTAGCTCATTTCTTCCACTGCCTACCTCACAAGCACAAGGACCTGAGTTCTGTCTCCAGTACAAAAAAAAATATATATATATATATAAAATACATAATATAATATAATATTAATAT
>NW_022900948.1:34364316-34371786 GCF_012274545.1 Fukomys damarensis
AGAGAGAGAGAGAGAGAGTACTTTCCATATCATGTATTGCCAAATATTTTCTAGTTTCACTGGCAATTTTTTTTCTTCAAACTTTTGCTTTCAGGATTTCCACAGATTTGGGTGAATTTTTATGTATTATTGCTTTTACTTTAATTCCTTACTGTCAAATAATATACCTCATGTGATTTGAATTTACTGACAATTTTTATCATCCAAGATCTGCTTTATCTTTGAATATTTTGTATGAATATGAAACAAAGGGATATTATATAAAAATTCAATTAATATTCTAGAAACATCTATTAAATTAGCTTGATAGATGATAATCAAGTCTACTATGTCTTTACTGGGGGTTTATTTTTTCTACTAATTAATGACTAAGAAGTTTTAAATTCTGAAAGTAAAGTTAATTTTTAACTCTGTCAATTTCATTTTCAGTCATTTTGTAATTTTATGCTTAGGTGCCTATATTTCATGATCACTACCTTTTCTTGAAAACATCTTGTAATTATTATTGAAAAAGAAGAATTTATTTTGGTAATATTGCCTGCCTTGCAATCTATTTATAATATATATACATCTGCTTTCATAAATACAGTTTGAAGAAGTATGGGTTTCCTTAGATGTTAGTTTCAAACTGGTCTTGTCATTTTAAAAAGGGTCTTTAAAATAGCTTACATCAGTTCTTGACTTTATTATGAGTTTTCAAATCTCTGCCAGTTTACACAGAATGGGAATATTTAGTCCACTCAAATATAATACAATTTATTGTTCATATTTAGTGTTGTTTATCATAATCTGTGTTTTCATTTTCCTTGAATGCTTTATATTGTCTTTTTGCTCTTTGTCAAGTTGCTTATTTTGGAGGGGAGGGTTGAGTATCAGATACTTAACTCTACTTCCTTAAAGGTTTCCCTTTTAGGGTGCACTAGAGATAAAGTTTTCTCCTTGAATCTTTCATACTTGTGATTGATTTCATGTTAAAATACTTCATATGTAATGAACATAATTTAAAATAATTTCATCTGATTTTTATCTGAACCATTGTACCACCATTGCTGTATAATTAATTTCTACAGATTATAAATCCTAAGATATATAGAAGTATATATATATATATATATATATATACATATATAGATATGCACACACACTTTTTCTATTTGTTTTAAATATTCAACTGGCTTCTTGATACTTCAAGAAATGAAACATGAATATCTCCTGCATTTACCCACATGTTTATCATTACCAATGCCCTTCACTTCTTGCTGATTTTAAATCCCAGATGGTACAATTTTCTCATCAACGGGAGAAATTCCTTTAGTTTTTCTTGGGTAGATTAGCTGCTGATAAATTCTCCCAGACTTAGCTAGTCTAAAAATATGGACATTTTATTTAATTTTAAAATGTTTCGCTTCAGAGAAAATATGTTGTTGAAATTGTGGGTTTGTTGTTTTGTTTTGTTTTTATTTTCGCACTTTAACCCCCTTTTTACTTTTATAACTACGTGATTGCAGTACATATGATTATATTCATCCTGGGGATTTGGTACAGGTACATAACATCATAATACTTTTTCTCATCCCCTCTCTGCTCCCTGCCTTTCTTCCCCTTTGCAAAAGACCTATTTCCTTTTTTTCTATTATCTTTTATTTTTTTCTTTAATTTATTTCTATTTTTGGTTTCTCATTTAAGAGCAATCATACTATACTTAAATATGTTTATCTGATTTATTTCACTTAGCATTATGGTCTTCAAGTACATATTTTAGCATTTTAAAACATATTATATGCCATCATTTCAACTATCTTGTTAATCAGCTTCTTTTTCTTGTTGCTTTCAATATCTTTAAGAAGACTTATCATGGTGCATTTATGTTTGGTTTTCCAACATTTTTATTAGAATTGACTGAGATTGGGCTGTGGATTTAGCTCAGTGGTGCCGCTGCCTGCCTCACAAGTGCAAGGTCCTGAGTTTGACCCCCATTACCGGAAAAAAAAAAAAAGAATTGACTGAGATTTCTGGATATGTAAGATATTTTTTGGATGAAATTAGGGAAGTATTCAGCTAGTGATTCTCTAATAGTATAACTTTTGTACATCATTGTCTCTCCTGTGTGCAGTTATAAATATGTTATACTTTTGATGCTCCATACTATGTATGTAGCAATGATAATTTTTTTCTTTCTTGGGCTCACTTTGAATTGTTTATACTAGCTTTTATTCACAGTTGCTGATCATAATTCAGTAATTTGCAATATATTTTTGTTAGTACTTGATGCATTTTTGGGAAAAACATTTCACTTTTCAGTTTTAGAATTTCCATCTGTGTCTCTCTTCCTCACTTAACGTGTATCTGCTAATATGCCCAATTTAAAAAAAATTCACTCTACCCATCATTTTCTGTGGATGTTTGGCATGGTCACAATGAACAACTCCCTGAATTTAATATTCAGCTCCACAAAAGAACCAATAAAAGCATTTTAACCTATTTGTAATAATTATATTTCAATATTTTTCCATTGATTCTTGGCAACATGCTTTTGCTGCTGTTGTTTTGTTGTTTGGTTTTCAAAATGAATATAGTGCTCATCTCCTGCTTATTCATATCTTGTAAATGTTTTCATACCTAACCAAAAAATTCTTAATTTTACTATTTTCTTTTCAAGAGTATTGAGGTTGTTCTCAACTTATGGTTTTAGAAAATTGGTTTTATGTTTTGCTTTGTATTTTGAAGCAGGTCTATATTCATTTGGTTCACTGTCCTAGAGGAATTCATTTAGTCTTGGATATGGATTGTACCACATTATGTGATACTTGTAGAGAGTTCAATTCATTCATTGGAGCACACAAGGTATATAGGATTAAATGATAACCAGTTTTATATTGAGACACAGCTAAAATCTCTGCTTTACCACAGTGGTATTACAATATCTGTTGCTTTCACTCTGAACTCTTTGGAATCTTACCTCACACATAGATGGTTCAGGAATATAAGCTAAAGATTCAAAGAACTGATCTTTCAATTTGTTTCAGGTCACTCTCAATTTAAAATTTTTTCTTCTGGTATTTCTCCCATGATGTCCAGTCATTGTCCAATCTCACAATTTCTTATGACCCTTTGGCCAACAAGATTGCAATTTTCTTTTGTGCTGCAGTTACTAGAAAGTGTGGTTTGCTTAGTGTCTTTGGTAGTAAAATAAATATAATTTTGATTATCAATCAGAATAGTAACCCTTCCTTTGAAGGATCAAATATCTTCTAATTTTGCCTATTTTGTTTACTGTCAGTCTATGAAAATGTATTTTAAATTTTATTTTGTAGAGAGGTTGCAAGTAGGATTAGCAGAATGGTTGGAAAAATTGAGCTACTTGGCATTACTAGAACCATAGCTGTTTTAATTAAAAATATTTGAAAGCTTGGAACTGATGGGCTCAGGATTTAGCTCAGTGGTTCCACTGCCTGCTTTGCAAGCAAAGTTTGATCCATGGTCCAAAAAAAAAAAAAAGAATGGAGTTGTCTTTAACTAAGACATGAAATCAACAGGTAGAGGTACTTTTGATGCAAGATATTAACAGTGTATAGTTTTATTAATGATATATTTGAGATGTTTAATAGACTTCTAAATGTCAACATTGGATAAACATAATTTTTGGAGTAGTGTGTAGACTTGAGACAATAATTTGATAAGGGTCAACAGATGGACTAGAAGTTCTTAGATGAAATAAGTTTGCAAAAAATTAATAAATAACACTAGGTAATAAAAGTTGGCTCACTGGTGTTGAGCAAAGGGAAAAGTGGGAGATGAATTAAGATGAAAATCCATTTTAAATAGGGTGACCTGAATGCCAAGTCAGGACGAGAAGATGAAGTGACACACTATTAACAGTGCTTATAATTAAATAAAGATTAAGGCTGAGAATTGGCAATTAGGTTTATCAATGAGGAACCCATAACTGGCGGTAACAGGAGCCACTTCTGTAAGTGATGGGGGAGGGTCTTTACTGGGCAAGTACAGACATGAACAAGAACAGGTTGTTGTGGGAGTTTTAAATAAAAAATGGCAGAGCAGGAGTAAACGTGACTAAAGGAATGTTTACTTGTCATAAGTACATCTGTGTTTAGCTGACCATCTATATTTATGACCGCCTATGTTTGCTTACATATAAAGTACTTACACACAGATGAAATAAAAATATTCATATGCTAAATGGCATAAATTAGTAAAGACAGAATGATGAGGGAAAGAACAGATGAGGTGTTCTTTCTGTACAGATTATCTTGAATAGGTAAGAAGAAATTAAGTCTACTAACCCAAACAAGTTTTTGCTTCATAAGGGAGCTCTAATCTTTTATAATTGCAGAAGTTGCACCAAGTCCTAAATTATGGGACAAAAGCAGAAGGACAGAAAGATATAGTGGTAGATACTTGTGGAATTTCTTATTTGACTGCTTATAATTTGCTGCTGTAAATACAAATTTGACTATTGGAGAGGAGGTTTTAGAGTGTGGAGGGGAAAATTGTCATCTAATCAGGCCTGTAAGTGTGCAGAGCATGTACAGGACAGAAAAATTTGGAAAGGCCACAGAACCACAGCAGGAAGGCCGGAGAGATACATTAAAGGGAATGTATAATGCAGCATGTCAGCAGGAGTGTCCAGTGCCAGCCATGTTTAGCTGCTTAGGTACAGGAAAGGAGACAGAGGATTACAGCTTACAACTTTGCCATACATGTCCAATAAAGGGATAAAAGAGGGAGAAAGTAAATGTAATAGTAACCCATGGAATTTAATCTGCTAAAGAAGGGATCAAGGGTGTATGGCAAGATAGAAATGTGGTAAGATCACTGGCTCATCAAAGTTTATGTTCTGATAGGATTGAAGAAATGCTGGAGTCTGGCTACTTATTTGAACTGTAAATCACCAGACCATAACTGTAAAGTTGAAGGTTTTGAAATTTCAGAAAGTTCAGTATTAATGGTACAAATACAGTTGGTACACAACTACAATCAGAAGAAAGGAGTTCAAAAATGTCAGGTCAAGCTGCCAGAAAGATTATCTACTGTGATTTCAAATCATCCCGACTAAAGGTGAGGACTGAAAATGAGATTCACAGCTGGAGGGTTTAAGAAGGAAAACAGGGTGGTCTAAAAGAGAAGGAACAAAAAACAAAAACATGTACCCCATTTCCTGAGAGAACAGTCTGTATGTCATAGGAGAAAATTCATCTACCAGTTAAGAAGCCTGCTGAAAATGAGTGTCCTTGGAGCAAATTCAGAGCTCTACTAGAGCAAGCACACGAACGGAACTACTCCAACAAAAGTTACTTCCATCCCCATGTTTTCTGTTGGGAAATATTATCTGCGCCCAATAAGCTGCTGTGAGATTTCATAAGCATTGTTTTAATATATTTATCACTTTCCACACATTATTCTGAAGTTGTTATAAAAATGGACTTACTTCCTCTAATACTCTTACTAGCATAACATTTGGTACAGACAGTTTTTATGTGATGTAATCCCAAAAAGTGTCAGAAAGGGAGAGAGAAGGATGTTAGAGAGTAAGACAAAGGATTTATCAATGAATGGAATAGTATTATGGGAAAATGTTCAGTCTCCATGGAGATCCCCTGATGAACTATGTAGAGCTTGCCTGACACTGATCCCATCACGAGGTAAAAAACATAGGTGCTGTTTGTGTCCTCTCAGAACAGTTTATCATATGGAGAAATGATAGGTCTTTTTATTAGTGCATGTTAGCGAAACAGAATGGTGAGGTTCGTTTACAGATAGAGGTACATGTGTTTACCATATCTTTATCCTTTTCAAAACTGTACAACCTTGTCTGTATGCTCTCTCCACCTGTCGATCTTCTCTGTCTTCAAAAGTTTTCCTCTTAGTTTTCTCTTATATCTCCTTTATTTGCTTGTTTGGCTGGCTGGTTGGTTTCTCATATAACAGATAACATGTAACATTTACCATTCTGAATGTGGGTATATCACTATAGCATGATGTCTTTAATATATTTTGGGGGATACATCCAGGAAATGTATAGCTGGATCAAACGATATTTCTGTTTTTACTTTATTGAGAAAAATCCAATGTATATTTCCACCAGCAGGGTAGGATAGTTCCTTCTTCATAGACCCTTTCTTACTGGCAGACCAAAACTTGTACCTGCTCAACTGCTGAGATATGTGTGTTTGCTACAAAGTGAATGCATTCCTGAAGTTTGTGGGTTTAAAAATTAATACTGAATTAAAGAATGTTGAGTGTTGGGACTTTAAGCCATGAATAGATCAAGAAGCCTTCATGAGTGGATTAATGCAATTATTGTGGGAGTCAGTTCCTTACTATAGGAGTCATTCTTGATAAAATGGCAAGCTTAGTCTCCTATTTACTCTATCTCAAATATGCTTTGTGTACTCCTACTTGCTCACATGAAATGATAGAGCAAGAATTTCCTCATAAGACCCCATACATTGAACTGCCTATCCACCAAAATTGTCAGAAACATATCTTTTGTTTTTATAAATTACTCAGTCTTCATATTCTCTTACAGCATCAAAAACAGATAAAGACACCATTCCGGTTATAGCCAAGGGACAAGAAAGTCTTCCAGGGTGAGTTTTCACAACAAATGAAGCCATTGCTATGTAGAATTAGGATTGGACTCTAATTATTACCTACCCTCATGTACTTGACTTTAACAAAGGGCATTTAAAATAATTTATTGTCGTTTCTCTACATTCAACATCTCTAGAAAATTCTGGACATTTTCTTTTTTTTTCTATATACATTTATTCTAGTTATTAGACACTGATATTTTGTCATGTTTGACAATTAGATATTTAAGAAAATGATAAATAAAACTAATAAAACATGCTACATAGAATTTCTCAATTTCTATAGTATAAAACGTCCCACTAATGAACAATTAAAGATACTACAATATGTCACTAAAGCCAAAATTATAAAAAGTTGTACAAATTTTTCTCTTAGCTGGCTATGTTGTTACATACATGTAATCCTAGCACTGTAGGAAGCTGAGGGAGAAGGACGTGTGAGACTAGCCTGGGCAACTTAGTGAGACCTTGTCTCAAAATAAAACAATTAATTAATTAATCCACATGCAAAAGCCCCAGACTCAATGCCCAGCACTGTAATGAAAATAACAACAACAAAAAAATCTCGTGCTTTATCAGAGCTACATTTAATGATACTACTCTAGAATGTTCTCTTTCCAGATGATGATTAAGAGGCTAATAGAAAAAATGGTTCCAGGTACCACAACAGCAACAGAACTTTGCTGTTGTCTGGATATTATTCTTTTCTTTGTTTTGTTTTTTTTAATGAAATGTGCTGAATGTCTATAATTTTGTTTAGATGACTGCAGAACCTGGAAAAGCTGTTGCTGCTATCCATGCATAACATACTATTATTAGTCTTTTTATATAAATATATATATATATATGTGTGTGT
>NW_022900948.1:34372117-34384160 GCF_012274545.1 Fukomys damarensis
TCCAGAATTAAGGATTATTTTAATGTTACATCATTGCCTTTTCTCTTTTACTTTCTTTTTTAGTTTTATTTTAGGATTCCCTATTTCTAACGTTCATACAGAGATTTCTTTAACTGAAATACCGAATAGTTTCTTTGGTGTGAAAAACTATAATAGTACACAGGATCCTAATGAGATAATTAATAATGTGAAATAGGAAGTAAAAGGCTAAAGGTGTAGGGAAAGTGGGAAGGGTGGGGGAAAGGTAATAAGGGAGAGGAAAAAATATGAGAAATTGAAAAAATGGAAATAAAGTGTTTGTAAATGGGGAGGGGAGGAGGGGGTGAAGGGAGGGCAGGGACAAGGGGAAAAATGAGAATCAAGACCTATTATGTAAAGGTACAGAATCCCAATGATGAATGTAACTGTATTGTATACCTAGATTGTACCAATAAACTCAAAAAAAAGAAAAAAAAAATCTCAGTAGACTGGAGAATGGAGAAGATGCAGAGAAATTCCTACACACATATAACTTAGCAAAATTGTAGCAAGAAGATATAAAAATTTTGAGTGGACATATACCAGGCAATAAAATTGACACAATAGCAGAAACTCTAACAACTAAGGAAAGTCAAGGGCCTGGAGGAGTCACCACTGAATTTTATGTTACTTCAGAGCAATCCTAATGCTAACCCTCATCAAGCTTGACCATGAAGTGGAAAGGGAAGGAGCACTGCCATGCTCATACAGCATCTTAAAGCCAGTATCGTCCTGATTTCAAAAGTGGAAAAAGCCCTAATGAAGAAGGCAAACTGTAGGACAGTATCCTTAATGAACACAGATGCAAAAATCCTCCACAAGATACTTGCAATGAAAAAGCATCCAATTATTAAAAAAGATCACATATCATGACCCTGTCAGCTCCATGCCAGGGATCAAAGGATGGTACAACATATGTATATCAAAAACACCACATAAACAAAAGTAAAGGCAAAATTACTCAATCAATACAATGCATTCATAAAACCCATTAAAAAAACTAACATCCATTTATGTTAAAATCCTGATAAAAACATGATGAAAGACCTTTTCTCAAGCTGACAAAAACTATTTGTGGCAAACATATCATCAACATAATACTAGCTAGTGAAAAACTAAAATTATTCCATCTAAAATCAGGACAAAGACAAATGCTACCATTCTCTGTCTTCTGTTTAGTGTACTTGAAATTTTAGGCAGAGTAATCAGGCAAGAAAAAGAAATAAACGAGATAAGAATAATAAAAGCATAAATCAAGTTAGTCATATTTGTAAGTGACATAAAGTTATATAGAAGACCAAGGAGTTCACCAGAAGACTCTTGAAACTGGAAAATGAGTACAGGGCACCCAATCTACATACAAATATCAGTGAGGTTTCTGTATTTCAATCGTGAACCGAGCAAGAAAGAGATCAATAAAATAATCCTGTTCATCATAGCCTTAAAAAGTTAAGTACTTAGGAATTAATCTAACCTTGGAAATGAAGACATCTATAAAAGAAAAACACTATAGTACTCTAAAGAGAGAGATTGTGGAGAAAGTTAAAAAATGGAAAGGCTGGGATTTAGTTCAGTGGTTTCGCTGCCCACCTCGCAAGCACAAGGACCCTAGTTCAATCCCCAATACCAAAAAAAAGGAAAGACATAATCTAATCTATTCCTCGATAGGCAAAATTAATATGGTTTAAAGGCCATAATACCAAAAATAATATATAGATTTAATGGAATTACACTAAAAATGCCAACATTCTTTACAGAACTAGAAACAAAGAATCCTAAATTTATGTAGATCTAGAAGAGACCAAAATTTAGCCACAGTATTCTAGAGTGAAAGAAGCAAAGTAGGGGGTATTACAATCCCACATTTCAAGTTACACTACCAAATTACGGTAATAAAAAGACCACGGTACTGGTACAAAAATAGATAATGCAGTAAAATAGAAGAGACAGAAATAGCCTTATATACCTTTAGACATCTGATCTTTGACTAAGGGGCTATAAACTAAAGCTAGAGAGAAAATAGCCAATTTAATAAATGATGCTGTGAAAACTGGTTACCACGCTCAGACGAATAAATCTAAAACTGTGTCATTCACCCTGTACTAAAATCAGATGGAAATACATAAAACACTTAGATGTAAAAACAGAACCACTACATCTGCTGGAAGAAACAGTTGGTACAACTCTTGAAGAAATAGGGACAGGTAAGGACTTCCTCATCAGAACCCCATTTGCACAAGAAATAATACCAAAAGTGAACAAATGAGATTCTATCAAATTAAAAATCTTTCACATAGCAAAGGAAATAATGGAAAAGATGACCCACAGAATGGAAAAATATATCAACCACTCCTTAGTGAGAGGACTGATAGCTGAGATATATAAAGATCTCTAAAAATGATAGCACAAAAGAAGCATGGATAAAAAAAAATAGATACTGGAAATAGTCACTATTTAAAAGAAAAGCAGAAGCACAAATGGCCAAAAGAATGAGAAAAGCTTCAGTATCTTTGACCATTTCCACAATTAAACTATTGTAAATGACAAAGTTGTAAATCAGGAGGGGTAGAGCTGGGTCAGTGGAATTTCTATTTTTACGCACTTTAGGAATGAGCTATACAGCCATCAGCAGATGAATGTTTAAAGGAATTCTGGTACATGTGCATATAGAGTACTACTTAGACATAAAGAAGAATATATTGAATCATTTGTGGGAAAATGGATGCATCTTGAGACCAAAATGCCAAGTGAAATAAATTAGATACAGAAGGTTAAATATTGCAAGTTTTTCTAGTATAGGGAACATAAAATATAGATAATTTAAAGAGCAAAATTTTTTTGGAAAGATACACAGCAGAGGAATAGCTGGGTCAAATGCGACCTCTAATCCTATTTCTTTGAGGTTTCTCCATATTGATTTCCACAGTGGTTGCACCAGTCTGCACTCCCACCAACAATGGAAAAGGGTTCCTTTCTTCCCATAGCCCTGCCAGCATTTATTGTTTTATTCTTGATAGCAGCCATTCTTTCTGGGGTAAGGTGGAATCTCAGTGTTGTTTTCATCTCCATCTCTCGAATGACCTGTGATGCTGAACATTTTTTCATATATTAATTTGTTGCTTTTACTTGTTTGGATGAGAAGTGTCTGTTCATTTCAGATGCCCATTTTTTAATTGGTTCTTTGTATTTGGTGAGGTTCTGATTTTTCTGAGTTCTTTATATATTAAAAGAATCATACCACAGTGATATATGTGCACCCATGTTTATAGCGGCACAGTTTGTAATAGCTAAAACTTGGACACTACCCAAATGCCCATCAACTGGAGGCTGGATAAAGAAGATGTATTTTTTCTATAAAATGGAATACTGGTCAGCCATAAAGAATGAGAAACTAAGGCTGGGTGTGCTGGTGCATGCCTGTAATTCCAGCACTCAGGAGGCTGAGGCAGGTGTATTGCTGTGAGTACAAGACCAGTCTGGGCGACATAGTGAGTTCCAGGTCAGTCTCAACTGTATAGAAAGACCCTGTCTCAAAAATCAAAACAAACAAATAAAAAAAGAAGGAGAAACTAGAGGCATTTATATATAAATGGATGCACGCTGAGGCTATACTTTTAAGTGAAATAAATAGGACACACTTGAGTAAATACAGAATACTTTCTCTGGTGTGAAAATCTAAAAATGTAAATAGGTTCAAATGGTATAATTCATAGGGTGAAATAGAAAGAAAATGTCTAAAGGGGAAGTGGAAGGGGAGGGGAAAGGAAATAAGGGAGAAGAAAAATATGAGAAATGGAAACAAAGTCTTTGCAATTAGGGAAGGGTGAAGGGGGTAAAGGGAGGGCAGGGTATGGGGAAAAAATAAGAACCAAGACATATGTTGTAAAGGTACAAGATCCCAATGATGAATGTAATTGTATCGTTTGCTTTGAATGTACCAACAAACTTAATGGGAAAAAAATGAGAAAAATAACGGAGAGGGATAAAACAAAGAGGGAGATTGTTTTAGATGAAGAGAATACATGGAAGATGGGACAGAGTAAGGTAAATAGAGATTAAGAATTATCAAGATTTCATATATATATTTACCAAGACCTCAAAACTAATATAATTATCATGGATCACAAACATATTCTAATAAAACTTTGTTCTCAATGATGACTCAGTGTGGCTTTAGTATAACTACTTATATGCCAGTTTGAGTAAGAAATGGGGAAATGTTGATGCATATTCAAGTTGTCCTATTACCTCCTCTGTTGTTTTTGTCACACAGGAAATAGCATAAATGATTGAAAACTAATTTAAATGGTGAATAAATGATTTAAATTTTTATTGCAGCACCTGGAATAGATTTTGGATGCTTAGCTCCTTATTATATAGTCAAGAACTGTGATTATGACCTTCTTGTTTATTTCACACTTACAGTTTTGCCTAATGGTCATTACCACAGATGCCTTGGGGATCAAGTCCTTCTCAATGTCAGTTTGACCTTAATTCCAATTATGAGAGTACATCGCATCTAGCTGTGCTGCACGTTGGTCTTTTCCATCTTTTCTTTATTGAGTTTATTGGTACATTTTAGGTACACAGTGCAGTTACATTCATTATTGGGATCTTGTACCTTTACATGACAGGTCTTGGTTCTCATTTTTTCCATCTTAAAGTCTTCCGCTTATTGAGACTCGATTCAAGCTCCATTATAGCACCTCCTGACCAACCCTGACCTTCAGAATACAAGAAACAACAAAAGCTGAACCTTTCAATGGTAATAACAAAGTAACCTCATAGAACATTCTTTATTTACATCTTCGAAAATTATTACTTATATTTATAACTGGCTGCCAAATACTATGATGTCTTTTTTAGTACCGGGGGTCAAACTCAGGTCTTTGTGCTTGCGAGGCAGGTGGTGGAACCTCTGAGCTACATCCCTGGCCCATATTATGGTGTTTTTTTATTTCTTGATAGCAGCTATTCTTTCTGGGGTAAGGTGGAATCTCATTGTTTTGACATCTGATGTTTATTTTTCCAATGAGTGTTTCCCTTGAGTTCTGTGGAAATATAGTTATTTTGTGGTTTTTCTGTCCGCCTCTAATATGCCGTGCTTTTTATGCCCATTTAAATAGACTCTCTGACTCTTTGTCCTTTACTGTCAGTTCTTATGCATCCATCTTATCATTATGTCTAAGTTTTATCAACGTGCCTTGCTGTGACTGAGATCAGCTCTGTGACTGAGATCAGTTCTTTTCCAGGATGTTAAGTTTTGAGTCGTGTGAAAGTACTCCACAGCAACAAACTCGGATTCTTCCTCGCGCAGCTTTATATCCCATGTTCAAGATCCAGTCCCACATTTCCCCTCTACATCTTCTCAGCTGACATTAAACAACTCTTGTGATTCTTTGTTTGATGAATAGGTAATTTTCTCTCCGTTTCATGGCTCTCATGATACAACTCTAGCATTACTTCTATAAAGTTCATTAAAAATGTGAGCAAAAAATAGGGAGGTCAAAGATCATCCTAAAAGTGTGCTGCTTTCAGCATTGCCTGTCCATAGTCTCCAGGCACTGAGAACCCTTTTCAGCAAAGGTAATGAAGCTATATGCTTCATTCTGCAGTGTTACAGTGATCTAGGGGTCTCACACATTCGGAGGCATTCACTCCCATATCAACTTTGCAAGCCTGTGAATCCTGTTCCTTATTCAGAAGAGCTCCTTACAGCATCTGTGCATCAAATATTGAACCTGATTTTCTCGATGATCTGCCCTCTGACTGCTGCAGATGACTGAGCTCATGTCAGTTCCTTCCTTACTACTCCCTTTTAGGATAGTTATAACCTTGGAGAAAAGCATCAGTCCAACTTCTGAGCTGATAATGAATCAGTCTTTTCCGGATTAAAAATTCTGCCTTGCAGGTTTTCTGGCTCTCACAGGGCACCCTGAGTTGACAGTGATTAAAGTAAGATCGTATTATTCTTTGCCTTTTAGGACTCCAGGGAATTTAGCAAATTTCATCCAGTTTCATCATTTTGTAATTGCCATCACCCCCATATCTTCTCAGTGCCAGAGTCTTTGTATGACTTTGTCTTTCTTCTTCTTCCTGCATCTCAGCTCAAAGCACCACAGAAGAAACATTTTGTTTGTGATGCTAGAAGATGACATGAGTTGTCAACTCCCCCAAACAATAGCAACCGACCCCATGTTTTGTTCTGACTTGTGACCTTTCAATTCTGGAATATCACATTCAGGGTTATTTTCTAGGGCAACATCTTCCCCATAAAAGCAAATGCTGAAACAAGGACTTAGGAAGAGAGTGCTTTTAAAAGGCAAAATCAGAAAGTACAAACATGGGAGATGGGTAAGTGATAATGGAGGAGAGAAATAATTTATTAATTAATGGCTTACCCTTGTAGACTACTAGAATCTTTAGAGTAACTATGGAACGTGCCTTAGTCATTCACCAAGAGGTAGAGAAAGTGGGGTATTCACCAATAGCCTCAAATCTCTCATTTGTTAAGTAGGGCATTAACAGAGTCACCAAGGATCCCTGACGCAAACTGCAAAAATTCCTGAGAATATGGATAAAAGTAGTCAGAACAAGAGAGAGATAAAAAAAACTTGTGGGAAGAAGCTGATAGCATCCTGCAAATTATCAATCTGGATGCAGGTGACTATAATTGGACCAAGGAGATAGGAGATGGAGCACAAATATCTGCAACAAGGAGTAAAAGAAATAATAATCCATGGAGAATCTCAAATGCACGTCTGGAACATAATAAATACAATTATCACCATCACGAACCTCATCAACATGATTTTTCCCCATGTAAACACATTCTATCTAGATTACAGTGTAGGGTCCCACATTACCTTCAGCTTTGTATCCATGAAGATGCTTGAGCCATTTTTGTTTCCTTTTTTTTGTGAACATTATTTGAAGGAGTGAGTGTGTTGGCAGGCACAGAATGGGGCAAAAACAACGTATTTCTAGGACATTATCTTTAACCTTGTCCTTTACACTTATGTCAAATATAGCTGGTGGGAGGCTGGTGTTCAACCCTTATCTTGCTTCAAATTCTAACCCATGATAGTAGTCCCCAGGTGACTGTCAGGCATTCTAGGCTGTAGCCTGTTTATCAATAAGAAGCACAGGACTCCATTTATGGATTAGTTAGGAGGGCTTCAGGACAAGTCTGCTGGGAAAGCACAAGGCAGCTCCTCCCAAACCACCCTCCTGTACTGTTCTCTTTTGAGTTTAGACTAAAGCATAATGTGTGTTTCTGGATTCTGCACTGGTAGTGAATCAGTCCTCTCAGAGGCAGCCTCCTGAGAACTGCTTTGAGAATCTGAATGTGCCGGATTCCAACCACAAACCAGGCACTTGTCAAACATGTGTTCCTTCTCAAATTTTCTTATCCTCACTTTTAAAGCAAGAATCCAGATATTCCCCACATTACCTAAAGGTTCAGCAAAACGGTGTGCATGAATCCTCCTTGGTGTTTACACACTGCCAAGAATATACAGATGCTAGCAGTTATTTTGTTGGTCAGCTCTTTCAGTTCATTTTCATTCCACTGACCTTCTGGAGGGTCCAGCATAGCTGTGCTGTTCCTGTCTTCCTGTCCACTTAGGAAACACTGAGGTCCCATTGTAAGTGTCTGCTCATTTTGATTCCTTTGAGGAATTATTCATGTTAGCCTTTATCACTTTATTAAGAATATCACTTGACAAAAGTTACTTTGAGATTTTTAAGAGTTTTCAACAGACAAAGACTGAATTGTTGTAGAAAGAGGAAAGAGAAGTATTAAAAGTGTAGAAGAACAGGGAAATGTGCCTTCCTAAACAAAAACAGTTAGGAACTATTTATATCTAAGCTATTATCAGTGGTTTCAAACTATATCCAAGAGGGTTTAATGTTGTTTACAACAAATATCTCAAGTAGAATAAAATTGTTAAATCAGGAATATAAAAAAATGATTGAAAAGGAGACTTTGTGACTATATAAAAAAGTATGGACCAATTTAATTAGTACCATAAGCTTTTTTCCATTGGTTATTCAATGTATGTACCAATAAATTTAATGGAAAAAAAACTTGACCATAAAATAGCAAATTTTATCAAAAGAACCTATTCAATCAGTGGGTCTCATTATAAGAACTACATTTCTACTGGTAAAGCATTAGTCTTAGGCAAGTCACTGAATTCCATCTAGTCTCATTTGTCTTTATGTCAAGAGCTTCTTTAAATCAATGTAAATATTTTCTTAGAAACCTATTGCCTTTATTTATTCAACAGAATATCACCCAGAACTTACATTATCAATAAATGAAAATGAAATTGGCAGGTTGAAAAGAAAGAGTTCTTACCTTTCTTTCATACAAATTAATAACTTCAAAGGCTTGTATTTACAAAAGTACTGATTAACATAATATGCAATTTCTAATAACAAAAATAGTCATTCGCCCACTACTGAAAATATATCCATAATATGTAGTGTGCTTATTTTTGCTCAGAAAATCAATAGAATGTTGTACAGAGGCCAAAACAAATGTCTTGAGTCCTATGCTGAGGGATAAGGGTCCAATTTTATGAGACAAATGCTCCTCATACATTCTTGTTTGATCATAAAGACCATACATTGCTCAATTTTAAGTGTGTTAAAAGCTACAAAAGATTAAGAACACTCTTTTACACCATACTCTAACATAGGCTACAATAGATAGTGCACCGTTGTAAACACAAGGATTTCAAAGCACTACTGTAAAATTCTCTATTTTTCTCCTCCTCTCTCTTCTTCCTCCTCTCCCACCCTTGCTCCCTCTCTTTTTTGTCCTGCAGAGTGAACACAAGGCCTTGAGATTAAACTCAGCCTTTTTTTTTTTTTTTTTTTTTTTTTTTTTTTTTTTATTTTTTTTTTTTTAGTTTTGAGATTGAGTCTCACTAAATAACAAAAGACCAGGCTGGAACATGTGATTCTCCTTCCTCAACCTTTCAAAATTCTGGGATTACAAACGTACAGCACACGGCCTGGATACTGCAAGACATTTTTTTCTATAGAGAAAAAGCACAATATTTTACAATGAAGGAACACTTCACCAGCACAATTCATGGAAGTGTTCAAGATAGGAATCAGTTGTGCCTAGGTCACAGTGTGCTTTCTGAAGACTGGGGTCAAATATAAAGACATTTCTATTGCAATAATATTTCTAAAATTCAGAACTATCTTTACCTGTTTAATAAATAGCACAGTACCCACAGACGGTACTTAGTAAGGAATTCCTTTTTTCTGCTTTTTCTTCTCTAAATGAATAAAAAATTGTTTTAAGCATTTGAAGTTTGTGAAAAATTGTATTAAAGTGATTGAAAATTTTTGAAAGTAGGAAAAGAGGGTAAAGAGAACATGCTGGTATAAAAGTGCCTATAAAAAGCTCCAAATCCTCAAATACTAATAATCAAGCATGAGATCTTGTAGTATTGCCAAAATTTAAGAACTCAAAGTTGTCTGCCTGCCTATCTATCTCACTAGATCAACCCATATTCCATGCTTAGCTTCAGCGTTGGCCTTATGGGGACTTTGATTTGGTTGTCATCCAATTCAGTGTGGAGAGAATTGAGCTCGTGAACCAAGCCACCACTGTATATAATATGCTGTGTGCACACACTCACATCCCTATACACATGTAGAATTCTGTGTGTGTGTGTGTGTGTGTGTGTGTGTGTGTGTGTATTCATCCTGGAAATCATGGGTGGTTACACTCTCTGTGATATGCATACCCTTTTCAACATAAAACTGCAAAAGAAATAAAAAGGAAAATACGTGTACTTTTACGTAGATAGATACTCATATGTTTGTGGAAAAGCCACTGAAGTATTCAATGATGATGGAAACACAGGTTTTACCTCACTAATTTGCTCATTATCCCACAGATCTTCCCTTAGCACCTGCTCCGCGATATGCAGTGGAGAACAGACGAGGTTAAAATAGCAACTAGCACCTTCACCCGACTCTTGCCTGCAGCTCCGGCTCCCTGATGGAACCTTTATCAAGTGTCAGCAAGAGAACCTGGCATTTGTCAGTGTGGGTGCTGCGCTCCACTCCTCTGACAGTGCTGCGTCAATCCGTGTCATCCCCGCAGTGCTAAGATGTTTTAATGGCCTGCTCGCTCTTTCCTTCCATCGGCCACGCGCCTTCATCTTTCTTTCTTCCTCAGTGCCTTTCCCCAAACCCCAAGTTGTCCTCTTTTCACACGTTGAGCTCCCTTTCACACCAACTGCCTAGGTACATGGCTTTGAAGAAGTCACTGACACTCTCTGCTTCTGCAGACTAATCCGGGAAACATGGGAGGCAACTATATTAGGTCCAAACACCTTACCCAGCGCTATAGAAGTAAAGCTGAGAAAGTCTTGCTGCACTTCTCAGCCCACACAGCAGTCATGTCCTCTGGAAATCAGACACCGAAAGGAAGGCTTTTGTTGAAGTAGTTTATTTGGCATCATTTTCTCATACAGAGTATGAGTGGAGGATCTGAACAGTGAAACAGGGAAGGGGGAACAACTACGGGTGTAGAGGTTTAGGAAAATGTGACTGGAGAAGGGGAAACAAGCTAACTCCAGAATTCAAGGATTCCTGAGTTTATGCACCTGTGAGAAACTGGAATTCAGTGTAGGAAGGAACTGCAGGGGCTGTGTCTCTAAAACGTCTGAGACAAGAAGAAAGGGACTATTTATCCCCAACCTGCTCACCTGTCAGCTACTATTACCCTAGCAACTTTTAACTTCCTCACACTTCTTAGTTTGTCCAAAATAACTGGCCAGGTTCCTATAAAGAGTTTCTGATTGAGAAATCTCTGTGAGAGAAAGTAACAGATAAACAGCATGAGCCAGGGCATGGTGGTGCACGCCTGTAATCCCAGCACTCGGGAGGCTGAGGCAGGAGGATCGCTGTGAGTTCGAGACCAGCCTGGGCTACATAGAGGGTTCAAGGTCAACCTCAACTACATTGTGAGACCCTGTCTCAAAAAACAAAGCCCCAAAAGAAAACAACAAAGATAAACAGTGCAGCTGAGCCCAGTTCTGTTAGGTTATACCTACATCAGTTGCTTTATCAAAGATCAGACTAAATGGTGGAAGGAGACAGCAGGAAAGGAGAAATAAGTGTCAACACAGAAGCTATTGCATTCCACATGTTGCTTGAGAGCTGATAGTAAGAACTTTCAATTCTTCCAAATTACAGACTTATCCAGGTATCAGCACCACTGCACAAGAGCAACAATCACATCAGACTTGTACCAGTAAACTTCAGCCCACCATTTTTGTAAGTGTGCTAGGAATGGGTTTCATTGCCCATCTTCTCAATTCCCACCTCGTGATATTGAAGATGACTGTTAAAGAACATCACAGTATACCAGGAATTGTATCAGGGACTTCATGTATACCATCACTTCTATCCAGGTCAGTGTAAATACATTCACTTTACAGATGAAGAAACCCAGAATCAGGAAGAGGAAGTGACTTGCCCAAATTCACATCATTGATAAGCAGCAAAAGTGAAATTCAGGTGTGTGTACCAGAGCACAAGCGAACTTAGTAGCTGAAAGCTTCTTAGTGGGCACTCAGGACTGGGGGACTGAGTTCTGGTTCTCAGCTAGCATTCTCCCTGAGATCACAGCTAACCTTGGGCTCTGTCACATTGGCTGGGACCTTGTCATCCTGCTTAGTCCTTTGCCAGGTGCTCTGACCTCATCCTCTAGTTAACATATATTTGATATCAGTAGTAGACAGGTTTAGTTTCTGAAGTCACACACACACACACACACACACACACACACACACACACCTTTTGTTCGCTTGTTTGACTGGTACTTTTTTATTGGAGGGCAACCTGAAGCTGAATCTGTAACCCCATTAGCCCTTGTCTATTTTAGGTTTTTAAAAAGTTTATGGTGTTTTCTTTTTTTTTCTTTTCTTTTCTCTCTCTCTCACTCTCTCTCTCTCTCTCTCTCTCTCTCTCTTTTTTTTTTTTTTTTTTT
>NW_022900948.1:34384185-34397373 GCF_012274545.1 Fukomys damarensis
TTTTTTGGTACTAGGAATTGAACTCTGGTGTTTGTGCTTGCAAGTCAGGCCGCCAAACCACTGAGCTAAATCCCCAGCCCTATGGTGTTTTCAATGGAGAGAAGTTGTTGCATCTTTTCTTTTATTTTTTTACTTGCATTGTAAAGTTGCTCAAGAAATTATTTTCTACTCTCCCCCTCCTTTTGTTTTTGAAATTGTAATTATCATAACAGATATGCCTAGGCTATACTTTTGAGGACACAAAATTCTCTTCTGAAATTTTTGCATTTTCCAGTAGATTCTATCATTTTAAAGCATTTCCTTACATTCAATGCAAAGCAGTTTCTTAGTAATTTTCACTCTATCTTGGCCCTTTGGGACTAAATGACACCAGTAAAATCCTTTTCAGTACCTCTGTATTCAATACTTTTTTGTACCCAGGATAGAACTTGGGACCTTGTGCTTGCGAGGCAGGTGGCAGCATCACTGAGCTAAATCCCTGGCCCTAAATTCAATCGTAAATTCCTAAATTTGAAGGAAAGAATCAGTACTCTTCTCTGCACTTCATGAAAAAGTTTTGTGTCCTAAGCTAAATGTCCTACTAGCTGCTTATTTTTCAGTGCTATATTTTGGAATCTCATTTGTATGCTCTACACTTTTCTCTACTTATACTATAAATTGTGAATCTTTTTCAGTATGTATAGCTGTAGTTGGCCCAACATATAATGTTGTGGGTGTGTTAAAAGCTCTGTCTTTAGGATCATCGTTCCATTACTAAAGTCTAAATTGTGTGACTCAAATTGTGTGGTCAAGTACGTGTGCATGTGCGTGTGCATGAATGTTTCAAAATGATGGACTATAAGAGTATATTCAATCTAGACCAAGGGTATGGGTAATCTCTTAATAGTGATTCCAAGATAGCAGACATAATACAGTTCTACAGGATGCTGTGGTTTGACATCAGACATGGCCCAAAGGGGGAGAAAAATATGCTTCAACAGTTTTTTGATTATGTTAATACAAACTGAGACTTATTATTATTTTTGTCTCTTTCAAAACTGAATTGGACCTAATTAGCATTGCTGCTTCACTACAAGGTAATGGAGACTGAAATGTATTCACCGAAGATCCTCTGGGAACAACCACCTGGGATTGACAAAGGAGTCACTGGGTGTCACTGTTGAGTCGCACAAAAGCTTCGATCTGCTTGCTTGGAGAGATTTGCCTCCTTAAAGAGGCAGGGAGATAGAAGTTTGGGCTGGCTGACTGTCTCCTTCTGGTCTGTACTTCTTTATTAGGGTCAATATAGATCATGCCTCTCCCTGCTTCCCCTTTAGAAACATCAGGGCAGATGGGCCCGTGTCAGTAGGGGCTTGGGCAGCCTCGGCTACTGCTTAAAGAGCTGATCTGTCCTTGATCTGCCTAGTGGTGCTACAATTGGGGTCTGCTTTTATTCATCTGTGCATAAGTGATTGCCACCCCACCAGCAGTCAAAGGAGATCGATCTCCCCACCTGAAGGACTTGCTAAGCCTAACAGCTCTCTTCACACCAGATAACCATTTCTTCTTCTTTTTTTTTAATGCTCATCCATGTTTTATTTTTTAATTTTTTTCATTGAGTTTATTGGTATTTTTTAGCTGCACGGTAGACTTACATTCATCACTGGGATCTTGGACCTTTACATGATGTATCTCAGTTCTTGTTTCTTCCCCCCTCCCCTGCCCTCAATTCATCCTCTCCACCCTTCCCTATTTACAAAAACTTTGCTTCCATTTTTCCTTTTTCTCATTTCCCTTCTTTCTTTTCCCCTGCTCTTCCCCCTTCACCTTTTCTTCCTATTTCACCCTATCAATTATATAATTTAAACCTTATTTATACTTTTAGTTTTTCACACTAGAGAAACTATTCAGCATTTACACGTGTGTCCTATTTATTTCACTTAAGAGTATGGCCTCAATAGGCATCCATTTAGCTATAAATGATTCTAGTTTTTTATTATTTATGGCTGACTAATACTCCATTTTATAGAAAAATGATATCTTCCTTATCCATTCTCCAACTGACGGGCACCCAAAGACCTGATTCAAAAATGGTCTTCTGAAATAAATGGACACTTCTAAGACAAAGAAGTAAAAGAAAAAAATAAACATACAGGGGTCAGGGATTTAGCTCAGTGGTTCCAGCACCTGCCTCGCAAGGACCTGAGTTTGATCCTTGGTACCAAAAACAAAACAAACAAATAAACATACAAAAAATATTCAACATCACTGGTCATTCGAGATATGCAGATGAATACAACACTGAGATTCCACTTCACTCCAATAAGAATGGCTGCTGTCAAGAAATCAACCAATAATTAACTTTGGCAGGGTTGTGGGGAGAAAGGAACTCTTTTCTCCATTGTTGGTGGGAGTGCAGACTGGTGCAACCACTATGGAAATCAATAAGGAGATACCTCAAAGAGCTGGGACTAGAGGTTCCATTTGACCCAGCCATCCCTCTGCTGGGTATCTTTCCAAAAGAATTAAAAGAATCATACCACAGTGACATAAACACACCCATATTTATAGTGGCACAGTTTTGTAATAGCTAAAACTTGGAAACAGATAATCATTTCTATTCCACATATAGACTTTGTTCTAGACTCCCAGAAATTGCACCTGCAGTCAAGAGTCAGTGGCACATTTGAGCTGTTATTTAAATGAGAATGAAAATTTTAAATAAGAATAGGTGGGATATTAGGCAGGGTACTTTGAGAGGCAAAGAGAACAATGGGTCAAACAAGCAAAGCAGAAACAGATAAAAAAAAAATGAGAAATTTGAGGGACCTGGAAAACTTCTGTCTGTAAAATAACCTTGTCACCTACCTGGTCTGATCCACAACATGCCGTAGACCCTTGTCACCTCAAGGATTGAACATCCTTTGTCAAATGGTTACTCGGGATGTTTGAAAAACGTATGCAATCTGTTTAAGGGAAATTCATAAAACTACCAAAGTCAAAATCCATATTCCAAGAAGTTTTTCTGGATCTCTGAGGAAAATCTACTAGATCAGTATGTATATAAATTTCTATATTTCCATCAGGAATAGAGCATTCTTTCAAGACTAATTAATGGATTTCATGTTTTCCAAATATTGCACTCATGTGATTATTTTTGTTTTTCCTTCTCCTGGAATTCAGTACTGATTTATGTTTGAAGATTTCCCTCTAAAACACAAACATGGCCTCTTCTCTCTCCTCTTAAACTCCTCAATGTGTAATCACCAGGTATAAGTCAAATACGAACTCATTGCCTGTCAGTCCTTCCTCATGGGCCCTTGCTTATTTCAAGACACTGTAGTTTTCTATGCACAGTAATAATGTGCCCCTACTTTATGGCAATGTTTTTCCCACTTGATTGCACATTAAAACCACCTAGGGAGCTTTAAAAACAAAGAAGTCCCCAGGAGTTTTCTTTTATTGATTTGGGAAGGGGCTTACAGATTGAAGTTTTTCAAAGCTCCACGGGTAATTTTAGTGGAACACAAAACTTGAGAATCTTTCTTTTATGGTATCAACTTCCTAGAATGCACTTATTTTCTTATCCTTTTGTGATGAGCTATTCTGGTAATCCTTCATGACTCAGCACACACACAATTCCCTTGAAGAAACTAACTCTGAGTGCACTACTTTAACTAAGCCAGATATTTCTCTCTGGACATTCATAGCTTCCTGACCATACATTAAAATGTAGGGATGAAAACATCTGTATGTCATTTTTTGTTGTTTCTAGAGTAAAAACACTTACTGAGGAAATGAATGAATGAAATACATTTCTCATTCCAGAATATTGCATAGAACCTAGCACTTAATTAGTGCTCAGGAAGTATTTTGTAGGATGGAATTATTGATTATGGAAAGTATGAATCATTTCATGAATGATTCATTTCTGATAGTGATAATTTGTCTAACATTTACTCTGTATCTAGCTATACACAAAGTATTATATTGGCATTACCCCCACCTTTGCATTTGTAACAAAACCATTAGAAAGAGTGTTTTCCATATAACAGATGAGCTCAGGTTTTGAAGGGTGAAGTAGCTTCCATGGCCATGATTTAAGTATAGCATGACTATACTTTTCTTTGCTCTACTGATTGTCTTTAAGAAGAAAGTGGAAGATGTGGAACCTCCTTTCCTCATTGTAGTTTGTTTCTGAGCTTCCCTGTCCCTCACTAGTCTAGCATGTTAAATACTCCATTGAATTTAGTCCACATAGCAACTTTATAAACAAATTTTGCTATTTCTATGTAATTGATAAGAAAATCTATTTTCAGAAAGAGGAGAAATAATTCAGGTCAGGCCATAGAGAGAGGAAGTAGCAATGGTGATACAGATTAAATCCTATGGCACTATTATAATCTGAATTCCATGTCCACAGCTGCTCATGTTAATTGCTCAATAACACATGAGGAAGAAAGAAACAAGGGAGAGAGAGAGACCAAACAATAATTGGAGACTTCAGATATACTTAAATATACTTTTGGACTTTGATAAGGACAAAACTTTTCAAAGACCAATTTCCTTGTCTGCCTTATTTAACACTTTCCTCTAAGGGTCCTAGGACAAAAAAATACAATAACTTTTCTTTTCAAGTAATTGGTCTCTTATGTTAAGTCTGCAAAGGATGTCTGAGCTGTAACCAAATCTTTGTAGTAGATGGTCTTGGAATTACTTTTTAAAACAATTAACACAGGTGGTTCAAGCCCAGGAGCTTTGGTTTATTTTTATTATTTTTTTAATGGGATAGCTGAAGCTTATAAAGAAGAACTCAGTAAATTCACAATTCACAAATAAGAGCAAAACCTAGTTATCCTTTACCCACCCAGTGATTTTTACCTATAGGCCAAATCCTTGGTTAACCATGGTGAATATTTTTAAGAGTACTTGGAGTTTCTTTGTAAGGTACTGTGAGTGCCAAACAGAATACATTTGTATTACGCATTGCTACACCATAATAACAAGGCTCTTTGGTGAGATCTTGGCAACAGACATAAGGAGGAGCAAACAAAGGTAAGGTGCCTTGCACTTAATGGGAAGCAGAGGCTGACAGTAAACAAATGTGAACCTCTGTTGCCCCGATGAGAAAGTGAGGAAGGAGAACCTGAAAATGCTAAGTGTAAGCCCTGAATAAAAGCACATCAAGCCCCCCTAGCTCTGGCTGGAAGGACATCAGATGGGGAAGCAAATTATTTCTTTGCTATAACCTTGGAGAAGCTGCTAAAATCAGTGCCTATGCTAATCGATGTAAAAAGGGGAATTATATTTGCAAATCTACAAACATACAAGGTGATGCTATAAATTTTTTTTCCTGATGATTACTTTAATTTGTTCTCTTTCTTTTTTCTCTGACCATAAACATTTCCCTTATGCTTAAGCTCTAAATATACTCCTTTATAATCTTGCATGCATCTCCCAAGAAGAGACATTTTCTGTTCATTCTCATCATCTCTATGATTTTTTAAAATTTTATTTTATTAGTACATGCTTTGAGTACATGCAGCTTATATTCATCTTGGGGACTGGGTACCTGCACTTAAATCACTTTGATTCTTTTTATTCTCCTTCCCTATCCACATCTTTCCCTCCAATTTTAGATTCCCTTGCCCCATTTTCATTTTATTGTTATTTTTATTATTATTATTTTACTTCATGTTCTCAACATATAATGATTACATTCATTTTGTGTATTTGGTACATAAATGCAATAATTTTACATATTTTTATGTCCTGTTCCCCTCCAATCCTCTCTCATTAAAAAACTAGGATTAGCAGTCCCATTTGACCTAGCTATTCCTCTGCTGGATATCTTCCCAAAAGAATTAACAGAATCCTAACAGGGATATACACACACCCACGTTCATAGTAGTACAGTTTGTAATAGCTAAAACTTGGACACAGCCCAATTCCCCATCAACTGGAGAATGGATAAAGTTGTGTTTTTTTTCAATAAAGTGGAGTACTACTCACTCATAAACAATGAGAAATTAGAGTCATTTATAGCTAAATGGATGTACATTGAGGCCATACTCTTAAATTAAATAAATAGGACACGTGCAAACACCAAATAGTTTTTCTTGGTGTGAGAAACTGAAAGTGTAAATAATGATCAAAATGTATAACAGATCATTTTCATTTTTCTAATGGCCAGAAGTGTTGAAAATTTTTTAATACATTTATTGGCCTTTGGTACTTCTGAGAAATAACTTTTCATTTCACTTGCCCATTTTCAACTTGGCTTTTTATTTTGAGTAGTTTAATTTGCAGGGGGTTTCTTTATATATTTTAGACATTTATTCTCTGAGAAATACCTGTCATTTTTCCTCCATTCTTTAGATTTTATCCTCACTCTATTGATTGTTTCCTTTGCTGTGAAGGAACTTTTAAATTTGATTAAATTTCATTTGTTGATTCTATTATTATTATTATTATTATTATTATTATTATTTTCAATTGGAGTTCTGCTCAGAAAGTGTTGGTCTACACCTACGACTTCAAGAGTATTACCGTTTTGTCTTTCAGTAAGTTCATGGTTTCTATTTTACTATCTAGATATGTGGTTGATTTTTATTTTAGTTTAGTACATGTGAGACACATGGCTGCAGCTTTCCTGGCACCATTTTCTCAAAAGGCTATCATTCCTCCAACGTATGTCTTTGACCACCTTGTCAAAGATTGAATAACTAAATGTGTTTGAAGTTGTTTCTGCATCCTTTGTCCTGTTTCACTGACCCACATTCCTGTCCTTGTGCCAACACCGTACCACTTGTACCACTGTAGCTTTGTAGTATATCTTAAAGTCACGTACTATGATGCCTCTTGCTTTCCTCTTGTTGCAAAAGGAGTGCTTTTGCTACTCTGAGCTTCTTCTGGTTCCATATAAATTTTAGAATTGTTTTCTTTAGTTCTATGAGGAATGCTGTAGGTATTTTGATTGGGATTGTATTAAATCCATAAATCAGTTTTGGAAGCATGGCCGTTTTGACTATATTTGTTCTTCTTTTCCAGGAAGAGCAGACATTTCCCCAATTTTTAATGTGTTCTTCAATCTTCTTTTTCAGAGTACCATAGTTTTCATTGTGGAGGTCTTTTAACTTCTTGGTAGGTTAATTCCTGGGTGTTTAATTTTTCTTGATACTGTTTGAATGGTTTTGCTTCTCTAATTGCTTTTCCAATGTGTTCATTATTGGTGTGCAGGAACACTATTGATTTTTTTCCTGTTGATTTTGTGTATTGCTACATAACTGAAATAAGTTATTAATTCCAAAAGTATTTTGCTGGCATTTTGGGGTCTTATATGTATAGGACCATATCACCCAGAAATAACAATAATTTGGCATCTACTTTCCCTATATGTATATCTTCATGTGGCTTAAAGGTGATAGATTAATGACTACCACAAGTGGTCAATTTGCAAGTTGTGCTTGATCCTATTGTGTTGCTGATTGTATCAACTGGGATAAAGGATTGTGATTGATTTAATGACTTGTTTTCTCCTATATTATGAAAATGAAAATGTCTATGAGTTATTAGAGACTCAAAAGCCAAAGCCCAACTATATCAGGAAGACTTAAGTAATAACCCAGGAAATTAAACCAACGACAGCACAATAACAAAAATAAAAATGAGAAAACACAAGCAAAACACAAAGACAGACTTCCAGTTCACCAATGGCAAACAGTAGGGTAAATGAGGATGAAAAGTCTGACAGTGAACCAGCAGGACACCCTGAACCCATAGCACAGGAAGTAACAAAACAGATCAATCAGGTTCTAGAAAAATTCAAAACACAAATACTTTCCCAGATAACAATAGAGATGGTGAGCAAAGTGGAAATCATGATTTGAGACTCTAGAACAGAAACTGAGAAAAAAATAGATGAGCTCAGGACCATGATAGAAGCCATGAATGCCCAGCATAAGAAAGAAATGGAAACAATGAATGCTCAACAGAGGAAATAAATGGAATCCATAAAACAGATTCAAACAGATATCCAGGAGATTAAAAACTCTATTGAAAGTGTACGCAACAGAATAAAAGAATGCCAAGATAGAATCTCAGTTATAGAAGATAGGATTTCAATCAGTGACTGTGAAAAGAGAAGTCTCTTAAAAATAATAAGGGATCATGAGAAATCAATCCAACAGCTCCTAGATGATGCAAAGAGGAATAACATAAGACTGATAGGAATCCATGAAGTAGCAGGAGAAAATGCAAATGACTTAAAAAGCTATTCACAGAATTAATGACAGAAAACTTCCCAAACAGAAGGGAAGAATTTCACACACAGGTAAATGAGGCATATAGGATTCCAACTAGCCACAATCAAAAAAAATCTACACCTAGACATATAATAATCAAGATCCCAGAAACCCAACAGAAGAACAAAATACTGCAAACAGTAGGAGAGAAGAAACAAATTACATGCAAAGGAAAGCCCATCAGAATCACAGTAGACTTTTCAACACAAACCCTCAGGTCAAGGAGAGCCTGGAGTGAGGTATTTCAAGTCCTAAAAGAAAACAACCTCCAACCCAGACTGATGTATCCTGCAAAACTCTCTTTCAAAATGGATGGGGAAATAAGATACTTCCATGACAAAGAATACCTGAGAAACTTCATGAACACCAAACTAGCACTACAAGGAATTCTAAACAATATCCTAGAAAAATACAATGAAGGTCACAACACCATGAGGCCCAACAGAGGAAATCAAATAGGCAAGACAAGAAACTAAAAGGAGATGAAGGAAAAGTAAAAGCAGTCAACAAAAGGACAATAATATGACAATAATAAGTCAGTATATATCAGTTATAACCATCACTGTCAATGGCCTCAATTCACCAATCAAGAGAAACAGACTGGCAGAATGGATTAAGAAGCAAAATCCAACAATATGTTGTATTCAAGAAACACACCTAGTGCAAAAACAAGCCCATAGTGAAAGGATGGAATTCTCCATGCTACAGGAGTCCAGAAAAGAGCAGGGGTAGCAATCTTATTTGCAGACAAAGCAAATTTCAAACCAAAACTGATTAAGAGAAACAAAGAAGTCAACTACCTTGTAAAGGGAACCATTCAAGAGGAAGAGATGACAATCATAAACATATATGCACCAAATATTAATGCCCCCAACTATGTAAAAGAAATATCAAGAAACATGAAAAACCAAATAAGCACTCATACAATTGTAGTGGGGGAACGAAATACCCCACTATCACAAATACACAGGTCATCTAGGCAAAAAATGAACAACTAAATACTAGAACTGAACCAAGCTTTTGAATGCATGGACTTAATAAATGTCTATAGACTGCTCCACCCCACAAAATCAGAATATACATTCTTTTCAGCTGCACATGGGTCATTATCCAAGAGAGATCACATACTAGCTCAAAGAACAGAATTGAATAAATGCAAAAGAATCAAAGTTATTCCCTGTATTTTATCAGATCATGGTGCAATCAAGCTGTAGATCAATAGCACAAGAAACTGTAGGAACTTCACAAACACATGGAAAATGAACAACACTCTCCTGAACAATAGATGGATCACAGAGGAAAGTAAAGAAGAAATCAGGCAGTTTTTACAAATAAATGAAAATGTCAATACAACACACAGGAATCTATAGGACACAATGAAATAAGTTCTACATGGAAAATTCATAGCACTGAATGCCCACACTAGGAAAACAGTACAAGATCAAATAAACAACCTAATGATGAATCTTAGACTCCTAGAAAAACAAGAGCAAGAAAAACCCAAAGCTCAAACAAGAGAGGAAATTACAAAGATTAAAGCAGAAATCAATGCAATGAAAACTAAGAAAGCAATACAAAAAAAAAATGAATCAAAGAGTTGGTTTTTTGAAAGAATATACAAAATTGATAAATCCTTAGCTAACCTTATCAAAAAAAAGGAAAGACACGGCTCAGATCCAAGCAATTAGGAATGAAAAAGGTGAAATCACAACAGATCCAACAGAAATCCAAAGAATAGTCAATATCTACTTTGAGAATCTGTACTCTAACAAAATGGAAAACACAAAAGAAATGGACAGATTTCTAGATAATTATGAATTACCGAAGTTGAACAAAGAAGATAAAAACACTTCAAACACCTCAATTACAATCAGTGAAATTGAAAATATAATTAAAAATCTACCAACAAAGAAAAGTCCAGATTCTGATGGATTCATTGCTAAATTTTCCAAGACATTTAGAGAAGAACTCCTGCCATTACTCTTAAAACATTTCAGTGACATTGAAAGGGAATCAATACTTCCAAATTAATTCCTGGAAGCAAGTATCACTTTGATTCCCAAACCAGGCAAAGATGCACCTAAAAAAGAGAACTACAGGCAATCTCCTTAATGAATATAGATGCAAAAATCCTTAATAAGAAACTAGCAAACAGAATACAGAGGATCATGAAGAAGATTATATATCCTGACCAAGTCATATTATTTCAGAGATGTAAGGATGGTTCAACATACATAATTCAATAACTGCAATACACTATATTAACAGAGTCAAGGGCAAGAACCACATGATCCTCTCAATAGATGCAGAAAAAGCATTTGACAAAATTCAACACCCATTCATGAGAAAAACCCTGCAAAAATTGGAATAGATGGTCCATATCACAACTTAATAAAGGCTATCTATGAAAAACCAATAGCCAACATCATATTAAATGGCCCAAAACTGAAAATGTTCATGTTAAAATCAGGAACAAGACAAGAATGCCCAATATCACCACTCCTCTTTGATATAGTTCTGGAAACATTAGCCATAGCAATTAGAAAAGAGAAAGAAATTAAAGCAATGAAGATAGGAAAGGAAGAAGTTAAACTGTCATTATTTACTGACGATATGATACTCTACATTGAAGATCCAAAAAACTCTACCAAAAGACTTCTACACTTAATTGACACTTTTAGCAGAGTAGTTGGATACAAGGTCAACAACCAAAAATCAATAGCCTCCTTATACACAAATAACACTCACTGAGTGAGAAATTAGGGAAAAAATTCCTTACCCAATAGCATCCAAAAAAATGAAGTATCTGGGAATCAATCTAACGAAAGAAGCAAAAGACCTCTACACTGAAAACTACAGCACTCTGAAAAAAGAGATCAAAGAGGATATAAGAAAATGGAAAGATATCCCCTGCTCCTGGGTTGGAAGAATCGACATAGTGAAAATGGCCATACTACCAAAACTGCTATACAGATTCAATGCAATGCCAATTGAAATCCCAACACTATGTTTCACAGAACTATAATAAAGAATCCAAAAATTCACTTGGAACCATAAAAGACCTAGAAGAGCAAAAGCCATCACTATGTTTCACAGAGCTATAATAAAGAATCCAAAAATTCACTTGGAACCATAAAAGACCTAGAAGAGCAAAAGCCATCCTAGGCAACAGCGGGTATAACAATTCCCAATTTGAAACTAAACTATAAAGCCACTGTGATAAAACAGCATGACACTGTCAAAGAAACAGACCTGGGGATCAGTGGAACAGATTGGAAGACACACAAACAACTTCAGATGTACTCAGCTACCTCATCTTTGACAAAGGAGCTGACCATGCCCACTGGAGGAAGGATGACCTCTTTAATAAATGGTGTTGGAAAAACTGGATCTCAACCTGCCAAAGATTAAAACTAGACCCTTATCTTTCACCATGCATTAAATTGAAATCCAAGTGGATTAAAGATCTAAATATTAAAACAAAAACACTAAGCCTGCTGGAAGATAAGTTAGGCAGAACTCTTGAAGACATTGGCATAGGAAAAGACTTTATGAACAAATCCTCAGTAGCACGGGAACTAGCAAAAAGTATTAACAACTGGGATCTCATCTTCTTAAATAGCTTCTGCACTGCAAAAGAAACCATCAACAGAACTAAGAGACAACCTACAATGTGGAAAAAATTTTACCAGCTGTTCCTCAGACAAAGTACTATTATCTAGAATATATAAAGAACTCAAAACTATCAGCCCCCTCCAAAATATAAAGACCCAATTCTAATATGGGCATCTGAAATGAACAGAGATTTCTCAGACAAAGAAGTAAAAGCAGCAAGCAAATAAATGAAAAAATGTTCCACATCACTGGTCACTTGAGAGATGCAGATGAAAACAACACTGAGAGTCCACCTCATTCCAGAAAGAAAGGCTGCTATCAAGAAATCAACCAATCACAAATGCTGCTGGGGTTGTGGGGTGAAAGGAACCCTTCTCCACTATTGGTGGGAGTGCAGACTGGTGCAACTACTATGGAAATCAATATGGAGATATCTCAAAGAGCTGGGACTAGAGGTTCTGTTTGACCCAGCCATCCCTCTTCTGGGTATCTTTCCAAACGAACGAAAAGAATTATACCACAGTGATGTATGTGCACCCACGTTTATAGCAGCACAGTTTGTAATAGCTAAAACTTGTAAAAAGCCCATTTGCCCATCAGTTGGAGATTGGATAAAGATGTGGTTTTTCTATAAAATGGAATACTACTCAGCCATAAAGAATGAGAAATTAGATTCATTCATAGGAAAATGGATACATCTTGAGTATATACTCCTAAGTGAAATAAATAAGTCACACATGTGTAAATTCCAAAGTTTCTCTGCTGTGAATAAACTGTAATAGTATATAAGATCCTAATGAGATTACTGACATGGTGAAATGGGAAGAAAAGGGTTAAAGGTGTAGGGAAATTGGGAAGTGTAGGGGAAAGGTAAAAAGGGAAAAGAAAACCATATGAGAAAATGAAAAAATGGAAATAAAGTGTTTTTAAATGGGGAGGGGAGGATAGGGTAAAGGGAGGGCAGGGACGGGGGAAAAATTGAGAAGCAAGACCACCTGTCATGTAAAGCTACAATATCCCAATAATGAATGCAACTGTACTGTATAACTAAAATGTAGCAATAAACTCAATACAAGAAAAAAAAACAGAACTCTAAAAAATATTTGACAATATCCTAGACAAAGACAATGAAGCCAACCAAGCCAAAAATCCAGATGCAATGATTATATAAAGCAAGATAAAGAAATAAAACATAAAAATATAAAATTAAAACAGAGCAATCATCAAATAACTCATCACCTCTTAAGAATAACTCCCAAAGTTAACAACTTCACACATATATATATATATA
>NW_022900948.1:34397390-34448590 GCF_012274545.1 Fukomys damarensis
GTGTGTGTGTGTGTATGTGTGTGTGTGTGTATGTATATACGTGTATGTGTATATATATATGTATATATTTGTATATAGATATATATAGAGAGAGAGAAACAGAGAGACATACACACTAGATAATATAGTGGGCTTGTCAGATGCTTGAAAATAATAGCAAAGATAAAGAAAGAAATCAGAGGTGGCAAAATTTTCTCATGAGTTTATATTAATCTTTCACTTTTCACAGGAACCCAAAATCAGCTGCAGTTGCTTATGAACCCACCTCTTTCAATAACTCTTAAGTGAATTTGAATTTTGCCTCTCTAACTTTAATATGAACAATTTATTCTGGTTATTTGAGTGCTTTCTCATCTGTAATATGTATGTACAAACTAATAAAGACAAAAACACTGGACATCTGCCCAGTTTTCTAATATGTACATGTAATGGTCAAGGATACTAAGATGTAGTGAGCCTAAGTTACTTCTGCCTTCATGACCCGTTTCCAACCTAAAAATTATTGAAAACCACAGAATAAAATTTCACGGGCAGTAAGAGAGACAAAAATCCTAGCTGTGAATCAGCTGAGCCAAGGTAGGGCTTGGATTTGGACAAAGGTTTATTGAAATCAAAAGCCTGTAGTTTTTAATTAAAAGAGTATAACTTAAATATCAGTTGTCATTATTACTGGCGATAAGTGCAGATTGCATGAGCTATTAAAAATATTCATTTAATTGGTTTCCTAATCATCTTGAGAGGAAATTCATGAAAGCTTCCCTTACACCTATGAAAGATAGAAACTCCCCTCACTACATTTGTCATGACCCTGAAGCAGTAAAAGTCAAGAGGGCACAGAGTGCAGCTAAACCTTTGCAGCCCTTTCTGCATGGGACTTATTTTATTCCCCATTTTCTTCCTTTCACCAACACCACTTCCTCTTCTACCTGGAAAGGTAGAACGAAGTAGAGTTGACTTGAGAGGAGGGCCGCCCAACATCATTTCTATGTTCTTGAGTGTTTCTCCAGGTGAATCCCTTCCCCCATACAAACATTCAAATCCATTCAATGGCCATACTGGTGTAAAGATGGATATAAACCAGGCTGAATTCATTCTTATACATTCAGTATTAATATATTTAAAAAGAAATCTAAATCAAAACATTTTGTGGTACCCTAAAAGTGCCTTTGTGTCTTCTGTGCCTAATGGAAACACTGACCCTGGGTGCAGAGCTTGAAAAACAAAATGTCACAGGATACGAGTCCGCTTTCAGAAATTTCAAATGGGTGACCTTGAGAAAATGTAAAGAACTCTCTGCTCTCTGTTTTTATCTTTGCAATCCAGAGGAGAATAATGCCAAACTTTGCTAGATTATAAGCACAGTAAGTAACATATAACAAGCTTTGAAATACACAGCACAGACTTTCATTAATTTCTGAGTCCAGGGACGATGGGTTCTTTTAATTGGCAAAGTCTGGATCATATGCCTATTTTTCAGGCTAGATAAGTAGGAATAAAATGACTGACTGGCCACCTAGAATTTCATGGGATACAGAGAAACCCATTTATCTAAAGAAGGTGCAGGGGGCATTTTCATAATCAGACAAAAAAGAATGAAAACAATATTTATTAGAATTAATATCACAATTGTACCATTAAACAAAAAACAGAAACAGAAATGTGCTCCCTTCCACCTTTCAGGCCACCCAAGTAGAAATTCCACTCTATGTTCATATAAATTCATTGGGATAAAGTCACTCAACCAGTCATTGGTTCTTCTAATTATACTAGCCTTTTCCACATGGATATAAATGATGACATTTGATAAATGTCTTGCTGTGGTCCAGACACATCTTATCTACTTACTTTTTCTGGTCTAGTAAACTTAGTATAGGAGATAATGAGGTTACTTAACATAGACAAAGCTCCAAAATTCTTACACAGAAGGTAGCAATTAATTTGGAAGATCTGGGTACTAGAGACCTCTCCTTAAGTTACTTTAAGAGGTAGCATCCTATATCGATTCATAGAAATAGTTGGAGGAAGTTGATCAAGTTTATGGGAACCCTAAGTAGTTGTGATTTCTGCTGAGAATACTCATCCCAGGAATTTTACTAATGAAGTTGTAGTGAGCCTTTAATTATGGCCAACCCCTGTCTATGAATCATGGCTGTTCTCTCAGGGACCTCTCAAACTTTCCACTGATTATTGTTCTAAAATCATGCTTATGGCAAAAGTGTCAAAATCACCATTTTATAGCTTGTCAAACTTAATTTATCCCCATATCTTGAAACTGTGAAAGACACTTGCTTATGTCCTAACATTCCAATCTTTTCCTGTATCTTATGTTGCATTTTGCCTGATTCAGTAACAATCGTGTGAACAGTTCTGGGATAATGGAGGCTTTTATAAATGGTGTCCTCCTTCACAATTTTTATTGTGCTGTGAGGTAGGAAAAATGAATTTGGGTTTACCAAACCTGGACCTAAATCATGCTACAATGCTGAGTCATTTTGTCTAAGTAATAACCCCTTGGCATTTGGTCATCTGTAAGACGGAGTACTAATGCCTGAGATACCACCCATTTGGAGATCTTGTGAGACCTAACTGATATTTTGTTTATGGATGCACTTCCAAGGCCTACAAAGGAGTATTTTAATAGAATGAAGGAGGTTATAATTACCACTGTTAATACCATACACTTTCTTTCTCCATAATGTCAAATATCTAGCTCTTAATTAGATTTCTACAGTTTTCTACTTCCCACCCTCAATTTACAGAAGCCCCTGGACACCACTGCACCTCTTGAGGAAGCTCTTCAGTGATTTCCTTAAATGATCTGTATTCATATTTGGCTGCAAATACCTTGCACAGAAGTTGACTATATTTATCCTTAAGATGCAGTTCTATTTTTAACTGGCACATGCTTTTATCGTATAATAATAACATTTGTTTTGGGGACTATGCCAATTATATACATATGTGTATGTAAACTTGATCATTTTTATCTTCCTCCAAATCTCCCTCTCTCCCATACTTTATTCTCCTCACCTCTTTTCCTTCCTTACTTTGAATCTATGCACGATCAGTGGGTTTATTCAATTCAACCATTGTTCTATATGACATGACCCCTTGTAATATAGCTGCCAATACGCACTGCAGTCATGGAGTTCCATCACCAGAGAGAATGGCATTTCTGGGAGGGGTAGCTAGTTTTGAGGAGGAGGCAGGGGGGAGGGTGAGAGAATGAAGCATTTCAGATCTGTACAGCCTCACTGTCTGTCTTTGCCTTTCATTGGAATCCCAGAAAAGAAGGCAAGCTAAGGTCTCTTAAAATTAAAGGGACATCAGCTTGAAGGAGAAGTCCTGAATTGAGCTTTTGTTGGAAATTGTTGAGGAGGAGGGGAAATCGTCTTTCAAAGCTTCAAATGCTTTCATAAAGTTCTCTTAGAACATTTTCACTGACTTCCTTTCCTTCCCTCCTTTTTCAAATGTAAATCACATTTTGAAGTTATTTTTTGATACCATCCTGAAAAATCAACCTACTACATGCTTATTCAAACTGAAAACTCCAGGGAACAACAGACAAATGAAAACACATGTTTAGATTGATAAAACTTGTTAGTCATAAATGAAGTCACACAAATGAAAGCATTAAATAAGCTGTAGCCTTTATACATGTAAAACTTTGTTAGTCAAGTACGGATTTGTGGAGGCTTTTGTATCTGTGATAAATGAAATAGCAAATGTAAAGTTGTATTTGATACAGAGTAACCCAAATAAATATTATATTTCTTTTTCTTTTGATGAGAAGTTAGTTTCACTTGGAGCTCATCTATAGGTGAAATTCAGAGGAAAAGAAGTCTATGTGTTTTTCCAGCCTTTTTTACTTGAATATATTTTGCCTCGAGATCATGATGATTGATCATATTTCCCAGAGATTGGCAACATTTTGAAAAGGATGGAAAACATCTTCATTTCATCGTGTGGTTCACAAGAGCTATCAAATTTTCCCAAAACGTCTTTATTTTTGACCCAATAATTCTACTTTTAAGAATACATCATGAGGCAATAACCCTAGATTGAAAGAAAATTGTATAATAAGGCGTTTGCCACAGCCATAGTCACAACAATGAACATGCATAAATAGATTTCATGTGTGCCGTGGTGACTACATTGTTTCCTATCTCTGCAACACTAGCCCCGGCACAGATGGTGAACATCCAGGACATACCTGTGAAATTGAATGATTTTACAATGCAATCAATGGTGCTAAGCGAAATAAGCCAGTCACAGAAGGACAAATACTGCGTCATTCCCCTTGAATGAGATATCTAAAAGAGCCGAAATCATAAAAGCGGAGTGTGCGGCATTCACCCCGGATTAGGGGAAGAAGATAGAGGGCTTTGCTCAATGGCTCTAAAGTTTTGGTTATGCAAGATGAAAATGCCTTAGAAATATGCCAAGTAATATTATGCCTATGGTTAGTGACTGTTAACAGTGTTGTGTTGTACGTTAAAAAATGAGCTAAGAGAGTGGATGTCAAGTTAAGTGCTTTTGCCACGTACACAAAAAATGGGCTCCATGGAAGCCTTAGGAGTTGATGGACATGTTGATTACCTTGATTGTGGTTTCACAGGTGTGTGAAATGTTCAAGCTCATCAAACTGTATACATTAAATATATACAGTGTTTTGTATATCAATCGTCACATCAACAAAAGTGTTAAAAATAGAAGTAAAATATATTTGTAAACGTGCTAGAAATAAATAAGGATTGCCAATAGTTTTTATTAACATGGAATCATGTTGATCTAAACATAGAAACACTACAATATGAAAATAAATGCATTATCAGAGTCCAATAAAATATAAAAATGTAATTTTATCATATGAAAGACTGAATTTAAAGGGACTAAAATATTCATAATTTTATCTGCCTCCAACTCTATACCTTCTCAGTTTCTTTAAGTCAATGCGTACTTATTATTTTGATGAACAAAAATTAAACATGGGCTACACTATTCGGTTTATGAGCATTCTGTGGAAGGAGAGAGCTCATAGCATCTCTTCACAAACTAGGTTGTGGATGGCTGAGCAAGAAACCCTGCTGGTGCTAAGTATCTTCTCTCTAGTCTGACATCCTTTAAACTCTTCAAGTAGAGGAGGTCTAAAGCTACAAAGAATGCCTGTCATGACAGTTGGCTCTAATAGGTTATCAATAAACACTACTTGCATTAGATAATACATAAATAACCTCAAGAATGCATATAAGTTTGTCATCAAATGTTAATATGAAAGGAATAGCATCCCCATAACTAAAAAAAATTTTAAGATCACCTAGAAAATATATGTACATATCATTTCCAACTTTTAATAAAAACATAATTCCTTCAAAAATTATCTTTATTTATATTCTGTTTTGTGATACAAACATTATAATAATTGGCATTAAAACGTATAACAATTGGGGCCAGGGATTTAGCTCAGCAGTTCGGTGGCCTGCCTTGCAAGCGCTAGGACCGACAATAACTTTGTTTCCATTTTTTTTTCTTTTCTCACATTTTTTATTCAATTCTTTCTTTTCCCCTATCCCTTCCACTTCCCCTACCCTTTGGACCTTTTCTTCTGGTATCACCCTATCAATTATTCATTTTAATCCTTATTTACACTTTCAGTTTCTCACACTAGGGAAACTATTTGCGCATGTGTGTCCTATTTATTTTACTTAAGAATATGGCTTCAATGTGCATCCATTTATCTATAAACATCTCTAGCTTCTCATTCTTTGTGTCTGAGTAGTGCTCCATTTTATAAAAGAAAAAACACATCTGAGAAAACGAAAAAATGGAAACAAAGTCTTTGTAAATAGGGATGGGTGGAGGAGTTAAAGGGAGGGCAGGGGAATAAATAAGATCCAAGATACATCATGTAAAGGTACAAGTTCCCAATGATAAATGTAAATGTATTGAATACCTAATATGTACCAATAAAATAATTTAGGGGAAAAAAGTGTAACAACTTGACTATCTCCAGCTCTACTTTACTGAAATAATCAAAGGGGTAACCATCTGCTTAAATGTCTCTCTGACCATAATAACCTATGCAGGTGTGCACATGCATTCCAAAGGGTTCTGTGCCTGGATGTGTGTGCCTGAGTATGTGCAAGTGCATGCTAGGTATTGAATTCTAGACCTTGCAGATGCTAAGCCTACCTCTGAACTCTAGCACTGAACTACACATCCAGCCCATTTCATTATTTTCCAAAGACTCTTTCCATTTGAATGATTACAGAGTCAGAAAAGTCTATTCACAAGACTAGTACAGAGGAGTACAGCAGAGACAGATAATCCTTACATCTATACGAAAGTGTTGGGTTTTTTTCTAAGATGTCATTATATTTGGGAGATTGCTTGCTAACAAGTAGGAATACATTTAATTTTATTGCATAATGTCAAATTGATCGGTGGTCTTGTGTCAATCTAAACTCACATAATGTACGAGAGTATTTTTCTCCTCCACCTCCATTACAAATAAATTATCATATTACATTTTGCTAATGTGGTAGAGATAGATACACCTCATATACCTAGTTTTTATTTTCTTGAGAAATATGAGTAATATTCATATTGTCAGTGACTTGAGTAGATATTTAAGATAATTTATACTTTATTTTTGGGGGGTGTTTTTTTGAGACAGGGTATCACTATGTATTTGAGACTGACCTGGAACTCACTATGTAGCCCAGGCTGGTCTCCAACTCACAGTGATCCTCCTGCCTCAGCCTCTCAAGTGCTAGGACTACAGGTGTGTACCACCACACCCGACTATACTTTATTTTAAATTAAAATTTGTGATTATTTTTAAAAGATCTCACATCTGTCATCAGAGTAACTATGTTAACATGTTATAGCACACTAATAAATAGTATAGATATTGTGTTTATATATGTGCATATGTGTACATATTTTTGCCCAAGTCATTGTGTATGTTATGAATAGTACATATATTCTATGTAGAAATAACAAGCAGTATGCTTATTATTGCATTATAACTTATTTTTAAACATATATATTCCTTTTATTTCCTCTTTCTTTTCTTGTTTACGCAGGTTACCCCAAATGCTTACAATGTCTTGTGATACTTCTGTTTTATTTATTTAATCATTTATTTTTGTATTTAAGCTTCGAAGCCATCTGGAATTTATTTTTTATTTGACGTGAGATGGGCTCCAACTTAATTTTCTTCCAGATGGGTAGCCAGTTGTGCCAGCTCTATTTAGTTTAACCATCCTTTTCTCCCACACGGAAATGCTGCTTTTGTTCCATTTTAAATTCACATATAAATATTGTGACTTATTTCAGGATTTGGAGTGTATATTTTCTACCATGAAATTTTCAAAGTTCTGGAATTATTCTGTAAAACAAAATAATTAAAATATCCATTCTCACTGCTATTATAGTCTAGCAGGGTAAAGGACAAAATAACAGGCTAACTAGCTAGATATATAAATAAAGATTTGACAGTAATAAACCAAAAAAAAAAAAAAAGCTGAGGCTGCAGACTGCCCTTTTAACTGAGGCTTCAGTAACAACTTCTTTCATAAAGTGAAATCTGGCCATATATCTGAATGATGCTAAACAGCAATCGATGTATACATATTGAATTATAGAGTATTTGAATTAGAGGGAATAGCAAACATTGATGTCCTTATATAGAAATACACTTGGGTTATTTATCTAAAAACTAACAAAGCAGATGTGATCGGATGCTGTATCTGAATGGATTATTCAGAGGCATTATCTGCCTCCGTGGACTGCTTTGTCTTTTCTTATTCCAATACTACTTTGAGTTGAATACCAGGCTATAGCATGTTCTAGTGTGACCAAGGCAAGGAAAAATTTGTTACTCTCCTTTGATAATTTTCTTGGGTACTAGGTAGAAATTCATGTAATCTTTAATATGGTTTTGAGTAGCATTTTTGCCTAATGAATAAATGGGTTGTATTTTTTCAGGAGACGAAACTTACACAGAGATATTTGAAACTGGAAATGACTACATTTTATGTTACAGCTAATTTTATGTTTTACAGTAATTACTTGAAAATTGGCCCAGTTTTGCATGACATTCTCACAAAATGGCATATATTCTCTTTTTAAGATTTGTTTATTTTGTTTGAATCATTCAATAAGATTATGTGGGCTTTTACCTTAGAGTCTGTCTTTTTTATTATAATGTTATTTCTAATCCTTTCATAAATTTCTGTCTGTTTTATTTATTTATTGCCCTTTGCTTGTGGCTGTAATATATGTATTAATAGAATTATACATAATTCCCATATATAATTATATATAATTGCTATATGTCTAGAATATATATGAATAATTTTATACCCCATTACCTTACCAAATTCTCTATTTTTCTAAGATTTTTCTATCTGAAATTTTAGGAACTCTATGTATACAACTTGTTGAAGAAAAGAAAGTCTTCTATTATCATAAAAAATTAATACAAAGTTATTTTATTTTAATATTTTGGGGTATTTGCTTGAACAAGCAAGGTATCCTTGAGTGCTAATATAACACTCATATCTTCTGTTTTCCTAATATAACACATCAAATATTTTCATTTAATTCTTATTTAGCTATATTATCTTAAGAATGGTCTATGAATTTCTTAAGCCTTTTCAGAATTTATATGTGGTCATCTTGTTTCCCTCTTCCTAAATGATTCTCCATGATTTATTTAATTGCTTTTCTTCTATATTTTTTGGTTTTATCCTTTTGAGACTTTTATTATTTTTGCACTAGGAATACTCTATGTATTTTTTTACCAAATTCCCTCATAAATACACTCTTAGTTTTCATTCTTTCATATAGTGTGCCTTATTACTCAGCCAACTTCTCTGTCATGTTACCTATTGGAAAAAAGAGACAAAGATAAATCTTCTGCTCAAGGACATACCTGTTATATATTTAAATGAAATAGTATATTATACAGAGATAGATATTTATATAGAGAGAGATAGGTATATAGATTTAGATGTATGTGGTTTTTTAAACTGAGTTATCTTCTCTAGCTGTCTATTTTGCTTTTTCTTTCTCCTGTCTACCTGAAAGCAATATTGAGCCTGTTTGTTTGACTAGTTTCAGGAACTATCAACTTCTAGATAAAACTTGATTCAGGCTGTCTTGAGAGGGAAGAAATAGGCAGACATATCTGACCCACAGTTGAAAGAGCAGTTACACCCCATAGTCGAGTACAATGGTGAAGCTTAGAACAGAGCCCCTCTGCTCTCTGCTCTCTTCTTGATTTCCCACTTAAAACCATCCTTTCTCATACGTGCATGAAGAAGTCAGATTCTTATTGTGATATTGTCTATAAGTCTTCATGGAGTAACTATTGACTATGACTGCCCACCAGTTCCCAGGCTTTCTTTTGACTTGCATGAAAAAAAAGTATTCATCTATTTCTTTTCCCAAAAGGACCAAAAGAAAAAAGAAACCAAAGCTCACCAACCCTTTCCAGGTCAGACATTTCTACTTGGTCCACTTCTACTGAGCAAGTAGCAAGTTTAAACCAAAGCATTTGCAGCTTCTTCTCAAGGCTTAATTCTGGAAGCAATAATGTATAATGGAACCCAGAATTTTTCAGAGTACAGTGTGCACCTTTATCTCGTCTTTCCTTGCCATGAGCCATTGATTAAATTTATCACTGATTTGCGATCATGTTACTAATTATTATACAAATTTTAAAAATTATAATCTTGTATTCATAGCATATTCTTATGCACGATTTCCCAATAATTCACGAATGTGCCTTCTTTTTAAATTAAGTTTATTGGTACATTTTAGGTACATAATATGATAACGTTCATCATTAGGAATTTGTATCTTTACATGATATATCTTGGTTATTTTTTTCCCCATTCCCCTGCCCTTCCTTCAACCTGTCCACTCCTCCTTATTTGCAAAGACTTTGTTTCCCTTTTCTTCTTATCTTATATTTGCTCCATTTCCTCCTTTCCTTTCCCCTACCCCTCCCTCTTCCCCTTCCCCTTTAGACCTTTTCTTCCGATTTAACATTATATGTTACACATTTTGATCCTTATTTATACTTTCAGTTTCTCACACCAGACAAGCTATTCAATATCTGCACATGTTCTTAAGTGAAATAAATCATATTTTCATTTAAGAAAAAATAATGGTCAGCCTCTTGTTACATGTGAATATTTCATTAATTAACATTATTATCTTATTGGCATACTTTCCAATATTTGCCACACATAAGATTTCTGACACAATTTTTTAAGTCCAATCATAATCTAGAAATACACAGATATAAAAATAACAATAACAGTTAAAACTAATGATATACTTATTACCTAGCAGCATTATACCAAAAACTATCATAGATAAAATTTGCACTAACTTTTTCAAAAAAATTGCTATTTTAATCTAAACTTAGAGATAATAAATGCAAACTTAAAAACATTAAGGAATTTCTCCAAATGTTTTCGTCAGAATAGTCATAGAACCAAGAATTTTTGCAGCTATAGAAGCTAGTTATAGGGTATGTATTCTTAACTACCAGATAACAACACAGATAAGTGTTACCATTCACATTTGTAGTTCAGAAATTTGGTGAAATATTTTGAACTACTTGCTCATGAGTACTGCACAAGTAAAGGGTGAAGTAAAGAATATAAAGCATGTATATTTACTTAAATGTTTCATTTCCTTTCGACATAGAATTTTTAACTAATATAACCTGTGGAAACTGATCAATATACAATCGTGTGACCCCACTTAGAAATATTATAGTACCATTGAATATACCTATAGTTAAGAAATTTTTGTTTCTTATGTCTTTTAGAATATAACAAAATTTGTGTTGTTGTTTTGTACTGCTGTTTTAGGCTAATCTCATCATGGCCATTAGCTGTTAGTTTCATTTTGAAAATTTGTCTATTTTTTCATGTAGATTTTGACAATGATGAAAATGTAAATCGAATTGCAAAGCTTTTGTAAAATGCAAGCTGATTTGGTTGTTATAAAGAAAATGTCAACAGGAAAGAAATTGAAATAATTTCAAAAATTTAAATTGAGTCAAGTTGCAGAAATGTGATTTCATTCCAGTCAATGACTGTTCACTGAGTCCTCACAACATGCTGGGCACAGTGTTAGGCACAGTTGGAGATAAAGAGTTCATAGGAGCAGTCTCTGCCTTTACGAGGCTCTAATTCAATGGCAGAGACAGGCATGTACCCAAACAGTCTCAATATTAGCCAGACTGTTATAAGTGTTATAACAAAGGGACTTGGAAAGTGCATTAGGGAATAAAGCAAAGATATTAACTCCAACTGGGCGAACTTGAGCAAACAAATAAACGCCACAGCTGGTGCAATAAAATGTGATTTCAAGAAAAGAATACTTTAGTTTTAATTGCTCTCAATGTTATTAGGCAAGTTGCCAAGAAATGTTTTCTTCAATATCAAGTTATATCTCAGGAATATCATTTTAAGGAGTTGAACTCCTTGTTCTAAGATTTTTAAATAAAATTCCCATCATGAATGTTACCTGAGTGGTTCATTTTAACACTCTATTGGTTTTCCAGTGATGCAAACTAACCTTCTGGACAGAGAAAGTAGCTTCCCAAAAGTACAAGAGTCTAGATTTATGAGCGGTTAAAATTAAAACACAGTTCCCTGTCTTCCAGCTGAGCCTATCTCCTATTTCACCGGATTCCTGTCCTCTACTCTTTATTACTTTATTAATCCATCCTTTGTCTCGACAAATATTCCTAAGTTTTGTCTTTGCAACATGCTGTAGGTCTCCGTACCATTGGAGTGTGGGTGAGATTTCTGAATTCATGAGGAGTAATATGAAAATACATAGCATTCAGTCAATACATAATAAAGAGCCCTCTTTTGTACATTATTTTTTGAGGAAACGGTAATAGACATGCATTTAGGGAAGTGAAATGTTCTACATTTGAACTTTATTACAAAAATGCTACAGCTTCATCAACTCACTGTAGTGTCTACAGAATAATAGCACTGTTATTTTTTATCTAGGAAGCTAGGAAAAGGTGCCTAAGTTGCATAAGAGAAACAAATAATAATTCAATGGCAGTTTTTTCAGATTTTCTGTTACAGGAATTCTGTCTGATTTTTGTTTGCCTCCTAATAATTTAAAAACTGTTCATTTTTAATTTTAGTAGAATAGTGATCTTTAAAATATTGCCTGTACAAAGACAAGTTGGAATTAAAGGAAAGTAAGTACTTTGTCACCTTTGTTCTTGTTTCTCCTCCTTTCTATGATTTAACCATACTAATAATTACTTCTTTTCCAATCCTTCCATGGGTCATGCTCTCTGAGTTTCTACCCTGCGCACCTGCTTCCTCTTCAGTCACTTCGATCTTGCCCAGGCATCATACACAAAAATAAATGCTTTTCTCTGCCTTTATTCATCTGGTTCCTATGTCTTACTTCAAACTTTAACATTAAATTTTTGAGACCGCCTTCCCTGATTCCCACTCCATCCTGTGTGAATGCTCTTCTTCTTGGTTTTTGTTTGTTTGTTTGTTTGGTACCAGGGATCAAACCCAGGACCTTGCATGTGCAAGGCAGGTGTGGTGCCTCTAAGCTAAATTCCCAGCCCCTACTTTTCTTTTTTTTAATGATAGCATTTATCCAGCTGTACTGTATTTGACTAAGTGTCTGTATCTCTTCCCAAATTTTAAGGACCTCCTTGAGAGTTGGGAATGAGTGCGTTGTATTCATTCTTTGAATTCTATGCCCAACTCAGTTGACCTGGGTTGTTCTCCAATAAATGTTTGACAACTGAAAGAATGAGGGAAGAAATAAATTGAAAATGATATTAGTCATCAGACTTGCATAAATAAGGTACACCAAAATCTCACTCATTTGCAAGAGCAACAAGTAAAATTGATGGGACTTAAATAAGTATACATTTTAGGTGATTAAAAAATAATAACTGGCATGGAAAAATCACCCTTTTAAAAGCCTACTCTCAAATGTAAGTCCATTTGTGAATTGCAACATTCGTCTCTTTCACATTTGCTTACCTCAAACAAATAAGGCACCGAAATGCCATGATTAGGACAGATCTTGCATTCAGAGATTTGTACATAATTCATAGTTTAAATTTTGCAACTTTGCATAATAAATAGTTTAAATACTGCAGCAACAGAGCTGGAGAGGAAATTAGGATTCTGAATGAAAAAGTTAATTATACCTCCAAGGAATTTTTTCTTGCAATACATTAACAACAATCTTAGAAGGAGATAATTTAGACTAAAAAAAAGAAGAGATGGAAATACAGGAGATTATGGGAGTGGTGATAACTGACAAGTTATCTTATTAAGTGGGAGTAATTAAACTAAATTAATTTTAAAATTGTAGTAGTAGATTTTAGATCAACAATAGCGAAAAGAATTTCCAGAGCTGATGATCTTACAGCTGGGGACATTTCTGTTATGACTCTGTTCTTAACAGTATGAGCAACTTTTATTCTTTGCTTCAACCATTCCATTCAGATAATCCGGGAAGGAGGGTATAGTTTAAAACTGAAATCCCCGCCCTTTTAGCTAGGCTGCCCAAGTATCAACGAAAAATGGCTTTGAATATAAAAAATGATTACAGTATATTCCTTTAAATTTCTGTGTGTCTATTCATCCAGTCAGCCAAGATTTGGGTATTATCACTACTACCCTAAATAATATAATATAAATACAGGTATCAATACTGAACTGAGAATTTCACACACGTTAACTTATTTACTTTGTACAACAGTGCAATGAAATATGCTCAAATATGAATCCCAAACTAGGGGCTCATAGCAACTCTGTACCTGTCGCAAAACACATAATTAACAGTTGGTATACCTGAGGTCTGAAATCTACCTGGAAAACACTGGAGTCACAATTCAAAACTATTATTCCTGCATCAGACCTGAGCTGGCATCCAGAACAGAAGACATCAATTAGAGATTTTGTAATAAGGAAAACAAAGTTGCGAGGGAGAAAGGAGTCCATCCTTCTAGATGAACATTGGAGTCTAGTGAAGAAAGAAAACTATAGAAAAAGGGCATAAGCTTGGTCTCCTTTCAACCATGGCATAGCTCTGTACATGTAACTACTCTGGTGACCATACCCAATCTGGAAAATGAGGTTGAGGTCTTCTAAGTTAGTACAAAATTGCATTAGGTAATGTGATGATAACTCTTTAACTAAGTTAGTACAAAGTTACGTTAGGTAATGTGATGATAACTCACTCCCTTCTCTTGGAATACCCCTGGTATCTCCTGTGTGGAATCACCCTTTGCACAGTGCCTGATGAAAGGAGAGCTTCCAGAACCTTGTCTTCCAGCATGTAACAGGCTCACACAAGGCCCTTATGTTTGGCTGCCACAGAACAGCCATTTCAGAGCCAGACCTCCAACTCTTGTAATGTGCTATAAGAATTCAGGTCAAATATGGCAATTGATGGCTTGATCTGCCTCTAGCATGCTACAATCAATTTATCACCACCAACTGGAAGCTGTGACTTCAAATCAGGCCACTTATTCGTTGAAGGCATAAGTATCTCTCATTTGAATTATTGCATTATCTTCTGTCCTTGTCCCTGGTAGATTTATTTCTAATGTAAGAGCTAGAATATAGCTGTTCTACTCAATAGTTTCCCATTCACTCAAAGTGAAGCAAAGTACTTGATAAAAATTCTACGGCTGTGTGCGATTTCGGTTACAGGACTGCATCTTTAGCCTCACTCACCTCCTGCTAGGACTGTTTCTGCTGCTCAGCTCCTTCCTGCCACTCTGGCCTCCTTGTTCCATGGGATTCCCAACAAGTCCTTCCATACAAGGATCTCCACAACAGTTCCATTCTCCATAAGTTTTCTCACCTCTATGGCTCACTCCCTCATCTCCTGAAGGTCTTTTATCAAATACCATTCTCTCAGTGAGAATTTTTCTGACTACTCTGTTAAAACTTTAAAGTGCTCCCCTCCCACTTAAGTCACTTCTGAGCTCTGGCTGCTGCTTGTTTTGTCTTCTCTGTGCAGATCATCTTCTGTTCCATCAGGCTGTGCATGGTCTGCCTCTCGTAACTGTTGCGCAAAGTGTCCATAGGGAGGGTCTATTGCCTGTGACCCATTATGTCACAGGCACTGCAAACATGATTTCCACATGCTGAGTAACTGAATGAATAAGTGAATGGAAGGTGCAACTAGAAACCAAAAGATCATCCATGAGAGGCATTATGCAGATATAGACTTGTGTACTACAGGCACAAGCTATGCGTACAGGGAATAAGCCTAAAGGACAGAATGAGGAAACAGATACGAGACGTGGACAATCACGCGTCTTGGAGGAAGAAACCAGAGATTCTTAGTCTACAATCAGAAGAACGGACTGGCATTCTGATTTGCAATAAGCCAGACTGCAACGTTTCTCATTCTGGAATGTCATGAAGATTTCACCTTGCTCATTGTTACTTTGCAGTCTCAACAACCTGCTTAGATTCGATCTTTGTTTCTCATACTCAGAGAACTCACATAAACCATTATATCGCAACATAGCTGATTCATTTTTTATGCCCTGTGTTTTACTTGGCACCTTCATATATATTATCTCAGTGACTCTTCCTAGAAGCTTTGCATCATAAACATCATTATGGCCATCTTACAAGCAGCAGTATATTTAAGAGGTAAATCATACCTCTTAAAGGAGGCAGAGTCACACATAGTGTTGGAGTGGGCCTGGAATGTGAGTACAGACATTCTGATCTCAAGGTGATGGCTTTATTTTCAACAACACAATGTCATTTTAGAGTTTTTTTTTAAGAAATTGCTTAATATTTACATGCATCCTTTTTAGGATTTTTAATTCTCACAGTGTATATATCCACATTTAAAGTTTTATCTGTTCGAAATAATTTTCCATCTCATCTACATCTTCTCCATCCTTTCCTGTAATTACCGAGCAGGGTCAAGACTGCAAATGTGTTAGAATGCTCAGGAGACAATTACCAAGGAAGAAACAGATACCTGACAGGCAAGAGCAACCTTCTAGAAAAGATGGACAGCCTATGAGCAATTAAAGGTATGATTTATGGCTTAAAGGAAGGGTAGCTTTCTACCTCATGACCACACTCACCTCTATACATATAAAATACATCTTTCAAAAATTGTTGAATCACAGGAAAACTGCCCTGAACATCCTCATTCTTCATACTCAGATCAGATAATGTAAATGGCTTGCTCAAGGGCACATAGATAATCAAAACTCCATGTTTCCTAATCTGCTCAATTGTTCTTTTCTAAACACTATTTTACCTCTCTGCCTTTGAAGATAAAATTCAAAATCAGACTCATTTTCAAGACTCACTGTTCTGAACATCTTCCCGCCCAGTCTTCCTCTGCTTCCCTGGTTAAAGGACACTTCTCCCATGAAGTCTTCTATTCCCTTTATCCCTTGTAATTAATTCTTCTGTTTTTCTAGCTTCTGTTGCATTACAGGACCTCATTAAAGCAATCATCACATCGGGAGGGTGTGATTATGACAGTGTTTCTCTGACTTCCTGCTTCCTGGTGGAAGAAGCCAAAACTACACAAAAGCATTTAATAAGAAGGATTAGAATCTAAGAGTTTCCAAGCTCTCAGGATATGTTGGATATTAGACATCCGTAATAAGATTCTCACTACAAATAATTTGCTCTAATTCTTAACCTATTGACCTCGAACCTAAGGTAACCAATAGAGTTAAATAGATTTATAAATTTCTGTCTTAGTTACTTTCTCATTGCTGGGACAAATACCTGACAACCATGAGTTAAAGGAAGAAAGTTTCAGAGATTCTTAGTCTACAATCAGAAGAACGGACTGGCATTCTGATTTGCAATAAGCCAGACTGCAACGTTTCTCATTCTGGAATGTCATGAAGATTTCACCTTGCTCATTGTTACTTTGCAGTCTCAACAACCTGCTTAGATTCGATCTTTGTTTCTCATACTCAGAGAACTCACATAAACCATTATATCGCAACATAGCTGATTCATTTTTTATGCCCTGTGTTTTACTTGGCACCTTCATATATATTATCTCAGTGACTCTTCCTAGAAGCTTTGCATCATAAACATCATTATGGCCATCTTACAAGCAGCAGTATATTTAAGAGGTAAATCATACCTCTTAAAGGAGGCAGAGTCACACATAGTGTTGGAGTGGGCCTGGAATGTGAGTACAGACATTCTGATCTCAAGGTGATGGCTTTATTTTCAACAACACAATGTCATTTTAGAGTTTTTTTTTAAGAAATTGCTTAATATTTACATGCATCCTTTTTAGGATTTTTAATTCTCACAGTGTATATATCCACATTTAAAGTTTTATCTGTTCGAAATAATTTTCCATCTCATCTACATCTTCTCCATCCTTTCCTGTAATTACCGAGCAGGGTCAAGACTGCAAATGTGTTAGAATGCTCAGGAGACAATTACCAAGGAAGAAACAGATACCTGACAGGCAAGAGCAACCTTCTAGAAAAGATGGACAGCCTATGAGCAATTAAAGGTATGATTTATGGCTTAAAGGAAGGGTAGCTTTCTACCTCATGACCACACTCACCTCTATACATATAAAATACATCTTTCAAAAATTGTTGAATCACAGGAAAACTGCCCTGAACATCCTCATTCTTCATACTCAGATCAGATAATGTAAATGGCTTGCTCAAGGGCACATAGATAATCAAAACTCCATGTTTCCTAATCTGCTCAATTGTTCTTTTCTAAACACTATTTTACCTCTCTGCCTTTGAAGATAAAATTCAAAATCAGACTCATTTTCAAGACTCACTGTTCTGAACATCTTCCCGCCCAGTCTTCCTCTGCTTCCCTGGTTAAAGGACACTTCTCCCATGAAGTCTTCTATTCCCTTTATCCCTTGTAATTAATTCTTCTGTTTTTCTAGCTTCTGTTGCATTACAGGACCTCATTAAAGCAATCATCACATCGGGAGGGTGTGATTATGACAGTGTTTCTCTGACTTCCTGCTTCCTGGTGGAAGAAGCCAAAACTACACAAAAGCATTTAATAAGAAGGATTAGAATCTAAGAGTTTCCAAGCTCTCAGGATATGTTGGATATTAGACATCCGTAATAAGATTCTCACTACAAATAATTTGCTCTAATTCTTAACCTATTGACCTCGAACCTAAGGTAACCAATAGAGTTAAATAGATTTATAAATTTCTGTCTTAGTTACTTTCTCATTGCTGGGACAAATACCTGACAACCATGAGTTAAAGGAAGAAAGTTTCATTTTAGCACACAGTTTGTAGAGGTTTAAGTCCAAGGCAGTGGAGCAAAGCAGAAGTGGATGGCAGAGAAGAAGCAGTCTGTGTCACGGGAGGCAGGAAACAGAGAAAGCTCAAGGCAGGAGCCTTGTGTGTGTGAGTGTGTTTATATATATATATGTATATATATGCACACATTCCTGAACACAGCCTTTGACCCCAAGTACACACTTTTAAAAATAATATTTCCCTAAGTGGCATCTTCTCTGCCCTGAAGAACCTATGTTTGCTTTCTTTTTCTTTAGCTCCTATATACTGAACACTTCCCATGAGTCAATCACATTTTGAAATTTGACATCTTTCATTTCACTTATGCTTATGCCAGTGAAACAGGCATTGACTGAGAAGTGTTAAGCTTCGCCTACAAATTGGGCTATCTGTCCCCAGAGTCTGTGTTCCTGGTCGTCAGAATTAGATTAAAGCCATCAAATCCAGATGGCTTGGAAGAAGCCATAGCCTTTGTGTTTGTGCCTAATGAACTTTGTTTTCTTCTGCTAAGCCCTGCTCTTAATAGTAGGAGTCACAGCTCAGTTAGTATTCTGCAGGGAAATAGATGACCCAGAATTTGGATCCTTCTTTCTTCTTGTGCCAACACATAGGATAATTAACTTCTTCAGAGAAAAAGACCCATTTCAACAGAGACCTAGATTACAGTGTACATGTAAGCACTATGATTTAAACTGTCCCCTTCTCTGTTCCCCCACCCTGACTTCATTTAGTGATCTAGACTGTATATTTGTTACCTTTTCTAGCCTCTGTGTTATTATCTTCCAGCAGAAGTGGCACTGAGAACCTGGGATACATCAGCTTACAGCATTACCTTTACTTTCTTAGTTGGTGTTATCTGATACTAATTACATGACTCAGTTTTCCTATTACTAGGGCACAATACCTGACACCTGAAATTTAAAGTAGAGGTTTATTTGGCTAATAGTTAAAGACTGTTGAGTCCACTGTTTAGAAACAAGACAGAAATAACCTGCTTAGAACACATGACAGAGGAAAGCTTATGACCCACCTCATGATAGCCAGGGAGCAGAGATAGGAAAGAGGAGCCAGGGACAAGAATACATTACTCAAGGTCATGGTCTAGTGACCCACCGCTTTCAGATCATCTCATCTCTAGACACATGAGACTTTTAAGGGACATTTGAGATTCAGACTAGAACACTCTTCCTCTGGTCCCCAAAAGGCTCACGTCCGCCTGATTCTGTAAATGCATTTGGTTTATCTCTAAGATTCACCACATCCTTAACTGTTCTAGCACTGCTAAAAAGTTCAAGTACAAAGTTTCCTCTGAAACAAAGCAAACTCTTACCTGTGAATTCCTGTGAAATCCAAAGTGAATTTAAATTTAATATTTGCAACACAGTAGCACAGAGTAAACACACAGAGTAATAACCCTTCCAAGAGGAAGTAATAGCAGATGAGAATCTTGTCCAGCACCTGGGGTAGATGGTAAAAGCACTTGCACAGATGCAACCTCACCATCTTTGGGATTGCTGGTTGTAGCCCACATGGCATCTCTCTTGGGCAGCCTCTGCATTTTGCCTGTGGCTTTCCTCAGCTGTCACTCCACATTCCTGGCATCTCCAACGCTGCTGGAATTTCCATTGGACTTTCAACTTCACTCTGATAGCTTCACACATTTCCCTCACAGAGGAACATTGCTTAGCCTCCCATACTTCCTTCATAAATATGGATAGTGGCTTTCATGAACCCATAATGCATTCTGTACACACAAAAAGCAGCACTATATGGATAATGCCAGCATATACCATGGCTGTAGAAGTAGTGTCCTACAAACCTTGGACCATGGCTGCAATGGCCTTTGGATTTTCAAATGTCTGAACTTCATGAAATATTTCTCTAGGCTACCCCATATGAACACTCTCTCCTCAAGCAAAATATCTCAAAGAAGTTCATGTTTTTACATTCTTGAGCCTAGGAAGAGTTGGGTATGCCAAATTCTTGTGATGCTTTTAAAGCATTTTTCCTACTGTCTTCATGAAAAGTACTTGACTTTTATATCATGTACAGGTACATATTCCCTATGTTGACTGATGCCACTATGCATATCTAAAATGTACCAATGTTTTACTTCAAAAAAATAAAACAAAACTGATCTTTTCAACAACCATGTCTTTCTCAATCAGTGTTGCAGGCGCTTCTTCTTTTTTTTTTTTTTTTTTTTTTTTGTTTGTTTGTTTGTTTTCTCATTTAGTTTATTGGTACATTTTAGGTACACAGTAAAGTTACATTCATCATTGGGATCTTGTACCTTTACATGACAGATCTTGGTACTCATTTTCCCCTTACCCCTGCCTTCCCTTCAACCCCCCTTCCCTATTTACAAGTACTTTATTTCCATTTTTTCATTTTTTCATGTTTTGTTTTCTTTTCCTTTATTTCCTTTCCCCAACCTTTCCCACTTCCCCTACCCCTTTAGCCCTTTTCTTCCTATTTCACATTGTCAATTACAGCATTAGGATCTTATCTATAATTTTAGTTTTAAACACCAGAGAAACTATTCAGTATTTATGCATGTGTGGCTTATTTATTTCACTTAGGAGTATATCTTCAATATGCATCCATTTTCCTATGAATGTAGGTGCTTCTTTTTGATGAAACTGCAAATGTCTCAAATAATTTAGCTCTTAATTTTTCTTCTGATACTCAATATAAATTTGTCTAAAAGCAGCCAACAGTATCCATGCCACTTTTTCAATGTCAGACTGCCTTTAAATTTCCTGAAACAAATCAATCAGTTTACCATCCTTTATCTCCCTCTTAAATGAAGTCTCGGGACATGGTCAAAATGTAGGCAAACTTTTTGCCAGAGTGTAAGCCACAAGGCATCTAGACCACTTGCCAGTGGAGCCTTTGTTCCCAAATGAAACCACTTAAGCCTGTCCTTCAGTGTGTATATTTTTGTCAGCATTCTGAACTGCAATGTGAGTCATGCATGAACCTCTGCTTATAGCATTTTGTGGCATATCTGGGCCACACTTTCAAACCTTTCCAAAGTCCTCCCACAAATCAGATCCAAAGGCTTCCAAACCACATGATCAGGTAGAGCCGTGGCAATTTCTCTGATACCCAATTTTGTATCAGTTACTTTCGCTATTGGTGATCCAGAATACACCAAACTTACCACTCACATTAGTACTGGTTTGTTCGGCTCATAGTTTCAGATGGGTCAGTCAATAGTTTCCATCTCTAAGGCAGAAAGAGCACAAAGGAAAGGGGTGCTCAACAAATGCTGCTGACCTTTTATCAGCCAGGAAGCAGGGGGAGGAAGGAGAGAGAAGAGAAGATATAAGAATATAGGTCTCTAGGTCATATACTTACTGACCCACTTCTTCTAGCAGACTCCACCGCTGAACATTAGATTTCTTTGGAGGGACATTTTGGATTCAAACCATAACATTATCAAGATCTACTCTTGCTAGATTGCTGATAAATAGCAATGTTCTCTGAAAATTTCAGGGGTTCATGAGCATTCAAAAAGAGGCAGTTTGCAAAACTAACCAACAGTTACATACATTAATGTTTTACGAGAGTGACTATAAATGTAAACTTTGGACTCAGGTGAACTAGCTTCAAAACCAGTACTGCTTGCTTAATCAAGCAGAGGATTTTCTCACCATGGAACTCTAAAACAATTATCTGCAAGGATGAGAGTGTTATCTTTAATAGGGTTGGTATTGGAGTACAATGAGTTATGTTTTGTAAAATAGTGTGTATGTTTCTCTGGCTTATGTGTGCTGATGATTATCATTTCTGTACAAGCTCTAGGAGCAAATATGAAAAACCAGGGTAGAGGACTGAGGATCTGAAACTGAATACTTAAGAGCTGGAAACAGTGAGTTGAGTATATCAACTGGATCTTGGGAGGACTTTCTTGCCCAAGGTTGTATTCTATGTGAAATTCCCACTAAGAGAGGGAAATTATTTCCTAAAATTAATGTTTTCAGGAAAATAGATTTGCATCAGCATAATATAGAAATACACAAGAGATGTGTGAAATGTATACATAAACTGGGAAGCATAATAATAAAAGAAATGCTTTTCAACCAGTTGTGTAACTTAACATTAAGACATTATCACTGATATTATTAAAGTAATAACCATTGTCTTGAATTTCCTGTTCATAAGATTTTTGCAGCTTCAATGGACAACACATGTTCACATGCCTCTAAATATATGCAGTTTTTCTAATTGTGAAGCTTTTAAAAAATGATATTGCATTTTGCAGTCTTCTAACATTTGATTGTATTTTGACTCAATATGTTGACATTGTAGTACATGTGTTATAACTGCAGTGTGTTCATTTTCTCTACCATGTAACATTCCATTTTGAAGCACTGTATAAAAGGACATCCTTTTCTTCCTATGAAAAGGGCTAAAGGTGTAGGGGAAGTGGGAAGGGTAAGGGAAAGGTAACAAGGGAAAAGAAAAAAAAACATGAGAAAATGGAAATAAAATATTTGTAAATAGGGAAGGGAGGAGGGGGTGAAGGGAGGGCAGGCATAAGGAGAAAAAATGAGAACCAAGACCTGTCATGTAAAGGTACAAGATCCCAATGATGAACATCACTGTACTGTGTACCTAAAATGTACTAATAAATTTAATAAGAAAAAAATAAAATAAACAGTTCAACTTAAAAAATAAAAAGGATATCCACGGTCTTAAGAGGACAGATTTAATTTCTTCATCCAGTTCTTTTACTGACTCACATCTTTTCATTTGTTTCTTTCAAGTTCCTCCCCTTCTAAAAGAACTTGCTTAACTGAGACCAGAGTTCTCTTCCTGAATACATATAAGAACATCTCATTAACAATTTCCCACTTTAAAGTGTCAGTTGTTTCTTTCTTCCTCTAACACAAATCTGAGCTACTAAGCCATCCTTCTTGGCCATGAAAGACCCAGCCCAATAATACTTTCTAGTTTATTCTTCAACTCTAATTTCTCTCCAACCCAACTCCTTTTGCCCAATTGTTTCTTTTTCCAGATCTAATGTATTAATGTGATTCCCTAAAAGTATCTGCAATTCTTCTGTGCCTTTGCCCGTGCAATGTCCATTTCATAAAATGTCTTCTTTTTCTTTGTTAGAAGAATGAGGTAGCAAATATTAATTACTTAAGACCTAACTTTATCACCTAGACCCTTGAAAAGAAAATTAATTATGTTCTGTATTGCGTACGAATAATAATGAGTGATTTTTCCTTATGCTTCTTGGTTTTTGTTTTTTTCATAGTAGTAAAGGTACATCCTCTCTTGTTTATAGAAATTCCATGAGGTTAAGGACCATATTTCTTTTGCCCTTGCATCTTCCCACCACCTATCACCACTCAGTTTATTGCCTCCATCTCTGTAGTAAGTTTAGGGCTTGGTACATTATTAACATAAGCCTAATGACAACTGCCAAAAAGACTGGAGCAAAGAGACCTGAAACCTTCTTAAAGGCTCTGTTCAGAAATCACTACTATCTTCTTTGATGACTGCATAGTAAATTGGATTTACCTTTTCAATTTTGCATTATTCTATGTTATTGGGATTGTGATGAATAATAAGATAATAACTGCAATTAGCCTCTGGATGACTAATGGGCCCGTAAATTGATTTTGAACTATCAATTTGAACATCTTCTCATGGCCAAATTAGAATAGGGAGGGATGGAGAGTTTCCATAAACATCCCTGAAAATTAAAATGATGAAAAATTATATCCAATGAGTGCTGTATACAAGATCCTTAGGGTTTAAAAGTGGGGACAAGGGACAATTCAACATGTTAAGATCTTTACTTGGAAAAAAAGCAACCTAAAGCATTAAAGGATAAAGTTTGAATTTGCATTGGCCATTTAAAACTTCATGATATTTTTAGATGTGAAGTTCATATTTTACATTACATTTTTAGTTTGTCCCAGTCCACCATATCTTCTGAACTTGCAGTGAGCCTGACATATATACTTGGTTGTCGTCATGTGTCCATTTAGGAGAAATGTATTTGTCAAACTTGGGCCTCCACATAGACACAATTATCCCACTGCAGAGGCTCTGTAAAACCAATTCTGATCCCATCATCATCATCCAAGGGGGTCTTCCAGACTCCACATAACTGGAAATGAAGCTGGTCTTGGTCTAGAGTCCCAGTAGCCGGTAGGAGGAGTGACAAAGGAAAGGCGGGGGAAGGCCCCATCATTTGGGTGTAGAGATCTGTCATGAATAGTCTGGCTTCCTCGCAGCAAAATCTCGACTTCATCTTTGGACTTCATACATTTTACTAAGGCTTCTATTCTTTTTGTTCTCCAGATATTGGAAAATTCCACACATTGACAGTTTATACTATTTTCTGCTGTTCTGATTAGATTTCTTTCTTTCTTCAGTGCTAGGTCAATGCAGAGGTTTGAAATCATTTCTTAAGGGGCAATAGAAATGTGGTATTACTAATAGATTTAATTTCATTGCACAATACATGGATGTAAATTCTGAAGAAATATGGGCAAACAAGAATAACATTAAGGATCCAGTTAGTTAGAAAGACAGTCATTGACATCAAAATCCATCACAAATTCTGAAAACAAACAAATAAGACTCTTAAGAAATAATTAGTTTTTCTAGAATGGGATTTGAATATTTTGTAGAGAAGGCATTTTGATCTGGATTATAGGGACTATCAAACCCAGATATTAAATGAAAATTACTGATCATTGGGATCTTCATAACATTGACTTTGGTCCCAAATTTTTGTGGCCCAGGCAAGTTTTGGAATGCATTATATTCTTATGGTATGAAGTATTTCTTACCAATTTATGAGTCATATCAGCACCATATGGATATTACCTCATGCTGGGAGAGTGTGCTGAACTGTCTCAAATGTTCATACATCTTTTTATTGCCTTTACTTACAGAGGTACACATTCACACACACACACATCAGTTATATGTAGCAATTTTTTACAGGCAGAATATTCTAGAAAAAATATTTGGATCTAAAAATGAATTTCAGGACATAATAATTAAAACTACTGAAAAAATGATCATTAAATATTTTGACCATGAAAGTCCCTTTGTTACTTGTTGCAGGATTTCTTTTTGCTGTTGTTTTTTTTGTTTTGGTTTTGGTTTTGGTTATGGGGGTCAAACCCCATCACTATGGAGGCACCACTGAGCTAAATCCCCAGCCCTGTTGGAGGATTTTTTCATGGCAATTTCATACTGTAGGCTATAGAGACATCACATCATCTTGAGACCCTTCTCACTTCTCTTTGATAAATTTTTCTGACTCCATCCTTCATACATGTCCTCAGAGATTTCAGAATCACATCTATTCTACTTGCAAGGTAATTGAACTTTTCCGACCCCCTGCTCTGTCTTGTTTCCACATCCACTTTTGGCTATTCAAATACATACAATAATATCTGTACTGGTTTTAATACATTCATGATTTATAGAGTGATATTTACTTTAATTGTTTTGCTAGAGTAAATATGTCCAAGTACACATAATTGGTGAGTGTGTGTGTGTGTGTGTGTGTGTGTGTGTGTGTTATTGGGAACTGAAACCAGGGCTTTTGTACGGAGCTTCATCCCTAGCACTTTTTGTGTTTCATTGAGATAGGGGCTTGCTGAATTATTAAGTTGTCCCCGTTGGGATCATACCTTTGATTCTCTTTCTTTATCCTCTGTGATTGTAACCATGCCTGACTAAAAAGCTAAATCAATTTTTTTGTGTTGTTTTGTTTTGTTTTAACCTGGGATCCAACTTGGGACCTTGTGCTGGAGAGGCAGGTGGTGGAACCACTGGGTTAAATCCCCAGCCCATTCAGTGCGGTTTTTTAAATGCATGGGAACTTATAAAATTTGGACCCTGAGTCAAACCTTTCTCAGCATACACCTCTAGATGTAAGTCCATCCTTTACTGAGCGATACTATATTTACATAAAACAATAGTGACCTTGACCTAAGAAAAAAATAAAGATATACATGCGTAATTAGTGCTCCCAATTTATACACTGCCACTCATGACTAGTTCTGATTCTAAATTTGGACAGGATGAAAAAAGGAAATATTTTGAAAAAGGATATCAAAAACAGATTTTCCTGTTTAGCCTGAGGTGGAGAAATTTACCAATAGCTCAGGAGCTATAGTAAATGTCCAAGTACACATAATTGGTGAGTGTGTGTGTGTGTGTGTGTGTGTGTGTGTGTGTGTTATTGGGAACTGAAACCAGGGCTTTTGTACGGAGCTTCATCCCTAGCACTTTTTGTGTTTCATTGAGATAGGGGCTTGCTGAATTATTAAGTTGTCCAGGTTGGGATCATACCTTTGATTCTCTTTCTTTATCCTCTGTGATTGTAACCATGCCTGACTAAAAAGCTAAATCAATTTTTTTGTGTTGTTTTGTTTTGTTTTAACCTGGGATCCAACTTGGGACCTTGTGCTGGAGAGGCAGGTGGTGGAACCACTGGGTTAAATCCCCAGCCCATTCAGTGCGGTTTTTTAAATGCATGGGAACTTATAAAATTTGGACCCTGAGTCAAACCTTTCTCAGCATACACCTCTAGATGTAAGTCCATCCTTTACTGAGCGATACTATATTTACATAAAACAATAGTGACCTTGACCTAAGAAAAAAATAAAGATATACATGCGTAATTAGTGCTCCCAATTTATACACTGCCACTCATGACTAGTTCTGATTCTAAATTTGGACAGGATGAAAAAAGGAAATATTTTGAAAAAGGATATCAAAAACAGATTTTCCTGTTTAGCCTGAGGTGGAGAAATTTACCAATAGCTCAGGGAGGAATGTAGATCGAGAGTACCCAGTTTCCATAAATCACTGGCAATATGGGGGAGTCGAAGGGAGGTGGCTGCTTCTTGTTCTCTGATGTATTTGCACATGCATAGTGCTCGAATATACACCAATAATTATGCCGCATATGAATTATCTTTCAAGATCAGTATGCCACAAAGTTCAAGAAAAAGATCTAAAGGTTGTAAAAAGTTAGGGCCATAATTAGGTGATGTGGAAGAAAACCAAGGGTTCCACAGCCACATATCCCATTGAATAAAATGACGCTGGGACCTCTACACCACTGTGCATGAGATGAGGGAGTTGGGGCAGGAACAATCCAGGGAGCAAACTGACGGATGTGATCACTGCGTGCACCTGCAGTCCTGAAGGCAATCTGTGAACTGCTATCTAGACCTGAAGGATGGAGATGTGTTTTCTCGTTGGGCTGGGAAAATGGGATACCTGTGGCTGCTGCTTTTGACTCCAGGGTGAAAATGGTAGCATCCATCAGCAGGTTTCTACTTCACTTTCCTTTTATCTTCCAGTATTTTTATCACCTTCATCATATATTCACTTTTGCATCAAGATTTAGTTTAATGGTGACTGAATATCTCAAATGTCCCATGATTGGCTGTATGCTTTTAGGAGCGTTTTTCTTTTTCTTAGTTAAGCTTCATGTTGACCATGGAATATTGATATTTTACTCCCATTTTTCAGATTACAAAAAAAGCAGTTCCAAGCTATAAATTGACTGGCTTAAGGTCACAGAAGTGATAAATGTCAAAAGCAGAATTTAAATCTGGCCTTCTGATCCTTAATTCATAATCTTTTCCACAGTAACTATATATTGCTAAAATATTAGGTTCAAAATGGATGTTAGAGATTATTTTGTCTATGAATGAAAGATAAATCCTAAATTATGTGCCAGTTCTCATCACTCAAACCTGTCTAGTGTTTGCTCAGATCGTAGGAATCCATTGCTGGCTCAGTGGCGATAAGAATCACCATTAATTGTTGGTGTCTGTTTCACGTACCTGTGCTAGAGACTTTCAAAATGTACATGAGTTCTGTTCTTCTACCTTTGTGGGTGGGGAATTTAGCACAGAGACATTTTAAACAAGAGCATGGGACGTGGTGTTGGCAGAACCAGTTTAGGTCTCCACCGCACCTGAGTGCGTGCCTGTAGCTCTTGGCATCATCGTCCTTGTCCTTAACTCTAAAGCTTTCATGGGAAAACTGCCAAATAATCCACTTCTCTGAATCTCGCTGTGACCTAGATTTTCTCTCTCATGTCGGATATACATGTCATCTGAGCAAAGTTCTTTGAAGAGGCGTCCATTGGGAAATATTAGCTTGCTATTTTTATAGCGCTCCTGGGCCAAGACCTGCAGTGAGTGATCAATGGTGTTGGGATTAAGCAGAAACAGAGAGGTTAAAGAATAGTCACACCCAGATCAGCCTTTAGAAACCAGCTGGGGCTAAACTTTGCCGAGAGAGTTGGTTCCAGCCCAGTGAAGGCACTGTGGAATGTTTCATGGATATTGGAAAAATGATTAAAGAATTAAATTAAAATTAGAAGACACAGTTTGAACAGCTTTCACTGAAACACCATTCCTGTAATGGTACAGAGAAAGTATATATATTTAGAGTTAAGTGAAAATTTGAAGAATGTATCCAGATTATTGAGACAAAAATTTTTCTCTAGTAGTGCCTAACTCATGAGCCTTTGTGAAGCTAAATGAGGCAATGTTCATAAATCCCTCGGTCAGTGCCCGGAAAAATGATCATCCCTCAAATAACAAATAATACTCATTATAAACATTAGTATGATTGTAGATGTTTCTATGCATGTAGGTTTTGACCCTTTGAATCATTTGCTTGGCTAACTCAATTGTCTTTACATCATAGACACTCCTTTTAAAAATCTGTCTGGGGCCGAGGATTCAGCTCAGCGGTTCGGTGCCCTGCCTTGCAAGCACAAAGACCCGAGTTCAATCCCCGGTACCAAAAAATAAAAATAAAAAAACAAAACATCCTTTACTCTCACTCTTCTGATAACTGATTTTGTCATTCACATTCGACTTCACTAGCTTTACTTCAATGACCTCTCAATTTAAAATTTCTCTTAGCTCCTCAGATGGAGCTAAGCCTCAATGGGTTGGTTTTGCTATTCATAAAAGTGAGTCCCAGAGAGGTTAAGTTATTAATTACGTCACACAGATATGGAATGACTGGGCAATGATTAGGAACAGTGTTTCTTTGCTTAGAACTCAGACTATTTTTATTTCATTCTTATACAAAGATCAAAGTATATTTTTAGATCTCATCATTTTCTCCCTCTTTTCTGTTTCTTGTATCTTCTTTCTTTCCTTGTTATCACTTTCTTACTTTTTTTCCCTTTTTCTTTACCGGTACAATTTAGGGATATGATACAGTTGCCATCATCATTGGGATCTTGTACCTTTAGATGATCTATCTTGGTTCTTATTTTTTCCCCTATTCCCCTGCCCTCTCTTCACCCCCTCCACCCACCCTTCCCTATTTACAGAGACTTTGTTTCCATTTTTTCCTTTTCTTTTTTCTTTTCCCTTCTTAGGTTTCCCCTACCTCTCCCACGTCCCCTACACCTTTAGACATTTTTTCCTATTACACAATATCAGTTATACATTTTGATTCTCATTTACACTTTTAGTTTATCACACAAGAGAAACTATTTGGTAACTTTCTTACTTTTTAATTCAAACCAACAACTATTTATGCAGTTCCCTTCATGTTGCCCCTGTTCATCATGAGAACATAACTATAAAACTTCCTTCATATTAATGGCAAATGCTAGTTGTTGCCTACCATCTCCTTTCCAGTTGCCTTTTCAACAGCTATGTCAAGTCATCATCATTTCCTTGCTTAACCCAGGAAGACAACTCAATTTTAGACATCAAGAATTAGTCCGATCCGACACAGGACCTTCATGTCTTTGTCACAGATGTATTTAGTGGGGTCTTGTGATCATGATCTGGATAATTGGAGAACACCTACTCAGAGTCCATGGGATAAATCTTCTTTACCAAGAAGATTCTGGAAGAGATGTTCGCTTTCTTATACTGGGTTGAAGAATCTGGGTGAGAAGTTAAAATTACACCTGCTTTCTTCCTAGCAGGATGGTAGTTCTCTGGCAATTCAGGACTGGTACCCTGCAGCTTCCTGATATGGGAAGCCACTCTTCCATTTGAGTGAGGATTTTCTCTAATCAGTTGTCAGAAGCATCATAACTGCTCATCAGTCCTAAAATATGCCCAATTCTTGTTATTGCTCTATTGCTGTACTGTATAGTCTCTAGCATTTGTGGTGGAGGAAATTAAAAACATACTTTTTCCTGGCCTTTACTGCCTATACAATGCTAAAGAATTTCTTAATTTTTTTGAGCTTAGGATCTTCCTTTCGTTTTATCTCTTCCATTGTTCTGAAAGCAGACACCACACTATAACAAAATTACGCATCTTATCATGTATGCACACTCTGCGTGTGTGTGCTTTGCTTTCCTTTTTTCCCCTTTCAAGCTTCATGAAGTTAGGGTTTTTTATTAGTGTAATTTGTTTCTGAACCACAGAGCCCATGCAATATGAATAAGTAGTTGTTTAATAAATTAGTTCTTAATTAATAAAATAAAGCAAAAGCTAAGGTATAGTTTTCATGATGATACATTTAGACAACTATGAGGCCCCGGGGGTTTAGCTCAGTGACATCACACCTGCCTGCCAAGCACAAGGTCCTGAGTTCGATCCCCAGTACCAAAAAAAAAAAAAAAAAAAAAAAAAAAAGAAAAAAAGAAAAAAAAATTAGACAACTATGAAAGTATTTTAAAACTTTCTAGCATGTGAAACAAAGACAGCCATTCCTCTCACTACTGACATGATAGCTGTAACTAGTTTCATAGCATTAACATCAATTGAAAGTCATCTGTTATGTCATCTCCCCTCTAGAGATAATAAATGTTTGTTGGCCCAAGCTGCTGAGATTTTGAGTAATTTGTCAGGTAGCAGTAAAAAACTAATAGGCTTCCTGTATCACAAACCTTCTTATCCTTTTCTCCAAGATCCAAGTTTTCCTTCCCCACCCTGATTTCACTTCACAAGTGTTTCATTCAACAAACATATACATGTACCACCCATGGGCTGTCCTGGCATTAGACACTGACACAACACCCTAGACCTGCAAAAATTCAAGTCACGTCAAATTCCACCTGCTTCAGGATGCCATTCTGGAGTTTTGTAGGTACACAGATCCCTTGGATTTCCACTGCTTTGTACTCCACAGGTTGACATTAAATTTTAAGAAATTTCTTATCTGCACTCTGGTTGCTTTGTGGTCAGAAGTGAAGCTTCTAATACTGATTCATCTGTCCCAATAGGATAGAATTTCCAAAACACTACTAGCTGAATGGGTAATGTATCCATATGAATCTATTTGGTTTCCTCCAAACCTGTCTTTTACTAAAAATAATCCCATATGCTAATAATTACATGTTTTTGAATATTTGTAACACTCGTTCATATGCATGTGTTATACTAAAACATTTCAATGACCCATATTGTAAGACAGTGACTGTAACCCTTTCAAAAAGAAAAAAAAATGCAAGCTTAAATTAATTGATAGAATAAACACGATGTTTATTCCGTAATGTAATGTACTCCATACTCTTTATGGAAGAAAGCATTGCATATTTGTTATAGTTTAGATGTAAAGCGTCCCCTAGAAATCTCACATTTGGAAATGGTGCCAGGTTGGAGGGGACAGGTCAGTTGGGGCGTGACCCAGAAAGGTATATTCTTGTCCTTAGCTCTTCCTCTCCCTGTCTTCTCCCCTCCCCTCTCCCCTGGCTTCCTGGATGCTTTGTGGTAAACAGCTCTCCTCAGCCATACCCTTATGTCATGCTATTTCTTCCTTTGAACCACTTAAATATTGGATGAACCCACTGAAACAATGATTCAAATTAAAGCTCTCCTTTATATTTGGGTAGTTGGATGTTTGGTACCTAGGATGAGAAAGGAACCACAGTGATGAAAGAGGAACAGTCTAGGAATGTGAAAATTTAAAGTTTAATCTTAATTTCTTCCTCTAATATCGGGGTGTATTTTGCCAAATCACTTAACTCATTAGTGTCAGGTGTTTTATAGTTAAATGGGAAATTGGATAGCTATTTTTTTTCCCAAATCTGCTTCTGAGTCTCAACATGAGATAAGGAATGTGAAAGAAATTTGGCATAGAGATCATAACACAAGAATGGACTATTGATTCATGCAATCAAAATTTTGTTTTGTATCCCTTCTCTATGCAGATATTATTGTAATAACTGGGTTAGAGGATAGAGTGCTTACCCTTTTTTTTGCCTTAGTTGAGATTACAATCTGTTAAACAGAAGATAAACTATAAAGACAAATAGGTGAAGTAGCATAGTATTAGAGAGTAATTCATACTGCAGTGAGAAACACAGCAGAAGTGGGGAGGAAGATAAAAGATGTGATGGAGAAGACAACAGGATCTTAAGTAGGGTGATGATATCTTGTCTGAATGAGAAGAGGAGATCTGATCATAAGATTGAAGAAGAGCAATTGCTTCAAGTATTCACAAAAATCAATTTCTAAGTTTAAAAATATATAAATCAAAGGACACAATACATTCATATGCCCTGAAGTGAGAGCATTTTAAATGTGCTATAGAACAGCAAGAATGTCAGCATGGCTGAATGAGAGAAGTGTGAGAGTCCTAGAGCCAATACCAGCGATGGGAGAGAGGACAGCGGGAGATGCTCTAAGTTGCTGTATTTCAGCTCTTGCTCTTGATAAGATCCGAATTCTTGGAAGGAGTGATGGCACCTGACTTACCTTTGAGGAGGAATTGTCTGGAGACTGTGCGAATATATATTTCTTTTATATTGTGGGCCATGGTGGTAAAAGTAGGTGGAACAGTGACTAAAGGACATTTTAAATGATAAACTAAACACAATTTATTGTCTGATAAGATTGATGACACAAAAAAGGATACAAGGACATTTGCCTTGGGAACCTGCAAAGGCGGAGTTTGTGCCAAGATGAGTAGGATCATAGACGATGAGTCTGGTGAGGACAAGACTGGGTCTATTTGCGGGCCTGTTTGACTTCTGCGTAGAGGTGGTTGGTAAAACTGGTTACAGGTAGCTGGAGCTCAGGAGAGACACCTTGGCTGAAGACATAAATTTTAAAATCATGGTGTAAAATGGCACCAAAAAACTCTGCACGGTCTGAGATCACCGAGGGAGTGACTGTTGAGAGAGCAGAGAGAGCCTCGAGATAGCTAGTGTTTAGAAATAAGCTAAAGGAGGGCCGGGGATTTAGCTCAGCGGTTCGGTGGCCTGCCTTGCAAGGGCAAGGACCCGAGTTGAATCCCTGGTACCAAAGGAAAAAAAAAAATAGAGAGAGAGAGAGAGAGAGAGAAATAAGATAAAGGAGGCCCAGAAGTAGACACTCTGAGATTTCATGACGCAGGAAGAATAAAGGGTACCCATCTTGAAAGCAAGTGAATCAAACCAATTTCAACAGTGAGAAAGTGAATTGAGTAACTATTTCTATTAAGTGAATTAAGAGGACGTGGATGACAAATGAAACTTTAGATTGAGCAATGGAGAGGTTAAAGAAACTTTGGGTGAATTGGTCATGTTATTATTGATTTAAGCAGTAGAAGGAAAGCTGAATTTGGAGTCAGGAAGCTTAAAGTGAAATATACAGGTAAGTGAGGGAGGGTGGTGAAAACACTTTCTTCCAAAGGTGATTATGGTGACCAGGTGGTATAATGAAGCTAAGAATACTCTGTGGAACGTGGAGACGCAAATGTCAGCTCCAGGGCATCAAGGTCACGGGACACGTGTAAATCACTAGGGATCTACAGATTCGTTAATACTTTCAAAGACTGCTTAGCTCCACAGCTGCCCCTAGTCTCAGTCTCTGTCTCAAATACACAAATGCACACACTCACAAAGTACCCAGATTCTCTCAGTAATACTAGGCCCTGAATATGTATTGTGAAACTCCAGCAGGTTTAGGAATTAAGCCAGCCTGTCGTAGCTGTAGTGCTGCTGACATTACCAGGCGGCATTAATTTAATTCCACTCAGTTATGCTTTTAAATTTGATTTGAGAAATGTGTCATAAAATGCTATTGAGAAGTGCAATGCTGCATCTGTAAGCAGGCTGGGAGCCTGTGTCAATTCTGGAAATCCTTGCAAGAAGCCTGCTGGGATCATGTTGTGCCTGGAGACTGTAGGGAGGTTACTTGGCTGGGCCTGGACTCAGCAGTGTGCTGATCCTGGATTGCTCCTCACTGAGAGGGCACCAGCAGCGCAAAGCACACATCTCTCGGGAGTAAGAGAAGGGGTAACAAAGTATAAATGAAAGGATGTGAAGTGTGATTTCGCAAGTAGAAGGGATAGTTTAAAGGCCTGTGCATGCATATGTATGTTTATTTATATACATGAGTTTACTCCGAGAACTTTTGCTCACTTGTTTTATATTCATATACTTTCTCTTATCACTTTTGACCTCAGGTTCTCCAGACTAAAGCCTTTGGCGGGGGTCATTCTCCAAGTGCAAGAAAATTTTACGTTAGGGTATGGAAAGAAAATACTGGGACTTTTGCAAGGTAATTACACACATGCACATGCACGTCTGTGTGTGCATGCACACTTTTGTTAATAGGGTCTCACTAAGTAGTTATATTTGTCAGGTGGGCTTGGATTTCAGATCCTTGTGCCTTCACCTCCGAGAGTACTGGTGTTCCAGGCACTGGGCACCAAGCGTCACTCCCCTTATATGTTTTTTCAATGCATATAATATAAAGAGCAAGTAGATAAGTAAAACAGTCTGAACTGGATATGTATCTTCCCTCTCTATACAATTCTTATTGGTTGATTAATCGGCTGATTTATGTATTCTGATATAGAGGTGTAATCAAAATAATCTAGAGAAGACTCGCCTGATTGGTCGCTTGTTTTCACAGTTCTATTTGTTTTAGTGATTTTATGGCCCCAAAACTGGTTATTCTAATCATTATGATTATGTTAAGAAAATGAAATGGAAGTTTAACTGCTAAACTGCTCATCTTTTGGCTTTCTGATGATTAAAGGGGAAAAAAAACTAACTCTTAATTACCATTTGCTAGGAATTTAGTGAGGCACTAGGGCACTCTCTTTCCATATTCAAAACATATTAAGTGACACCTGCCATGAACAGAGTCAAGCAAGCATATAACTTTAGTTTGGCTCAGGATGTCGGTGCCATATCCCAGCTTTAACACTGGTGGGTGTGGGGAGTTAGACTGGCCACACTGACCCTCTGGTCTTACGGTTCTGTCCATCCCTGTAACTGTCTGAAAGGGGCTTGGGCAGAGCTCCTATCCAATCAGGCTTTCTCAGACAGGGCTTCTCTGACCTCAGCTGCTAAAAGTAGCTTCTTCACCCAAACTTAGTAATATTTTATCTTTTGCATTATTTTATTTTCTTCGTATAGCTTGTCTCTACACTATCACAATAACCCTCTATAATTGGCCCTCTGTCATTCGACTGGTATATTTACTGTCTGCTTTTTCTACCTAGAACAGGAATGCTAATGAAACAACAGAGACCACAGGCAGATGTAGCAGGTGGCCAATAATATTTAAAGGATTTAGCTAAGCAATATGATGGTGTGTTGTTGGATTTTGTATGTTTTTCCCAGAATTTTCAACAGGAAAATATTCTCTTACACAATTTCTCATGACTATTGCCTCATTTGTAATCTGACTTATTCTCGACTGTACTTCATTTTGCATCTAATGGCATGGACAGTTTGAAATCCAGCTTCAGGAGACTTTATTTGGATATATAAATGGTGGGGCTAGAGGAGGCATACTCTGGCTAGTTAATCATCACTTCTCTAGGTATTATTAGTGTGATTCAACAGGTTATTAAGAGGAGGAGTTAAAACTCAAAGAGATATTAGTCTGTCTGTAGTACTAATGATCATAGCAGCACATTGCACTGCCTTTTAGTAAATTTAGCAATATATTAACAGAGACCGATTTCAAAAACCTGAGAGTCTGATTATAGAACTTCAGCCATCAGCCAGGACTTAGCCTGTGTTCCATGCTACTTTCCTGGCTGCAGGACATGTTTCTAGTCTCTTCACCCATATTTGCCCAGCTTTTTCATTGTACTTTGTATTTAGCTGTTCCTTGAGTCTACGTCTTTCAGATGTGCCACTGTTGATGACAACCTTGACTAATCAAATCTTTGTGTGTTCTTAATCACTTCTTTTGGATTTGCCGTGAGCTATAGACATCACCAAAGTTAGCATTGAGTCATCTTATACTAATACCATGTGGACATTTATCGCATCATTACTGTCAGTAGAAGGATATATAAGGTAAATTCCTGTATATACATACACCATACCCATATCATACCCATACCCCGACATATATAATCCCAGAATTTTGGAAGACTGAGGCAGGAGAATTGAAAGTATGAGCCTTGCTCAGGCCTCTTAGTAACTTAGCAACATTCTATCCCAAAATTAAAAAATAAATCAACAAATTACAGTAGGTGGATATGCAGTTACATAGCTCAGTGGAAAATCCCTGGGATCAAACACTGATATCTAAAAAATAAAAATTTAAAACTTCCTGAAATCTTTAGAAGACATTCTTACAAATTTTTATGCAAAGTTTTCCAAATCATCTCCACGTTCAACACACACTTGCTTAGTTTTTAATAGATTGTCTATCTAAATTTACTTTTTTAAATTATCTATATTAGAAAATATCTAGCCAGAGGGGGGAAAAATGAATTAACATTCTATTTCATCTACAGAAAATAATATAAAACACCATTATATTTAGGATATCTAAAGTCTCTAGGTAAAATATAAGATATACTTAGTGGATTTTGTACAGAAAAATGCTATGGATTCTTTGTAGTTTTTGAAATATTGCCAGAATTTCAACACTGTTAGTAGATGAACATCATGATTTATTTTCATGTCTTTGCTGATGACAAGCAAGGTTGACTTTTATAGCTAAATTTGTATTATTTTTATTTTTTTTAAAGAGATCCTCTAACTCATATAAGCTACAGTTCCGACTAAACATAAGTTGACCCTGACTAAACATAAGTTGTGCTTTTCCCAAAAACTCATGTTCCCAGGATTTAGAATAAGGACAGAATCAACAAATGCTTGGAAACAAAAAACATCACAAGATGTTCTCTAAGAGTCCCCTTTCAATTTGATTTTCTGTTTCTTTAGCGAACTCTCTGATAGAAACTTTGGTCTGTACTTTTTCAGAGGTCACTGAGATTGGCCCTAAGGAGATCTGTTTCTGGTGTGGATTATAGAATCCACTTTAACAAGCACCTCATCTCATTCATAGGCTGTGCTTTAAAGTACCTTCCAAAGTAGACTCTGCAGCCTTCGCAAGGACCCCATGTACACTCTGCTGTCTTTTCTTGCTTGTCTGAGCTTACTGGCTGAGGCACAGATCAGGCTTCCCAGTGGGTAGCACAACTCCAAGGTCCTGACTTCCAAAGCAGGTCACACATAGCTTCCCTGTATTCTTTATAATAATACCCCAACCACGAAAGAAAGTGGCCCAACCACGGAGTATGGCTGACCTCTCTCTACAATAAAACATGAATCCTGAGTTTCTTGTCACAATTTGATAGTACACACACACACACACACACACGTATGGTATTTGGCACTTTCCTTAGATTATCCATATGTGGGTACGTTGCATCACTCATTTCTAAGAAAAATAAAAAATGAAGCAATACAGAACATTTATTTTTGTGTTTTTTTCTTCATTCCTTACAGATACAAATTTATACTCCAAGCACAAAAATAAAGATTCTTTTTTACCTGGCTATGGTGACCTGTTCTGCTGGACTTTATTTTATAAGGTAATTGTAAGGATGACACCACCATTGCACCATCGTGATACTGTTTGGAACTGCTAAAGATGAGACTTGGCCATTTCACACACGTGTTAAGAAGAGGAGCTTCATTTGATTACCCTCAGAGTTCTGTGCCATGGAGATTATATACATTTTTCCCTTCTGTAGTATATTTGGTAATATAAATATGTGTCATAATTCTTTAGGATATCAGCTAATTCCCTTGGTCTCTGTTCTAACCACAGTAATTAAAAAAGGATACTGTACTGCCTACAGGATCTATATACTAAGTATTTATTGAATCAAATCTGTGGTTACTTAGGCACAGCTCAGACTATATCTGTCAAGGGTTAGCAACATACTGTTTGTTCATAATACAATGCCTGCCATCGAAGGAAATGGCAGTGAATGAATGGTGATTAATCATACACTAGGGAAATTATCAGCCAGGTTCAGTGACACGTGTCTATAATTCCAGCAACTTGGGAGGCTGAGGCTGGGGGATCAGATAGCAACATCATGTCTGGCCTGGAGAATTTAGCAAGACCTTGCCACAAATACAGTGTTTAAAGATGGCTAGGGATGTAACTTACTGGCAGAGTACTTCCCTAGAATGTACAAAGCCCTGGGTTCAATCCCAAGTCTCACACACACACATACACACAAAAATAAGACAGTGCTATTTTTATCTCTTCAACTTAAGTATCTCCCAACACACATGAGAGTAATGCTAAAATAATAATAAACCTATATGGAATTTTGTTTGAGACAGTCATTGTGCTTAAACACTTTTACGGATATTATCTTAAAATGGAAGATATTCTTGCCTCTATTTTACGGTGAAATCAACATTTAAGGAGGAGAAATAAATCATTCAAAATCACTCAATTAATAAGGACCATAGCCAAAATTTAGACCCCATTTTGACTAGTTTCAAAGCCAGTATATCTTATGATTACATCATAACTCATTTTTCCTCTAATTAAAAAAAATCAGAGCCCTTTGTTTATGATGTGATTTTAATTTGTTCTTTTCTTTCTCATCTTAAAAAATCAGATTTTGCATGCATCAGATATTGGCCACACCACACTCTCTGAAAGCTCGTTAAGAATTCTCTGCAGTTAATTTTAATTTTATCTTTCTTTCTGTCCATCTCCACCCTCTGACACCAGCAGAGTTGCATCTGTCTTGCAGTTTCCAATCTCAAGTAGCACAGAATAAAGTCCTTGGCTCCGCAGGCTGACAAACTAACCTTGGCATAATGAATGACCTGCAGCTTCGGGATGCCTCCGGAATGCCAAATGACCACAACTCTGTGCCTCTGGAACGTGGAATGGCCTGGCATTAGCCAGGTGACCCAAAGCAGCATGCCACTGGAATGAGAAATAGGTTCCGGCTTCTAGAATACCAAGCGTCTGCTAAAGAAAAAGACAAGGAGGAAGCCGTGGATAAGTCTTCCTGTTGGGAAGAACAGGTAATTGACTTCGCTACTGTGAGATAACTCTGTTAATACTGATGAGGCCTGAATCCCAGTGGGGCAATCTCTCTGAACTGCCCCCTGAAAGATGCCCCACTCTCCCAAATGACATAAACAGGTTGATCCCCACGATTACAAATGTTCTCCCTTTAGTTCCTGCTTCTTGTGCTGTGCCTAACAGCAACAGAATCCTTGTTTCCAAGTTCATTTTCCCAGTGCATTTATTTGGACTAAAAAGCTTTGAAATCTCTTCGGGTGGTGAAGTCATTTACAAAGCGCTGTACTGAGATCGCAGCTCCCTATGAAGAAACTTGAAACCTTCACGGAATTTGCCTATAAAGGAAAAAAGGTATGCAGATATTTGCATCAATCATACCTAACTGGGGTTTTAATGAATCTTGCTTCCTTTTATTCTTTTATCATTTTTCCCCCAGCAGTGTCATTCCTTTGTGACTATTTCTTTTCCCCCTCTCTCTCTTTTTCTATTGCATTTCAATGCTTTAGTTTTAAAAGGAGGATTTGCAATCTGAGTATTAAAACTCCAGGGCGCTACATCTCCAAAATCCATAAGACGATAAGAAGACAAGAGGCCAACCCCACTGAAAGCTTCTCTCTTGGTGTCTGTGGAACTCATGGGCTCAACTATAATACCCCAAGCCAAAGCAATCTATCCACCTCCCACCAGCCCTGCCTGCCTAACGCAGGCAGATAAACTTAACATTAAAATTCCCTACTCTGATAGGGAATTGGCAAATGAGTACCCAGGAGGCTGCTCACTCAGTCAGGGCTTGTTTTACTTACAGTGTAGTATGGAGAAAGGCTATAAACTCCAGCCTGAAACATTTGTAATGCTCATTTCAATATGCTTTCCCTGTGTGCGAGCTTGCTGATGAACTTTCATATTCTGCCAACAAAATATCACAAACATATTAACGATGTGTGGTAAATCGCCACCGGATAAGCTGGGTCCTGATGATGGAAATAGTTGTGGATAAATTAGATTGTTTGGCTGCCTGATACTGCTTTGGGAGCCAGGGACGATCTACTGTCTTGGGGGACACCATGCTGCATTGGGGGTGGGAAGCACAGAGACACAGGGTACAGGGGGTGTTGGTAGCCTGGACTATCAAATTTTGGGGCAAGAAGAGACTGCAGATGTCATCTGGTTAAATTTACTAATCTCGTCTATATTAAAATCAGGGTTTAGAGGAGATGAGAGATGCCTATAGCATTGTGCGATTCCTGAGTGCCCTAATGGTTGGTGGACTTGGTTTGTACCTGAAACTTTCTTCAAAGAGCAATTGGAGTGAAAGAATGAAAGGAACTTTTCTATGACTCAAGTACAGTGCATACGCTTGCAGCCACCCATAGCACAAATCACCTCTGGGATGCGGCCATTGCAATGCATTGCTGAGCTTGGATTTTGTCCTGGTTCTAGTAGATTTTTTTTTTTTTAGGTGCTTGAAGGATAAATTTACAGAGTAAATTATGTGAGTGTGTTGAGCTTTTCCTTTGCTGCAAACCAAAAGGAAAAACGTAAGTTCCTGAAAATTGTAATAGAGTGCTAATGACCCTCTGTCAACATAAAATGCAGAGAGACTTTGTTTTACAGAGTAGCTGTGACAAATGAGAGTATACATGGGCAGACTTCAATGAATTCAGTTACAAATAAATTCTAACCAAGTCAGGTATATATCAGGGGGCTTCTTCCATTTCTTCTCTCCTGCTTTTCCCCATTCTGTATTCTTTCTTCCTTTCCCTCAATTCTCTCTCTCTCTCTCTCTCTCTCCCTTCCTTCCTTATTTCCTTCATTTTTCTTTCCTTCCTTTCAATAAATATTCTCTTACAAGGAGGAACTCTGCAAGCTCTGGGAATAGAAGAAAACAGATACAATTCTTAAACTTTCATTCAGTAAAGTCAGTTGATTGTAACACAGTTTGAAACATCCCACCATGGGAAAGTCAAGGCCATCGTGGGATCTCAGGAGAAGCTATCTTTTATAGCCTAGAAGAAGGGAGAACAAAGTAAGCTTCCCCCCAAAAAATTACTTGATAACTGAGTGTGAGGCACGAGCAGGAACAAGTCACATGGAGGATGAGAATGAGGATAGGAGAATGTCTAAGAAGAAAGCACCAGAGTTGAAAAAGAAATGCAGTACAGTGAACATTAACATTGGGTCTGAAATAAAGAAATGCAGACATGATTAGAGAGGTAGAAGGGATGGGGAAAGCTATAAAATGAATTCCTATAAAATGTTTCAAGCAAAGGCAATTGAGAGTCATTGAAGGAAGTACATGACAGACTTTGTCTTTTAAGGGGAAATGATCTGTTCACAAATAATAGACACTGAAAATCACACTATCTAATTGATTTCATGAGATTTAAAAATAAATACATAGATAAATTAGACTGTGGAAGATAAAATAGCTTCTGAAATTTATTATAGGGGGAAAGTAAGTCTCAAAAACTCAAAATAAATCTTCTCCCTGACAGTGTAAGGACGGACAGTGCTGCGTGCAAAGTAAAACAGGTTTTCATGAGAATCCAGTGTTTGACGCAGTAGTTTCATAATCTATACCTGGGATCACTGACATTCATTTTATATCAATTAATCATTAAATGCAGAACTTGGTGCTATTCCCAATCTCTTACTTCACAAAGTTTTTATCTTTTGGGAAAGAATTAATTAATAAGAAAAGAAGAGTAAATTATGTAAATGATGTACGTTTCCACCACAGCCAAAAGGGCTCAGAAACCCACAGAGACAAACATCGCCTTGTTTATGTCTAAATTGTGAGTAATGTAAATCTTTGAAATAGCTAGAAATGTTTGGATGGATGTGAAATCTCAGGACAAAATGAAAGAACTGGATCATTAACTGGACTAGAAAGTACCCACTATCCACTTAAGTACTAAGAATGAGTGATATATATTGCTATTCATTTAGAAATGAGCATTTTATAAATATTGTAATTCTTCCAACCTCTGTCATTAGGCTAACCTCATTGGCTGGTGTTAGTTGAGGTTGGAGTTTATCTGTAATGTGAATAGAATAAGTTAGTGTTGGAGAGTTGATGTTGGATTGGAAATGAATTAAAATAGGAAAGCATTGCATTTCAGAGATATAACTGCAACATCATAATGGGAAAAAGAGAATTTCTAGAAATACCTTGTAGACATTCTGTTAAAAACATATTTTATGATTACTTTTCAAATATAAGTTGGTACCCTGATATGTTTATCAATTATTCACTCTGGCTCATTTCTCCAGTTGAATATACTTACTAAGCACCTAATATGTGATTGATACTTAAACTTAGGTCTGAGATAGTAATAATATTTTCAGTTTCTTGGACTTTTCAACCTAGTAAGGTTGACAAATGATACTAGTCCATAATAAATAATATAATTACAGACAGCTGTAGGAAGAAAATGAAAGAGGATACAACAATGGATATGGAAAGCAGAGAGCATGAGTAGGTGATAGCCATGAACGTGAACATTTCATATCTCTAACTGGGTGGAGTTGCTAAGTTCTGAGGATATCACTCCATTTGTGCTGAGATCCTACTTCCCAAGAGCAAGTCCCATCCAGTACCTGAGCTTGTTTGGGATTAAGAGGCAGTTCCAGTCATAGGAGATGTTTGAATTTGATGACAAATGGCTGGGTCAAGAACTCCCCTATGATCCGGAAGAACTTTGCAATGCAGCTTAAGATGCTTTTACCTGCTTCCTTCTTTTTCTCAATTCAGGCTCAGAACTACATTGTTCTTGCATCATAGCTCTCCAGCTTCTTCCCCATTTTCTTTCATGTCCAGTCCTGTTGCTGCCACACCCACACCTTACACACATAACTCAAAGGAAGCGAAGGTTAATTTTGTTCATAGTTTCAGAGGAATTAATCCATGGTTAGGCAGCCTGTAGAGCAGAAATACCATGGCAGAAACTTATGAAAGAGAACGGTTGCATAATCCGTGGCAGTCAGGAAGCAGAACAGGGGAACATCACTACAGAAGACAGGGCAATGCCCACAGTTAAATTTCCATGACACACCCAGACATATTAGAAGTGCATTCCAACAACCCCCTGGGGTTGACAATCCAGTCAAGAAGACACCATAAAGCTTCACAGTCACATCTTAATAACTTTCTTGCATATTTATCCTTTGACATCTTCTTCTTCTTGAAGGCTCAAGCTAACCCGTGATCTTTTAGCTACGATGGACACAAGACCTACCAAAAAGATTATGGTTAAATGAAAACCTGTAGGATGAGACGATAAGCTTCAGAGAAAAATATCCCGAGCAGAGGGAAGCGTTAGAACAAAAGCAATGAGAAAACAGGCTGAAGCGATGCAAGGAACCTGTACGTCTGCAGCACGGAGGGAGTGGGGAGGAAGATATGTGAGGAAAGCAATGGTGAGGTGTGTCTGTGAAGAGAAGGCTGTAGCGCCTCCATTTCTGGTGAAAGAGCATGGAAACTCCATCTGAAGACAAACTCTTTGCCTTGGAATCAGATCTCTGCTCTTATTTATTTTAAATTCTAGAATTCTAAACTTTTAGGAATGGCAAATCTGAACCAGAGGATCGAGAAGTGACTGAGAAATAATAAGAATACTTGCAGCAAAGAGGCTGTGGTCCAGCTTGAGGTCTTAGCTTTTGAAGGCAGCTGGAGGGAGTCCCAGGATATTTTTCATTCGTCATCTCTCTTCTGACTAACCTCATCCCTCTATTCATTAATTGCAAAGCAGAGTTTCACCTCTGGGGCTGTAATTCTCCAGCTTGAACCTGAATTTAGCCATCCCACTCCATCCGCTTACAGCCTGTCATTTATTTAGCCTTTGATTAATACCAGGAATCAGAGGCTGGCACAATCATAAGAAGAAGCTATAATTTCCAAGACTTTATGTACATCACAATGTAGATAAATAAGCAGGAAATCTGTTTCCTCTTCTACATGTTTTGGGTCTTGATTGAGCATCAGATGTGTATGCTGAAGGATCAGTCAGGGAAATGAAGTGTAATAGGATGTGTCTGCAAATCTATATTTGCATATACTCAAGTCTTTATATTTTTGCAGTAGGAGGACATCTTCCATGTTTTATATTCAAGACTTGGTTACTGCTTCTGTGAAATGAAGCAGTCATGGGAGACATACTTGTCTCACAACAGAGTTTTGGGGATAGCTAATAGAGTTTAAATAAGAAATTAAATTTCAAATGCTCACTATCTCTCTTGCCCTGAGGCCAGAAAACTGATCTATCCTTTCTCACTCATTTTCATGTCTATTCCACTGCATAGTTGAATTTTGTTTTTGCTATTCCTTTTTGGTGGCATTAATTCTAGGATCATAGCACATTTGGATTCAAGTAATTCTCAGAATCATAGTGAACTTGGGTTTCAATGAGGTAAGATTTATCCAGAACCGTTAGTGGGATGACTGTGATGAGAAAAAGACAATAACTATGAAGACTAGAAGAAAGGATCTTCACTTTGACCTTCTTTAAAAATCCACCAGGAAATATTTTATTTATTTATTTTGTTTCTGACTTAAAAGAAAACTCTTTTTTTTTCCTCATTGAGTTTATTGGTACTTTTTAGATACACAGTAAAGTTACATTCATCATTGGGATCTTCTACCTTTAAATGAGAGGTTTTGGGGTATGGGGAGAAAATGAGAACCAGGAAATAATTTAAATTGCATAATTGTTTATTAATGCTGTCCTTCATTTCTTTGAATGGACTGCTATGTTGCAATTCCGTTATGTCAATTCATGTTTTATAGGTTATATGTAAAGCACAGAGTAGGTGGGGAATTACTTTGCTCTTATATGTATAATAACCATTGCTATATTGGGGACTTAGTATGTTTCATTTTGGAGAAAACAAGTTTGAATCCTAGCCCCTCCAATTAATTATTTTGGGGAGTTAAATCTATCACTTAATCACTTGTATTTTCATGAAAGAGAAAAATGGTATATGATTTGCCCACTTACTGAGTGTGTTATGAGCATCAGATGATATTTAACATGTGAGTTGCTTGGATGTTATCTACACCTACAGATATGCACATACAACTTTTGACACATTCTTACACTTGAGAATTTCCACGCAGAGTGAAACAGTGTATGTGATAGTATCATTTTTAACTTTCTTCTCTTTGCTATATACTCAAAATGTCATGTGAGGTTGGTACTAAGTGACCAAAATTTACATACGCTTATCTGTATCCTGCTATCTGCATGTCTGAAGTCTTTCGTTTTGAGGCTGCTAGAAAAGAAGAACTAGCCTGAGCACAAGCATTAATTCTCTGGATACCAGGAGCTAAATGTTGATGTAGAAGTTGGGAAGAAAAAAAAAAAATCTACCCCCATCTCTGATTTTTGTTCTCCACTCATTGCTATATAAAACCTTTGTCACAAGGATTGGTGTGCTTAGGAGCACATGGAGCCACTTTTGGAAGGGCATTAGCACCCTTACTTGGAAAATGACAGTAGAAAACAAGGACTCTCCTCATGTAGGTAGCGATGGAGACAACGTTAGATCCTGAGTATGATAGAAAGACCATGGAAAATGAGTAATAGGGTGAGTGTATCTCCTGGATGACTCCGTGTGCACATATGAGTCATTTCTCTAAGGACTTGTTTTTAGAATGTGGTCTTAATACTAATACTGTGGGGGCTGGGGGTTTAGCTCACCAATAGACACCCTAGGTTCAATACTTAGCACTTCAAAAAAAAAGGGAAACAAAAATAGAATATTAATACTACTCTGGTGATATTTATCAGTTCCACAGACTCCAATGCTAAACTAAAATATAATGGAAATAAATGCTACACATAACAGAGTGAAAGGCAAGGGGGTTTAAGGAAGGAGAGCGGGGAGAAGGAGACAATAAGCAAACCATGGAAGCTGAAAGGAGTAATAAAGTGGAGATAGCAGTTTTAATATCAGCATTCTGTGAGTGTTAGGCACTGCTCCAAGTTTATATATGTACCCACACATGTTCACACACATAAGCAGACATCCTTAAATGAACGTTAAACACACAGACATAACCCCTCTCAACTATTTCCCAAAACATCTCTGAAGTAGCTAAACTAATGCCCACGTGATATTTTGCCTCCAGCAAACTGAGGCAAGAAAGGTCAAGAAACTTTGCGTAGGTCATTGATAGGGAAGAGAGAAGCTGGCATTTAAATCTCAGATGACTGTCTCTTAGGTTCATGTAGATTACCACTGTATTCCCTTAAATGGAGAGAACGCGTTTTTTACTTTTTAAAATTGGCCTTTAAAAATGAGAAATGAAATGCTAAGACCTTCATGGAACACTAAAATCATTCTGAGCAGAAGAATGATTCTGAGCAGTCTGCCCAGTACAGATAATAGAATAGAGGAGGGTAATGATAAAACATAAATGATTGTTTACATAGAATTGTTTTTTTTTTCCTCCCTCAAACTGTTATTCAACACTCCAGGGGTGAAATATCACTTGTTTGTAGAGTAGTAGAAATTTCAGTGATTGAAAATTTTATCAGTTCCTGCTCTAATTACAAATAATGAATTTGGGAGCCTTGGGAACTTGCAACAGAAATAATCTCTGAAGTTATGTCTTCTCATATTTACCAGCAGTAGATCTGGAGTCCCTAGACCATTGAAGGTACCTTCCAAGGTCCAGTGTTTTCTTAGTGACTGAAGTCCTATCTAGCGTGAACTTCCCCCTGTTTGGTGCTTAGAGAATTCCCTGCAGTCATTTGTCCTTGACTGGAGGTTGGATCTTTCCTCTGCCTTATTCCCTCAGCACAGGACTCCAGGCTCTGAGTCAGTATGACAACATGCGAGCCACCACGGTTCCAAATGGTTCCTCTCTGTGGATTTCTGGTTCTCACACTTTCTGGGCAGAAAATGTCTGTTCTTTACAAGGGCGGAAGCCAAGGACTCAATTTTCTGCCAACTCAGTTGACAATCACTTATTGATCTCTTAGTGAATACAGCATTCCAAATAAATCATATTAGAAGAAAAAGTGGAAATTTAAAAACATATATCTGTTGAAAAACAATAGAGTGAAATCACTTACTGAACAAATTTAGAAGAGTTACAATTCAACAGAAAGAAAATGCAAGATGATTTATTGTATTTTATTATAATTCTGCATCATTTTTAATGATAGGCCTGAAGAGAATTGTGACAACAAATGGTTCCTGAAATCTGTTTTAGTATAGTAAACATCCAACAAAGAACAACCAAAGCCAAGAACAAAATACGTCCGGGAGTAAAACCAAAGCAGGCTTAATGAGAGCAAGTATGTGAAATACTTTACTGAACTATGCGCAGAGGTAATCTGCTCTTCTCATCCATGATTCACACCAGAGGCTTAATGACTTTGATGCAAATCATTGAGGAAAAAAGACCATTTTTTACACGTCAAAATTAGAGAGCATTAGGAGTAAAATATATTTCGTGAGCCATTTGTGTAGAATGTATATATGTAGAGCACTGTAGTGTATAAATGTATAAATGTATGAAGGGAAGCCTCTCAAAAAAGGTATGTTTGGAGCTCCTTCTTATAAGTAGTAAATGATATACAATAACCCAAAGATGAGAGGATATTCCAGGAAATATTCCAGAAAAACTTGGATTCCCTACAGGCTGATTTGGCTTCAGAGAAGAGAAGGGTTAGCAAATTTTAAAATGTGGGCAGTAAAATTTACATGTAAAAGATGTGTAATTAGCAGATGAAAGAAAGTGTTGAATGTTTGGATATTTCCCAATTAATCATATTTATAAAATTAAATTCTTATTCAGAAATTGACACTGATTCCAAAGTGATTTAGAATGACATAGTGAAATGCATTTAATAGATATGAAATTGTCCTGATCTCTTCTGATAGAAGGAGTAGGGAGAGGAAAAGATAATGTTAAAGAACAAAGTTGTTTATAAATAATAACAAAAAATGATATTTTTAAGTTGAAATCGGGGCAGGAAAACCTAGGTAAAAAAGGAGACAAATGAAACAGAGTGAAAGAAAGAAATCTAAAAAGAGATACGAATAGAAGACACAATTAAAAAGACAAAGGAGGGAGAAATGGGGTCAGGGCTAAGGCCACATAGAAAAATAATTGTTGCAACAGTCTTATTACAGAGAGTTGTGGGCTAACCCAGCTCTATCCCGTGGACAAGTTATATGTGGCAGGCATTGTGGACATGTTGGAAAGTAACAGAAACTTTGCAATTGAGAGGCATGGGTTGGACACACATCCTCTATATTTCCGTCAAACTTTCCATTCAGATGATCCATCCCATCTCTGGTCAGGGGAAAGAGCCACGACAAAGAGAGAATCTCCAGAGTGACTGTCTTGTTAAGTCACCATCCTGACTGAAAGGATTTTCACCTTCACTCACGTTTTGCCCTAGGGACTAGAGTTGGAAGGTCATAGAAACCACAACCAGAGTCCCAGAGTTTGGGCATCGTGGAATGAAACTCACTAAGTAGGTAAGATGGAAGCTCTAGATGTTAGCTGAAGTGACTTGCAGAACGAGGAGTGTGAAATCTGCACTGCCCCGCAGTACATAGGAGGGTTGATGCTGAGAGCCCTGTGTGGTCCTCGACTCCTCCCTCGCTCATCTAGTCAGTCTCTATCAATAGGCTATTTTTGAATTATTTTAACCTGTTCTATCTCGATGGCCAAAATCCCTTTTCTTGTCCATACCACCCCCATCACTCACCTGGATCACTACAATGGCCTCCTACTTGTTCTTTTTACTTCTAATATTAATCCCTTCCCTAAACTTGCTTCTCATCTCTGATTCCTGACAGAACACAGAGATCATTATGTCATTTCCGGTTGTGGTAATTATATGCAATTGTTTCCGTGGCTCGTGTCTCTAAACTTCTAGTGTTTTATAGTGGTGTCTCCTTAAGTTGCCCCAGTCAATTCTCCTGTCTTGGCTGTAGTAGTCTATCCTTTCCCTTATAATCGGTACTCAAGCCTTGTTCAACTTAGTTTCCCCTGAATATACAACTCTTTGTGTCCCCTCTTGGATTCTGAACAATCCATTCTGTTCTCTTTGACTATACTCCTCGGTCTGCCTTTCTCTTGATCCTTTTCATCTCCATCACATCCTTCCGAAAAGCTCCCTTGCCCCAGAGCTGGCTAAAGTATCCCTGAAAAGTTGTCACATTCCATCCTGTCACTCCTCTATCGGTTCTTCATTCTGTGTTTCCCACAGGCTCACATCCTTCCCTGAGTTCCACAGCAGCAGATGATGTTTGCCTTACTCATCAGCATTTGTCAGAATTTAGCACAGTGTAAAGCACAATATAATAAATGCGTGTGAATTTATTGTGCTTGAGTTTTACACATTTCAATCTGCCATTAAAGAAAGAAGCCCTCCAATTTAACATCCTTTAGATAAGCCAGAATTCTGTGTCCAGATTACCAGGGTTTTCTTTCATTGAGTTTATTGGTACTTTTAAAGTATACAGTACAGTTACATTTATCATTGGGATCTTGTACCTTTACAAGAAAGATCTGGCTCTCATTTTTCCCCCATACCCCTGCCCTCCCTTCACCCTCTCCCCTATTTACAAAGACATTTTTTCTTTTCTCATGTTTTTTTTTCTTTTCCCTATTTCCTTTCCCCTACCCTTCCCACTTCCCCTACACCTTTAGCCCTTTTCTTCCTATTTCACATTGTCAGTTATACAATTTGGATCTTATTTACACTTAAATGCCCTACTGTCACAAATAGACAGATCATCTAGATGAGAAATCAACAATGAAATAGTAGAACTGAAGCAGTCAGTTTAATTAATATCCTGTAAGACAAGAACTCTCTATGAAAAAAAAATGTAGCTCTAAATGGCAGAGATCCTTGCAAGCAACCGTGCCTTCATACATGTTTTAAATGTGGGTCATCATTATCTCATCAAGTTAATGAGTTGTGTTTCATGGCATAGTTAAAATATCATGTTATTTGTGAGGAAGGATGGAATACCAACATAAAAAATGTAGAAACAACTCTCAGTTGATTCATTTATCTCATTATGATAGGAGTGAAAGAGAAAAAATAAAAAAGTACAGGGGATAGCTAGAGAATCACTGAAGCCCTGGATAAAGTCCTGTTAATGATTCCTAGTCTTTGAATACCTTCAGCTGTGTTTAGACATCTTTAGCCTCAGTTTTCTCATAGGTAAACAAGAAAGGAAATAATTATAGCAAATATCTCTCATCACCTGAAACTGCACTTCTCACATAGAATTAATTTTTAAAAGTAAAAGTGTTTTCTAAATGGGATTGCACTGAGTTGATAGAACAGCTTACTTTTTCTCTTCAACACTTTTTTTATCAGGTTCATATTTTGCAGTAGCCATTTGAAAAGACTTGAGCACAAAAGCAATTGCATGACTCCATCCTCAAGGAGCACGATCTAAAAGGAATGGCAAAAACCTAACAAAGCAAAGTATTGAATAATACAATGTGTCAGAATGTAGAAAATGCTCTGGAAGGGCTGGGGTTTAGCTCAACGGTGCCAACATCTGCCTGGCAAGCAGAAGGTCCGGAGTTCAATCCCTGGTACAAAAAAAAAAAAAAAAAAAAAAAAAAAAAAA
>NW_022900948.1:34448746-34484066 GCF_012274545.1 Fukomys damarensis
AAAAAAAAAAAACAATGCTGTGGAAAAAGTAGCAACCCCAGTAATGGTGAATGTTGACAGGGAAATGGGAACACAGAAGTACCATGTACTGCTAGATGGAGGAGAGAAGGATGTTTGCATTCTAGAGAATAATCCAGGTATATACAGTCAAATTAAGTAGAAGGATACATCGTGTTGTTCCAGAAATATTATCTAAGCATATATTCAAAGTGAATAACATAAATGAGTGGGAAAATGTTCAGGTTTCAGCCAGTGGAAGGAGCACATGAGCCCTCCTAAGAGTACTCAGCAGATTAAATGTGTCAGCTGTCATCATGATATCAAAAGATCATGAGACCCTAAATGCAAGGCCTGCACAAAGCATCAAGGGTAGGTCTAGAAGAGAAGATGAACAGAATGAAAAACAACACACTCTTGTCATACAAGTTGAAAACATATTAACCGTGAGTTAAAAGCACGCAAATAACTCATAAACAAATTTTACTCCTTAAACAGATTAGAATTATTGCCTATTATGTGGGGATGGAAATGTTGATGTATTGGAATAAATTAAATAGAACAGGAACACATTTCAATAAAGATGAATCATAAAATTTGTCATGGATTGAAAGATATGAGTTAACCAACCCTATTCACTGATGTGGAAAACAGTGATTTAAAAAAACAATTTTTCCTAAGATAAAAGGGAAATACAATCAGACAACATTCATTCACTGAATAAACATTTGTTTTATGCTTACAGTGTGTCCTGAACTGTTTGCTAAGGAACAACAAACCGAATTGCCCAAGTCCTTGAACCTAATAGAGCTTAGGCTTTATTACTAAGGAAGCAACCTACAGAGAAGAATACAGATTAATACACATTACAGTGTCATGTGGCACAAATGACAGGAGTACAGACAAATCAGTAAGATCTGAGTGAGTTCATGGAAAATCAGGGACACTCTCAATAATGAAGCCATAGTAGTCCTGTGGAAATACTTATTTCCCGTGGACAAGGCCAAGAATGGACATATATGATAAAAGAACGCCATTCAGAGATCCAGATCATTTGAAGAATAGGGAAAATGAAAGAGGGAATAAAATATGAAAACCGATACAGGGGTCAGATTAGGAAGGTCTGCATTGTAGATTAAGGAGTTTGACATTTTTCCTACAACTCTATGACTCTAAGGTGAATAACCTCATATAACCCTGGCTTTTATACTTCTTGGAGCTTTGTAAGTCATGGTTTGGAAAAGAGAGAACATTAGAGGTGAACAAAATTTAGGCTAGAATCATAGCACTTCTCAAGGATAAGGAAAGATATGTTCATGTAATTAAGTCTGTAAGGTACTTAAAGTTCTGCATAATGGATATGATAATTATACCTACTGCATTGGTTTCTTAGAATGTTAAATGAATTAGTGCATAAAAGTGCTTAGAATAGGTTCAGAGATATGGTAATCCCTTCATAAACACAGGCTATTATTTATAAATTACAAATACTTAAACTATATTTCTCTTTCCTATTCTGTTTTGTTTTATTTCCATGAACTTGATCTGCAGGAACTAAACAGAAGCAGATATAAGTGCCCATCATTTTCTTGGGAAATAAATTATTGAAAAAGCTAGCATCCTTCAGGAACTCACAGCCGGCCCTCATGCTATGATGGTGGTACCTATTATGTTCATGGTGCTTTGAAGGGGTCAATCTGGAGAGAGAGAACAAGTTAAAATATGAAATTTGTCAGATGGTTTATTTTGCAGGGAGGATGCAAAAGGATACCATGAGAATTTAATGAAACTGTGAAAGGTGGTGTGTTATTAGGTTGAAAATACGAAGTTTGACATCTGACATATTGAATCCTGGCTGTACCATGTCTGAGCCCCCCGCCCCAAATCTCATTTTTCTTTTCCTAGAAATAACAGTGAAAACCTTAGTTACGTCATGGCATTTCCATGAAAAAAAGTTAAGATAATATCAGTGAAATTGTCTACATGGTTTTACCTTAAGAGAATATCTAGTATTTCTTTATATTTTGCTCACTGTAGGATTCAGCTAACTCATGTAGAGCAACTAGTTTCCACCCACTGATTTCCGACTTCTTTTGAATTCTGTCTTTCTCCCTGATATTTGCCTTTTGTGTCCTCGGTGTCCCCTGCTTTTGCCTCAATATCAAGGAAATCTACTTTTCAAATTAAAGGGAGATTTAATATTCTGATGCATAGATGACCCCTCTTGACTTAGACTCATGACATTTTTATGTGATTTGTACAGACACCAAGAGTGGAAGATGCTCCAATGTTTGTGCCATTTACAGACTAGTGTGGCAGTGAATTAGTGTCAGTGTTAGAAATTTCAGTGTTCAGGTGTTTTTGAACATATACATATTCAACATAGAATGATATAGAAACCCATTTCAAGGTCATAAAATTAGTTTATTTGTTCTTTCTCCTCTAAGCCTTCTGTCTTTTTATAATAAGACCACTGAGTCAGAGCTTTTAGGAGGAAAGGCAAAATAACCTGTAGCTATTTAAAGGGATTGCTAAAACTCTGGATATATTATGTACCAGCTCCACACAAGGAATGTAAGCATTAGGGTAAGGCAAACACATACCAATAAAAAAAATCCTATATGAATACAGAATAATTTTAATCCCTAAAGTAAAATGTTTATTGTTTTATGAAGACTCAAGTCCCATTTTAGAGTAGTCATGACTGCTAAAAATTGTTATTTTGTTTATTTTGATCCATGGAACACAGAATATGTCTCTCTGTAGGCATTGTCTATTTTCTGAGGTTTATAGCTCTAATGCTCTTTCCTTTTAGCTGCCCAAATATTTAAAAATACTCAGCACATAGTCCTGGGTTTCTCGTGTCCAAGATTCTGACTTCTCTCACTCAAAAGTCTTTCTGTTCTTCTCTGAGATTCACAATTGCTATTGTGCTTGGACACTTATTATGGCACGGAGCTAAGCCATTTTTTGGTGCCATCTGTTCACATCTTTTCATTACTCTGAGTAGATAACAATAGTTAGAAAAAGATTAGGCAGCTAGTCTAAGCTTATTCTAAGCTGCATAAGCTACTAATAAGCAACATATAAGGGCTTCCCACCCAGATCTGTCACCAGAGTATGAGCTGGTTACAACTGTGCTGCACTGACTTTTCAGGCCTCTCTTAATTAAATCCTCTTGTGCAAACTCAAAACAGAATTACTGTGGCATGAATGATACTAATCTTCCTATTATGATGGATAATAATAGATACAATTAAATAACAATAACTCATCTCACTTCTCGACTCTATTAACTATATTAATGACAACTTTGAGGTAAGTTTTCATGTTGCAGATGACATGGGACAGAAAGATTAACCATTCAAAGTAGTGGCAGGTATGTAATTCAAAGCCTGACTTTCTACCTCAAGAGCCTGCACTCTGAAGCCCAATGCTATAACTTGATAGTTTCAAATTTTCATGTTGTATCTCTTAATGCATCTAAATTAACACACATTTCTTTTAGCAGCATCTCCTCTCCAATGCTTATTGAAAGAGAAATGAGAATTTGTATTCTGAATGTGCATATGTTTATTTTGGTTTTCGTAAGAAACTGTCCAATGTCAAGCTCTACGTTCCCCATTTAATATATGTTCACTGAAATTGTTCTGCAGGCCAAACATTTATCCCTATTAAAGGCCAGATTTAAAGATTCAGTTCATTTACTCACCTTGATGAAACCTCTGTTCCTTCATCGATCATTCCCTACTCACTTTGCAAAGCTTTTACCAATTACAAAAATGATAAACCCTTATAGTTTTCATCTAAGTAATTAATAAAATATTATGTATGGGATAAAACTTAGACATCTATGGAGGAGTTATCCTTAAACTTCTAGTAACGTATGTTCACTGTAAGCATTACAGGAAAGCCATAGTAAAGGGAAATTTTAGCAAAAATAGAATCTATTTTTCTTATGGCATTTCTACTCAAAAGTCATAGAAATACATTAATCATATAAAACTTAATGATGAGTACACTTACAGGCCAATACAAGGTAAAAAGAGTCATCTGGAGAAGTATTGATGGTGCTAAAGTATGAATGATAAGCTGGACTAACTAGAAAAAGGAGTTTATAAAATCTTGTGAACCTTGGAAATGAATGGACCTTGACTTTGCTTTGGTTGAGCCATTTTCTTAACAAGATGTAAAGTTGATAAAGATAGAAACAATGTTAGGTAAAATGAGAAAATATCAACAATATTCTAATTCACAGTAAACAAAATTTGGTGGTTTGTGGTTTGCAGGGATATGTTATAAACTAATAGTGTCTTGGTTTTAATATAGTACTGGAGAAAATTGGATAGTTCTAAGGTAATCAAATTTAAAGTAGTTTCCTACCTACAGAACTTTTCTTTATTTTATAACATTTAAATATATCATGAATGTCTAAGGAGTTTTAAAATATAATTATTCCAAAACTTGTTTTAATGATACTATTTTTTTCTGTAACACAGCTCTTAATTTTCCCCCTACTTTCCAGAATATAATTTTAGAAATATTTGATTTCATTCGATTCAACCACTCAGGCCTCAATACTGAAGGTCTCTAAAATACTTGTAGAAATTGTGTCCTTTTTTGAATTGCTTCAATGAAAGATAGACTTAAATAGTTTATTAAATAAAATGCTTAAGACTGATTATATTTCTAGGTCTTATGAATTTATCTCAGTTGTCTTTGATAATTGATAGTATTTAGAAACATCAAAATGGTAACTGTATTTTCTGATTCTCGGAGGAAAAGTACATTCAGAAGGTCAGCACTAGGTTGGAACAGAATCGTATGAACTTGTGTTAGTCGTATATTATTTTTATAAGAAAGTCTCTTTATGCTCTATAAGAAACTTTTTATAAATTTCATTAATAAATAAAAAATAAAGAGCCTGTGTATGAATAAATTATGAAATTGCTTCCCTTGATAATTTTTTTAAGTTTCTAAAAATAGTTCATGCATTCATCTACAAACTTAATGCAGTTAGAAGCACCATGGAGAGTGTCATTATGGTGTGTGTTTGTTGGTAGAGACAGGCAGACAGAAGGAAGCACAAGGACGGGAGGTGTAAAGGCCCTACGTGTAGATCACTCAGTCAATGCAGATTATTTACAGTGTTTTTCTTGATTGCCGTAGATGGTGTAATGTCAACGTGGGACAAAATTTATAGACAAAATGCAAAGTAGTCAGACGGCCTTCTGGAGTGGAGCTGATCACTTTAATATGCTAATATATCATCACTGTTTCTAGGCCCTGCTTCCTCTATTACTCATATATCACCTTAAGTTGTTTACATGTCTGCCTCAATACCAGCTTGTGAGTCTTTTTTCTTTAGGTTTGGCTTGACTCATGTCTGGTTTAACTTATTTTCCCTTGCACTTAGTGTGCTTCTTGATGCAAAGTATAATATAAGGATTTAATATTTTTTTACCTTTTCATTGGAAAAAATATCATATTCCAAGAATTGTACCTATAAGATCCAATAGAATTATACACATGAAAATCCAATCATGGAAGTTTCTGTGGAAACTCCCTTCATATTGTTACAAGCTGGATAACTGATTGAAATCTGGCATTTGGGCATGTTTACACCAAGGGGATTAGTAAGCAGTGCAAATCACTGCTCCCACCATACTGGCTGTTAAACATTTATTAGCACAACACTTCTGTGTTTTCTACATTTGCTCTCTTGCAGGACTAGTTGGGGGACCTAGAAGGACTAGAATTTTCCTTTTTTATGTCTGACCTTTAAAATATTTTTTAAAACTCTATGTGGCTGGGCTTTTAGCCTGTACCATTTTCTGTCCCCCACCCTCAAGTGACAGCAAGGCTTATTCAGATTTAGACTTTAACTAAAGGAAGTCAGTTTTTGTTACAAGCTTGTAATTGATAACATTAGAAAAGGAAAAAGCAAGAATTTCAGAACTAGAGTTGACATCCCCACTCCGTCACTTAGCTCTGCATCTTTGGAGAAGGTACTTAACCTGGTTAATCCTCTATCCTAAAATCTGTAAAGGATATAATAAAACCAATGACAGGAGTTTACCTTGAGGATTATATGAGATTGTGTATCTAAAATATCTGAGTTCCTTCTACGGAATAGGTAAACAATAAGCATAGCTATTATATTATGCCAGGCTTTTCTTTTAGGATTAGAAGTAGACATTTACTGTAAGAAGCACCTGTGTGCTTAAACATGAATCAGAGAAAAAGGGCCTGGAATAGAGGTCAGATCTTATTATTTAAAGGTGGTAGGTCCCAAGAAGAATTTGATGAATCTGTTTTTTTCCACTTCTGAAAGAGAATAATGACAACTTGCTCGCTTTCCTCAGAGTATGATTTAAAGAATCCTAAGTGACATAAATATAGAAAAACTTTGAAAACAAATATAAAAACATGTACCAACAGGCAACTTAAATATGCATGTTTCTTTAACAAACAACTCCACTTCTTTCACTGCAAATGATTCTTGGAAATGAATATACACAGAATGTTCATAACATAAATACCTGTAGTTGTATAATGCATAAGAAAATAGAAAAGAAGTTAAATATTCAGGTACAATGAAAAAAGTAGATTAATATATAGACCTATGGCAGAATTGCCTACAGATTTAAAAGCATTGTATAATAAACCTAAAAGGATAGATCTCACATTATTATAAGTGAGGGTTAGAATTTTTGGAGATTTTTTCTCTTCACTTCTGTACATATTTGAATTACTTCATAATTAATATATATAATACTAATGTTGTATAATAGAATAAAGTAATGAATGTTTTACAAAGTATTTTTCATTTATATGTGCTATAATATACTGTTTAGAAAAAAGTAAATCAAAAACTTGAGAAGACAGTGCATTAAATATGAAGAATATAACAGCAATGCCATTATGTTAACAGGATAAGACATGAATAAATTTTGGGTGCATGTGCATATGCATTGTCTTTTATAAAGTTTTTGCATTGAGCGTATGTTACTTTCATTATTAGAAGAAGAGAAAAAATGAGAAGGACCAATATTTAAGTATCAACATAATTATCATCCTACAAACAATATTAATCATTCAAATAAATCCATTTTGCTAGTTTACTCCAGTTGACTCTAGAAAGATCATCAGCTGATCTCTGGAGGCTCTTGGACAAGAGCTCACTGTATACCTTGAAAATTACCTAATACATGTAACTCTTTATTTTCCTTTTCATATTAATCTGGTGTGTGGACAGGGGAGTAATTCAGTAGAAATCAGACCTTCTAAGTCCAGTGAAGTAGTGTTTCTCCTGATTTTAGAAAGGCATTTCTTTCTTTGGGTTCTGATATTCCTGTTTATTGTATGCACTGATAAAGGAAGAGGGTCTATGGTGATGGAGAGGGTGTGGGAGACAGGTGAAGCAGGGAACTTATATGGCTACTGAAAGAAAATATTCTCAGAGTGTGTGTCATGGACTGCCTTTTCCTCTTCCTAGGTCATTGACATTCTCGCTTCTACTGACATAAATACATGTCCTGGAAATGACAGATCAAATTTTCAAGACTTATTTTCTTTTCATATTGGAAATTTAGTCGCCATATTGGCAGTGCCCTAAACGAAAATCTAAGAGTATTACTTCTTGTGGTGCTTTGATCTCTCCTCTCTCCTGACTTGTAAGTGTAGAATAGCTCCATCTGTTTTCCATATTATAAAACACCCCACTTTTACTTTGATAAGTTATTCCCACTTTAATTTGCTAGTCTGCTTCTCTTGCTTATAACAAAAAGATGTGAACTAATGAAAAAATGTGTCTATATGTATCCATTTTCCTATGAATGAATCTAGTTTCTCTTTCTTTATGGCTGAGTAGTACTCCATTTTATAGAAAAACCACATCTTATTTATCCTATTTCCAACTGATGGGCAAATAGGCTGTTTCCAAGATTTAGCTATTACAAACTGTGCTGCTATAAACATTGGTGCGCATATGTCACTGTGGTATGAGAGGATATACTCCTAAGTGAAATAAATAAGTCAAACATGTGTAAATACCGAATAGTTTCTCTGGTGTGAAAAACTATAATAGTACCTAAGATCCTAATGAGATAATTGACCATATGAAATAGGAAGAAAAGGGCTAAAGGTGTAGGGAAAATGGGAAGGATGGGGGAAGGTAATAAGGGAAAAGAAAAAAAAACATGAGAAAATGAAAATATGGAAATAAAGTATTTGTAAATGGGGAGGAGAAGAGGGGGTGAAGGGAGGGCACAGACGAGGGGAAAAAATGAGAACCAAGACCTGTCATGTAAAGGTACAAGATCCCAATGAAATTGTACTGTATACCTAAAATGTGCCAATAAATTCAATAAAAAAAATGTTTCTATAAAAGAGCCAGCCATGGGTTGGATAAAGATTACAAGATTACCCAGCTTCATGTTAACCATGTCACTGATAATTATCATGGATCTACTTATCCCCAAATCTGCATTTATGAAATACGCAAAACTAACTGTTAAGGAATTCCTGGAGTAGAGGGCATGTCAGGAAAGATGATCTAACCCACCATAAGTGTGTATCATATGTTGAAAATAGGCAGGCAAGACAATAAGAAAATTTCCTGGTTACAGAGAAGCACAGATTAATGCCTGCAGTCTTTTGAGTCTAGCCAATCAAGGAGAAAAAATTATGGTATGAGGGCGGCAGTGAATATAAAAGAGCCAATAATTCTTAAAGAACCCATGCATGGTGAAAACTATACTTGTGGTGTGAAAAAAAATCAGTTAACATTGTTATAATGTTTTCATGTCTGGGAGAGATGTTATTTCTGTGCTTAATCTAATGTCTATACCCATGATTTCTGTCCTGATTTTTGAATAGGCCATGACATCCTCAATTACCTCAAGATACAGTGAAAATCCATCAAAGATTCTTGAAGCAGAACTAAATGTCGTACCTGCTAATTATAAAAATAAATGCAGCTAAGAGATAGTTTATGTCATTGAATTAAATGGATGGATTTTAAACGTTGCTTGTTCATGGAGAGTTGGAACTGCTGATTTGGGAACTGCAGGGTAAAACAAATATATCAAAAGATGCAGGCAGAGAAAGCTCTGCTAGTGATAGGGAGAGATTGAGAGCTGGTGACAAAAGCTGTTGAGTTGAGAACACCTTGCCACTTATTATAGTTAAGATAGCTTGCCTTGCCTTGGGCTCTTTATTTTAATGTAGACGTCTAAGAGTGAGTAGGTGATTGAGAGAAGCAGAGAGAGGTTATGTGTCTTCACAGGGCAAGGTGGCAATTGAATGACTAGCAAACCCATCTCCTGTGATGTTAATATATACACTCATTGTTCCACCCTCTTTTCCATTAATGGTAAACAACATTTGTCACTTGCAGTAGACTGCTTTTCTCTCCCCCACTGATGATGAGCATTTGTATTTCAAGTACCAAAGCTTAGGCTGCAGAAGCAAGAGACCTAGAAAAGATGTATGCAGTGGGTGGAAAAAGAGAGCAGGACAAGGTTTGCATGTACAATTCAGCAAATCATTCATAAGTCTGGCCTCCATGACAGGAGATGGCCTAATGCCTCATTAATTCCCACAGAGATGACGATGATGTATCACCCCCTTTCAATCTGAAACTAAGTAATGCATTAAAAAAAAAACTAATTCACACGTTTAATGCGTTCATTAAGCTATTATAGTCTTTCAGCAAGAGATTTAATAGCAAATTAACATTTCTTTAAATAAGAAAAATCCTCCCCAAATCCAGAGTTATTATAATTATTCTGTGTTTTGAGGACAGTGGACTATAAGAGAAAACATTTGGCATGCGAGTGGGGGTGAGAAAGTCTATATGAGGTCTTTCCATTTATTATACAATTAGTCACCTCAGGGCATTATTTTCTTCCCATAACAAATCCTTCTAGGGAACAAAAGGATCCTTTCAAAAAGTCAAAGACAAAAGCTTCAAAGGCCCAATTTTGTGAATTGGTCAAGATTAACTGAGAAAAATATCTTAATAGTAAAGTTTTGAAACAAAGGAAATCAATTTCACTTAACATTCCAATATCAATATTTGCCTAATATTCATTTAGTTCTTATGTGTGAGGCACCAGACTAGATGATATAAGTTTGATGTAATATAAACAGAGAAAAAAACATAATCATGTATTCTTTGTCTGTAAAAGGATTTGTTTAATATCTACTTTTTGATGTATATCATGTTGAATAAAATGAATAAATCACGGCTCGTTTTCTTGAGGAAGTTACAGATGATTAGAGAAGATAAGCATGGGAGTAGAAAATCCATATACAATTTACAAAATCTTTTTCTTTTCATGAAGGAACAGCTTTATTATGAACTTGATTTGACATGCAAAGTTATAATGACCATTTCACTTACAATTAACTCATTTTAAATATCTCATTACAAATGTACACTATCCAAAATCCCAGAAGGCATGTAAACAAGTAAAAGGCTGCTGCCCACCTTGGAAAAGACAGAAGAGAATTACTGAAATGGGCCACAGACATGTACGTATTTGACTCTGTATCTAGGGCAGAAAAGGATATCATACTACAGACATTATTGATCCAGTGAATCATGTATAGTTGGTTGTCTCCATTACCTTTACCTCCTTGCTGAGACAAAATACTTGACACCCAAAGTTAAAAGAGGAATGGATTTATTTAGCTCACAGTTTGTAGAGGTTTCAGTCTATAATTGGCTGGCTCTAAGGCAGAGTGGCACATGGCAGAGAGGCACTGCAGAGAAGAAACAGTTCGTGGTGCCCACACAGTAGCAAAGATAAGAGAAAATTAACAGTCTTTTTGCCCCTTTTATTTTATCTAGACTATGTAGATTAGGGTGGTGCCAAACCAATCCGTGTGCTAGTTTAGTAATCACAGGCCCTTAATCCCAGCCTCATGCACTCTGAATTCAGCCACGTCTGACAGCATGAGACTTTATTGAGATTTCTAGGCCCCAAACCATAACACTGGCCCTTGTTATAAATGGCAAAATTGGACTCACTTTTCTTTACTTTGTGAAGGAGCTGGTGGCTGGTGTCCTTCTTTTGCCCTTTGAAATTATCACTCAGCACATGGGCATTACACTCACTCATTCCAAATGGCACAACAGATAAGAATATAACATGTTCACAATGGGGCCAAAAGGTGGCTCTGATTTGAATTTGATCCTCCTGCTGGCTTGAACCACTGCAAGTACATCGTGGCTGTAATAGAGCTAATTGTAATGCAGCAGTAGTAAACGAATATTATATACACAGGAAATTTTGTTTCTTATAAGTTTTCCATATTAAAATTTAGAGTATTAATGATAAGCGATTAGCCCATGAAGAAATGCCATGGGAGCAAATAACTCACAAAAACATTCAGTTGTAGAAGCTTAGGATTGGAAAGGAATGCACACAAACAATGTAGAGAATATTATCAAAAATTATCTGAAAAAAAATGGGTGCTGTTGTGGCTGCAACAAAAGCCAAATGAGTCATGATGTTTTGTGCATTTCACACAAATCAGCAGCCTTCAGGCATAAAATGTTTTAAGGGAATTCACAAAAATATTTTTTTAATTTAAAGAAGTACATAACTGTTGATTGTATAATTTTATTTATTAATATTATTAATATTTATAGTTAGGTAGTAAATATTCAAATTCAAGGAACTAACTAGGTTTAGTCTAGTGATATAATTTTAAAATTAATTTTGAGAGTAAAAAGACTGAAAAAAGTGATGAGATCTATTTGTACAACCATTGGAACAAGCGTCATGATGGTACAGTCATGTGTGAGGCTCATAACAGCAAGAACATGTTAAACTTTTTCACAAAACAGATAACCTGAAATGTATGGACAATATTCATGGTTGGTCTGTAATTGATGTCAACGTTGTCCTTTTGGAGCACAATTCATTGACCCCACAAAACATGACAGGATAAGAAACTCACACTTGAAAGACAGCATCCTTGTTCCAAGACTGTTGGATTCCAGGTGCATTTGTCACCAATTTTAACTTCCGTGCCATTGGCAAAGGGCCATCTTCTCATTCCAGCAATTAACCTATTTCAGGACACATAGAAATCACTTCTGGCTCAAGTCCCCAAGAGTTCCAGAAAAACAGAGAAAGGAGGAGGGACCCTAAGTCTTCATCTTATCAGAGCTCAAGACACAGGCAATCAGAGGGAACAGAAAATGTTCCAATTTACTAAATTTTAAATTATAGAAACAAACAAAATGCTGTGAGGACAAAGATGAAGAAAGTTCTAATTCCAATGAGATATCTGGGGACAGCTTTGTGCATGGGGTGAAGGTGAGAGTGGAAATTTTTAAAGGTGGAATGTATTAGGCATTCAGGGAGGAGTGGAAGACTATTCCAAATTCACTGACATCATGACAAAATGTGCACAACTAATAGATATAATAATAACTCCAAATTCATTGTTACTTGGTTCCAGTAGGCAGCAGGATGAATTCCTAAATCAATGAGTATTAGACAAATTGCTTTGGCTACAAAAGGTACTAGGCAGTTAATAGCAATAAGCCTTGCTTGTGCATTAAGTACCAAATTATTCACATCAGAATGTATCAAGTTCCAAATTTCACAAGATTCAAAGCAGCAGAGAACCAAGGTATGGCTATAATTCGAAAGGGAAAAATAAAAACAAATGCTTTGGCTTGGTTCCTGTCTTCATTTTGGCTGCTTTAACAAAATAGCATACAGTTGGTAGCTTAAACAATAGATATTTATTTCATTCAGTTCTGGAGATGGGGAATTCCAAGATAAAGGTGCTAACAAATGTGCTATCTGGCAAGAGCCCTTTTTATTGGTCAGCTTTTCATTGCTGTGATAAGATACCTGAGAAAATCAGGTACCTGAGAAGAGAGGAGAGAGACATAATTTGGATCACAGTTTCAGAAATTTCAGTTCATAGCCTTTGGGATCTATTGTTCCTGGGCCTGTGGTGAGGTAGAAGATCGCAAAGCAGAGCTGCTGACTTCATGGTGGTCAAGAATCAGAGAGAGGAAGAGCAAGAGCAGAAGGGGCTGGGAACAAGATATACCCTTCAAGGACCTGCCTCCAGTGACCTATCTCTAGCAATTAGATGCCAAGTACTAAAAATTTCTACCACTTCTCAATAGTCTGGCAAACTATGAATCCCTCAGTGGAAAAATACTGATAAGAACAGATTTCCTGTAATCTGGTCATTTCCTGAATGTCACTCCATTGGACACTGCTGCTCTGGGATCCAAGCCTTCAACAGAGGAGCTTTAGACTGATGTTTCAAATCCAAACCATAGAATCCTCTTTCTCCTTTCTAGAAATCCATCTTTTTACTGTGGCCTCACACAGCAGAAAGCGCATAAGCGAGTTCTTGGGTCCTCTTTCTTAAGGGGACTGATCCCACCCATGATAGTTCTACTCTCACGACCCAATTATCTCTGAGAGGCTTCCCCTGCTACCTCTGTCACATTGTGGGTCACAATTTCAATATGAGAATTTTGTAAGGACAAATTCAAGTCTGCAGTAGCCATTCTTCTATACATTATTCAGCGTGTTTTCTCTCCGGACTTTAATGCATTTTATGATATGAGTTTGAATTCAGTTATTCTTTATAGAAGCAGAGGAAACAAGGAGATCATGCTACTTGATTAATGCCCACAATTAAATTAATGTAGCATTCTATTTAGCCATATAAATATTAGGTTCCAATTAGAAGAATTTTTTTAACTTTATGTGCTTAAGTATCTGAGTATGAAACAAAATCCAATGCATCCTATTACATAAAAGTGAGAATTTTTGTAAGAATTTAAATAGGTATATCACAAGGTCTTTGCCTCATATATTTCTATTACTATCCTGACCAATTGTCCTCCTTGTTTCTATCATTCGTATTGAATTATGTGCTTTCTCTTCTATAGGATGATCATATTGAATACATCGCTCCCTTAAGTACATGCCTTCAAAATAAAAGCAAAATGCTCTTTCTTTTAATCAATTATATTTAAAATTAAAATCTAGAGTAAAAATTGTTTTGTTAGCAAATGTATTAATAGCAGCAAGCATTACGTTTTTGTTATCATACACACACACACACACACACACACACATATATATATGTTTCTTGAATTTGAAGAAGATTCTTAAATTATTAATGGGAGATGAGTATGCTGATTGACAACTGAACAATGCCTGTTATTAATGTTATTCCATGTATGACAGACTTATCCCACCATTGTATACTTTGAAAATTCCTGGGGTGAACTTTGATTTGTCACCTCGGGAACCAAAGAAAGAAGAAATAAATTTTGAGAAATCTCAAACATCCATCTTTTTGGAAAAGAGTAAAGAATCAAATGAGTAAATAGCATTTACATCAATATGCAATGTCTACCAGCACACCCAGACTTTGAAGAACATCTGTCTTCCTGCCACTAATGATTCTGTTCCAGATGTAATCCCAATATGTTTGCGAATGGGGAGCAGAGGGGTTAGCACAATTTACTTTGCAAGCAGTTGGCAGTTATCTTAGCTTTTCTCCATTTAAAATATACATACATTTCAAGATATGTTAGAAATGATATGTTTGAAATGACAGTAAAATAAATCTAAAATTGCCTTTGGCTTTGCTCTGATGTTCATCTTCTTAAAAATAGAGACAATATGGTGTAATGGCAAGAATATGTGGATTTGGGGATCGGGCATGAATTTGAAGTCGAGCTGATCAACAGCTTGTCACATAGCAATATGAACTTTTAGGCCTCTGATTTATCGTATGATCTTGAAAAAAAGGACATTGTTTTAATAATAGTAAGAATAGTTGAGTGTTATTTGTTCTATATCAGGGTTTGTTCTAAGTAATTTAGATTGAATTATTCTTTTATAATCTTCATGTCGGCCTTACAAATTTTATGCTATTAATATTCCAACTTCAGGAGTGAGAAAACTGAGACAAACTGAGAAAGCTCAGTCTGCCCCAAAACTCAGAGAATGAATGGTAAACTGTCCAACATTAGTTTGGAACTTCACCTCAAAGCAGAAACATGCTACTGTCTTATGTTCAGTAAGGCTTTCACAGAAACATGGATGTGGTCGCTAGCAAACAGCAGCAGTATCACTAATAAAAAGAACATGTAACATGTGCTAGATGTTTACTATGCATTTGATACTGTTCTGAGATTAGGGTGGTTCACATCTGACATTCCCACTACAATCCTTTGAGGTAGATCTTTTCACAGCTAAGGGAAAGGAGGTACAAAATATTAAGCTGTAGTTCACAATTATGAAAAGGTAAAATGAGAATTTTATTCCAGACATTCCAACTCTGGATACTGATTTTTTGGCTGCTGTTGTTTTTCTAGTATTTCTTCAATGAAAACCAAATGAGTAAATGTTCCCTTTATAAGTCCAATTGATCTTTGTAAAATGGCTGTAATTAATGATAGCTACTAATTCACTGAAATATGAAGATCATAAAATTGTGGAGGTGGCCAGGTGTGGTGGCTCATGCCTGTAATCCCAGCACTCGGGAGGCTGAAGCAGGAGGATCACTGTGAGTTCCAGACCAGCCCGGGCTGCATAGTGAGTTCCAGGTCAGTCTCAACTATACAATGAGACCCTGTCTCAAAAAACAAAAACAAAAACAAAATTGTGGAGGTAGGTAACATTCTCATTCTCATTTTATGATGACAATGACATTGGAAAAAATGTCCTGTAGTTTCACCAATTTATTTATGGAAGGGTTCAATGGAGATTGACACATGGCTTCAGAATTTAAATGCTCTGTTCCCGTGTTTGCTGGGTTGCCTCATCTAGAGTACGGATGTCTTGTTCAAATATTCTTCTGTATTGGATGTTTTGTGATTATAGACAATGTTGTTCCCTAGACCACATATTCCTTAATTTACTATAACGACTTGGCGATACATATATTCAATTTAGTGTGAGGAAAGGGTAAAAGGTGAGTCGCTGGGTTGCTCAAAAAGTTACTGAAAGCCATTTACAGCCTGAGACATGGAGAGTGCTGGAAGAGAGATGACATATTAAAATTCAAATGTATCTTTCTGGCAGCAAACTATCTCTGGGTCCTAGGAAGCCCGAGTCTGGGTGAGACGAAGAGTAATGAAGCCCTGCGTCTCATGTCATTGACTCTGGCATTTCAAACACCACATTCATAACAGTAGACACAAGCGGCTGGGTTCTTCTCTACTTCACTAAATTGAAATCGTTCCACAGGGGAATATGGTAACTGGGATGAAAGAAAAATAACATTCTTTTCTCCGCTGTAAAAACAGGAGTTCCTGATGATATGGTTCAAAAAAGTAACATCTGGAAATAGTGTTGGGACACGGTGACATTGGGCTTAACTCATGCTTCTTTAAAGATATCCAGTATCTTAGATGGTGCAGATGTGTATTATTAGTGTGTGCGTTTGTGTGTGTGTGTGTGTGTGTGTGTGTGTGTGTGTGAAGCAACGGTGAAATTTAAGACTGCTGAGGAGATACTCTCATTTCAGCAATTCCCATTGTGCATCGGTGTGGACTTTTAGCTGCTTAAAAAAACACACACACACACAGAGACCCATTAGTAAGTTCAAAAGATTAAATGCATCTCTTTATATAAAGCCCAAGAGTACTAACTTTAGAAAAGATAGGCTATAGGGATAACCAACTTATAAAAAGAAGTCATAATTTCCCTCCCAAGTTTCTCTTTCTGCCTTTTCTATTTTGATTCTATTATCTTAGAGTTTTTATTGACCTGTGATCACAATAATGCTTCCAATATCTCCTGGGGTTACTTCTTTCTTAGTTCCTATTTGGCAGAGAAAAAGTGAGTCTGTCTTCCTGCTAGCTTTAAGAAGTCTGTGGTTGACATGAGTTAGGCCAAGTATCTACTACCAAAAAAAAAATCTTTCCAGGAGAATAAATCATCTTATTTTGTTAGACCATCCCTAGAAGTACAGATATACTTACTTCCAGAAAAACTCGCAGATTGGTAGTGGAGGAAGGATGCCTCCATTCAGATGATATGTGAGATTTTTGCAGAAGGAATGTGAATGGATGCTTGGTAAAAAAAATAAATTTTGTTCAATGCACCTATCCTTCTATTAGTTATCAAGGACATAGTGACTAATTAAATTTGAATCAGTCTCAGAGCAGAAAGATCCGTTATAGCTCATTCATCTAGCCTGGAGATTGCCCGTTCATGGTCCAAGCCCTGGATTTATACCAAAAATGTGTTTTTCTGACACTTATATAGATCAACTCTCAGTATAATTTAATCAGATATTTTTGAAAGATCAGTTTTTCAGTTTTTTCTGAGAAATTGTAGATATAGCCAGCAACTCTGAGCAAACATTCTGGCTTAGCAATTATTACTTGGAAATGAGCAGTTGCTTTATCCTTTAGCCAAATATACATGTATCAGTTTACTATCGTCTGAATTTTTTGTATCACCTTCCTGTTATCATTTAGATCTAAAATGTCTTCTAAAGGTTTCATGCTCAGAGGTGAAGTTTTGGAAGGTGATTGTGTCTGTACTGTTAGGATTTGGGGCCTAATCAGAAAAAGCAGATCACATCAGGCTATCATTTGCAAGGATGCAGTTTTGTTCCATCCCCATCCTTGATTCCCTGTGTCCTGGCCATTATGTAGTGAACAGTTTTCTAACGCCATGCCTTTCTGCCATGCTGTTTCTCCCTGGGACCCAATCATGGACTGAGTTCACTGAAAGTGTGAGCCAAAATAAATCTCTTCTTGAAGTGTTTGGTGTTCAGTATTTCATTCCAAGGAAAGAAAAGTAACTGAAGTAGGATATTGACAGTCACCTTGCTGAGACTGTATTTGACTGTGTGATTCAAAAAGCCTTTGGAACTGATTTGAAGGTATTCAGAAAAGTTTGGAGAAGCTGGCCAGAGAAGACCCAGAATGCTATAAGCAGTGCTTAAAGATTGATACTAGTCAAACTCAGAAGTCTAGCATGCTGATAAGAGTATGAAGTTCAAGTGGTTTCATTTGGGGACAAGTACTCCTTTAGTAGTTGGATTCAATATGTTCAACTCTGGTAGAAAATCTGTTTACATTCTGCCCATGTCCCCAAAATTCACATAAGACTATGACTAAGGACAACTGTCTAATTAAGCTGGGGAAGGAAACTTCAAGGCATCGCAATGTTCAGATTGCAACACATGTATTTCTCTTTGGATTTAGTCAGGTCTATGGTGAAAACTAGGAGCAAAAAATATTTCTTTTAAATAGGGATGCATACCTAAGAACGTGCTTTGAGTCTCAAAGGAGACTTTGGACATGGACTTTTCAACAATTTTGGAACTGGTAAGGCCTTGTTGACTCTTAGAGATGGTGTAAGTCCATCTTGTACAGTAAAATGGATATGAGTTTTTGAGGTCAGAAGTAGAATATTATGATTTAGATCTAAAATGTCACCCCCAAAGTTTCAAGTTCAGAGGCTGGACTTGTAGATGATTGGACGATCAGGGTGTGGTGCTCTGTGATGTTCTGCAGTGGAGTCTTGAAAGAGGCAGATAGCTGAATGTTTGTGATCTTCTCTAGGCTCTATCCCTCTCTTTCTGCACACTAGCTGCCAAGGGATATACAGTCTTTGCCATACAGTTACCACCTTGGAGTAATCCAACCAAGTAGTGAATCCACCACAAGTATGAGCCCAATTTATCTGCTCCTTTAAGTTGTGGATGTCAGGTATTTTGTCTCAGCAATGGAAAAATATCTAGCACATTTTTCAACAAACAATTGCAGTCTAAGTCATCAGAATTCAATATATTTTCCCAATGACAGTTTTGAAATGAAGAGGTGTTTATTAAAAAGGGGAAGTGTATAGAACTAAAACTTCACGTGAATCAAGCAAATGGAAGCAGATACCTTCTTTGCAGAAGTAAAACAATAGCGTTGAAAGTTTTATAAGCAAACATGCGATGTACGTTATTTATTTAAATTAAGAAAAGTAGGCTGTTTACTTTGAGTCTAAATCAACTGAATTTGTCATCACTTTACGGATGATGAAATCAAAATTACAGAAGTGGAAGATTGCTGAAAAGGAATATTGTTTTGTTTCTCCCACTAACCTCCTAACACATATGTGCCATAAACCCACTGTGAGGGCAAAGGGAGACACTTTGATTTTACCTACTTGGATTGTAAAAGTGAGGTAAATAGTTACTGAAAATAATATCTCAGAAGTAATCCTATCAACACTAAAACAAAATGATTATTTTTCTTTCTTCTCTATCTTACTACTCAATATGTTATATTTTAATCAGGGCATATACGTAGCAATGGGTCTTACTTTATTGAATTGTCTCATAAGCTTTTTGTTTTGTTTTGTTTTAATGTAGTATTCATCACCATCAAATGTATGAATAACAGCTCAAGAAATAATGTACAACTTTTTGTAACCATTCCCTTTCCCCTGTTTTCTAGACATTTCTTTCTCTCTCATTTTTTGGTGTTTTCCAATTCTCCGTAAAAGGCTTCCAAAGAAACTTTCCAGCCTCCTAAGAATCCAGAGAAAAAAGAAAATGTTACAGCAGGGTTCTGGGGTTAAAGATCTTAATCTGGCTTTCAGAAATTGGTAAGTTTAGAGAAAAAAAAGCCAAAGAATTGGGAGTAGCCAGGGAAGTATAAGGAGCTAGTGATCTTTTAAGAATAGTTCTATACCATTTAGAGAGCAATCTCAAAATCTTTAATACTATGATTTAAATCTAAAATGACACCCCCAACACTTTATGCTCAGAGGCTGGACTTGTAGGTGATTGGACTGTCAGCATATGATACTCTGTTCTGCAGTGGGGTCTTGAAAGAGGCAGGTAGGTGAATGTGTGTTGTCCAGATATCCTCATAAAGGTATGAATAGAGGAAAACTGATGAACTGATATGCTCTGATTCAGGACTCAATGATTTTTTTAATAGTATTATTATCATACTTGTTCTTTCTTTGGTTGGGTATTGACTCTTCTATGTCTTTAAGCAGGCTTCCTTTATGGCACCTTTGAAAATGCTACAAGTATCAGCTTTTGCATTCTTTTATTACCACTAGAAGCAAGGAAAGAGACAATATTTCCAGGCAGAAGAATCTCAGAGAAGCAAGACCAGTTTTGTTTCATGTTCCCATGAATCCATTCCCAAAATATGTATGGTGATCACTGGTGTAGAATATTCATTTGTTCCTCATGCGCTCATCTATTTGCTTGTTTGTTCTCATAAAAGATGCTGTGTGATCACTTATGAGATACTTAAGTGTATTTAAAAGATAAAAACAAAAAAGTAATAATGACATCTGAAAATGTTATATCGAAAGTGAAATAAGATGAGTTAGAATTTGAGGACAGAAATAATCAAGGCAAAAGATAAGAAAATGGTGGGGTCTTCTGTGTTTATTGAGTTCTTAAAGTATCCTAAACTAGTTGTATGAAATGAAATAATATTCAAGAAAACTAAATTTTATATTACAACTTGTTAAATTGATTGCATTTGAAAGAAACAAGGAGCAATGAAAGGAGCAGAAAATTGAATTCTAAAGGTTTGTAATCAATGTGCTATGTCTTTCATGAAACTTATGCTTGTGAGTTTTCATAATTAACATGGTCAATATTACAATCTCTTTTTTGTAGGGGAAAGTCATGCTTTATAGATTTATGGAAGAATCTCATAAAAGGATAAATTATTTGATAAATTTGAATGGTGTAAGCATTGACTTAGACAATTGGGATAAAATATGCACTTGAGAAATACATGTGGCTAGTCTGCTTTGAAAATACTGGCCTCTGTATCAAATTATTCTTCAGAAGATACAAAGTAGAAATATTTAACTATGCAGTATGAGTAGGCTGAATATTAGTAGCACCTAAGATATAAAACATGAATTATAATTCACATTTTGAAGGCACTTCGAGTATAGTCCCCATGGAGCATTCTTTTTTTTTTTTTTTTGATACCGGGGATTGAACTTGGGTCCTTGAGCTTGCAAGGCAGGCCACTGAACTGCTGAGCTAAATCCCCTGCCCCGGCATTTGTTTGCTTTATAGCAAGGTTTTTCAGTGCAATTAAGAATCAAGTAAATTTACAAAAGCTTTGATTTACTTACAGCTGGCCATGGCCACGGCAGTTCCATGAGAAGCAGCTCACCTGTGCTTTCCCCTTATCTGGTTGTTTAACTCAGGTCTTCATTGAGTATAACCTTGTGCACCTGATGAGAACACTTGCAACCCTGGCTGAGTCCATTTGAGCACATGGATGGGATGGTTGTCATTTATAGCGTGAAAGTGATTAATGTACATAAGCAACAAATTAATATTTAAAATTCAAAGTCTTTTTTATAAAATTTTTGTGTGTAATTTTTGTGCAAAAGCACTTCATAATTAGAATCCTATGAATGAAGAGTTTCTAACACTTATAGCCCAGCTCCATATTTCACAGCTTAAATAAACATGGGATGCCATGTACAGGAACCTATTAATTTCAATGAAGATAAATATATATATATATATATGTTTTGTTTTGGGTTTTTATATGTTTTGTTTGTTTTTTTGTTTGTTTTTTTGAGACAGGGTCTCACTATATAGTTGAGACTGACCTGGAGCTCACTATGTAGACCAAACTGGTCTCAAGCTGACAGCAATCCTCCTGCCTCAGCCTCCCGAGGGCTGGGATTATAGGTGAGCACCACCACACCAGGCCTAATGGAAGTAAATATTATATGTGATAAGCATGAGATTAAAATTAATAACATCAACACAAAATGAAAATAGGGAAAGAAGATTTAGGGAAGAGAAGGAGACGATGGGAAAAGAGTAGGGAATTAAAAAAAAAAAAAAAGAACCAATGGAAGGTGGAAGGTGGAGGTCCAGGACAGCCACTGTGCAGGGATCCTGTCCTTTCTTGGCCTCTCTCAAGCCAACTGGCGAGGACTGGTTAGTCACATATACACACCCCTGCTCACAGCCCTCCTGATTGTGCCAGTTCTTGGATCCACTCTGCAAAGGAACAGGTGGTCATAAAGCTCATTTTTCTGAGCTGCAGAAGATAAAACGCAAGTGAACAACTGCAGTAAAGGCACATCAGATCTCTAGAGTTGGTAAGTTGCAGAGATCACCACGTTCCATCAGAACTTTGAATATCTTCAGAGAGAGGGCAGAGGGAAACCTGTAGTAGAACCTTGCAGAGATCAACCCTGCAGGAGGTCAGGGAACTCCATTTGAGTCTTGCAGCCTAAATTCAGCCTGAATCTCAGGGGTCAGCCATCGGCTAGCTGATACTAAAGGACTTACTTCTGCACATGTCTGTGCACATTGTCTATTGTGACAGCAGAAGTATAGTCTGAAAGATGCCCTTCAAATTATTTTTCTTCTTTCTTTTTCTCATTCAACTCTGCAAATTCTTTTTTTTGTCTTCTTTCTCCAACTCAGTCTCTTGCTCCCCCACATTATTCGTCGCCCTTTCTTTTCCTGTTCCTGCCCTAACCCAGATTTCTTATTTTATTTTTTTTTCTTCTTTCTTTATTTTCTTTTCTTCTCTCATTCTCCTTCACTCAAGGGTACATAGTTTCAAAGGAAAGTGAACACTTTTTACCATGAAGTTTTTATATTCTTGTCCTTATTCTTCTACTCTGTCTTTCCCTCTTGTCTTCAACAGTTTCCTAAAGTTTGTTCAGTCATTCCTGTGTTCTCTGGCTTCACTTGATACTTTCTCCAATTCTTTTACCTATCTACTCCTCTCATCCTAACTCTATCTAAGCCCCCATGCCAAAGGGTAAAGATGCTATATAGAAAAGTTTATGTACTGTAAACATATTTTTTGCTGCACCATGATTTTGATTTAATTCACATGGTTTAGAGGTGATAGATTAATAACTACCACAAATGGTCAATTTGTAAGTTGTGCTCCATCCTACTGTGTTGCTGATTGTATCAATGAGTTGTGCTTTCTGATATTATGAAAATGACAATGTCTATGAGTCATTAGAAACTCAAGGGCTAAAGCACAACTATATCAGGAAGATTTAAGTAATAACCCAGGAATTAAACCAAGCACAACCCCAAAACAAAAATAAAAATGAGGAAACAAGCAACACACAAAAACAGACTTCCAGTTCACCAAAGCCAAACTATAGGGCAAAGAAGTTTGAAAAATCTGACAGTGAACCACTAGGACACCCTGAACTCATAGCACAGGAAGTAATAAAACAGATCAATCAAGTTCTAGACAAATTCAAAACAGAAATAATTTCCCAAATAACGCAGATATGGTGAGCAAAATGAAAGACATGATTAGAGAAGCTACGAAAAAAACTGAAAAAAATAGATAAGCTCAGGACCATGATAGAAGCCATGAAGGCCCAGCATAAGAATGAAATGGAAACCATGAAGGTCCAACATAGGAAAGAAATGGAATCCATGAAACAGATTCAGAGATATCCAAGAGATTAAAAACTCTATTGAAAGTTTTTGCAGCAGGATAAAAGAATGTGAAGATAGAATTTCAGATATAGAAGATAGAATTGCAGTCAGTGACCATGAAAAGAGAGGCCTCTTAAAATCAGTAAGGAAAAATGAGAAATCAATCTAACAACTCTTAGATGACGCAAAGAAGAATAACATAAGATGGATAGGAATTCATGAAGTAGCAGCAGAAAAGACAAATGACTTTAAAAAGTTGTTCACAGAATGAATGACAGAAAACTTCCCAAACAGAGGGGAAGAATTTGATATACAGATAAGTGATCCATACAGGACTCCAACTAGCCATGATTAAAAAAAAATCTACACCTAGACATATAATAATCAAGATCCCTGAAATCCAACAGAAAAACAAAATACTACAAGCAATAAAAGAAACAAATCATATCCAAAGGAAAGCCCCTCAGAATCACAGCAGACTTTTCAACACAAACCCTCAGGTCAAAGAGAGCCTGGAGTGAGGTATTTCAAGTCCTAAAAGAAAACAACCTCCAACCTAGACTGATGTATCCTGCAAAGCTCTTTTCCAAAATGGATGGGTAAATAAGATACTTCCATGACAAAGAACACCTGAGAAACTTCATGGATAACAAACCAGCACAAGGAATTTAAACAATATCCTAGAAAAAGCCAAGATAACAATGCCATGAAGCCCAAAAGAGTAAATCAAATGGGCAATGCAAGAATCTAAAGGAAGAGAGGGATAAATTAAAAAGAGTCAACAAAAGGAAAATAACATGACAATAATAAATCAGTACATATCAGTTATAACCATCAATGTCAATGGCCTTAATTCACCAATCAAGAGAAATAGACTGGCAGAATTGATTAAGAAGCAAAATCCAATCATACATTCTATGCAAGAAACACACCTTGTGCAAAAAGAAGCCCATAGACTGAAAGTGAAAGGATGGAAAACAGTTCTCCTTGAGAAAGGAGCCCAGAAAAAAGCAGGGGTAGCTGACTAATCTGCAGGCAAAATAAATTTCAAAACAAAACTGATTAAGAGAGACAAAGATGGACACTACATACTTGTAAAGGGAACAATTCCAGAGGAAGAAATGACAATCATAAATATATCTATGCAACAAATATTGATGCCCCAAACTATATAAAACAAATTTTAAATAACATGAAAAAGCAAATAAGCACAAACAGAATTTTAGTGGTGGACCTAAACACCCCACTATTATGAATAGACATATAATTTAGGCAAAAATTCAACAATAAAATACCAGAACTGAACCAAGCTTTTGAACATAGGGACTTAATAGACATCTATAGAGTGTTCCACCCCCACAAAATCAGAGTATACATTCTTTCTGGCTACACATGGGTCATTCTCCAAGAGAGACCACATAATAGCTCATAGACCAAGTTTGAATAAATGCAAAGGAATCAAAGTTATCCCCTGTGTATTATCAGACCATAGTGCAACTAAGGTGAAGATCAATAACATAAGAAACTTTAGGACTTTCACAAATACATGGAAATTGAACAACACTCTCCTGAACAATCAATGGGTCACAGAGGAAATTTAAGAAGAAATTAGACAGTTTTTACAAATAAATGATAATGCCAATAAAACATATAGGAATCTATGGGAAACAATGAAAGCAGTTCTACATAGAAAATTCATAGCAGTGAATGCCCATACTAGGAAAACAGAGTGAGCTCAAATAAACAACCTAATGATGAATATTAGACTCCTAGAAAAAGAAGAGCAAGAAAATCCCAAAGCTCATACAAGAGAGGACATTATAAAGATTAGAACAGAAATCAATGCAATGGAAACTAAGAGAACAATACAAAAAAAACATGAATCATGGAGTTGGTTTTTGAAAGAATAAATAAAACCAATAAACCCTTAGCTAACCTTGTCAAAAAAAGGAAAGACTCAGATTCATGCAATTAGGAATGAAAAAGTTGAAGTCACAACAGATCCAGCAGAAATCCAGATTATCATCAATACCTACTTTGAGAAACTGTACTCTAATAAGATGGAAAATGCAGAAGAAATGGACAGTGGAATCCTTATTTTTATTATTATTATTATTTTTTTTGGTACCTGGGATTGAACTTGTGTCCTCGTGCTTGCAAGGCAGGCCTGCTAAATCCCCAGCCCCTGGAATCTTGTTCTTGAAACTCCTGACACTTTACTGTCTGCATTTTTATTAGAGTTCTGGACTTCTGACTTCTGAGTACAATCTTCCATCAAGCTCAGCTTACGGCATCCCAGGGAATCTCTGACCAGGATTTCCAAATGTTTCCATACCCTTCCTGCAACTAGTTCCAAAGTCTTATGAACTATGTGGTCAGGTATGGTAACAGTGACAATTCTACTTCTCTGGTAGCACTTTCTCATCACTAGGACACAATACACAACACTCCCTATATAACTGAGAAGAAATTATATTGCCTCATGTCTTTAGTTCATGATTGTCTGGCTACAGGCAGAGGGACATAGAGGAAGAGCCTTGGCAGAATAAAGATATTCACATCAAGATGGCCAGGAGGCAAAGAGAGAAAAGAAAAGCCAGCAAGGAGCCAGAGAGGGAGATGTACTCTCTTGTAGGTCATGCCCTTCATGACCCATCTATTCTGAGCAACTCCTAACTCCAACAGCACAATAAACTCTGAACCTATGTGTTAACACATTCACTGATGAATTCACCATCCCTATAATCTGATCACCTTCTGAAATGAAAGCTCTATTTCTGAACACATGAAACTTAACAGATACTTAAGATCTAAACCACAACAAGTAGGTAACATATAGGGTATTACTATATATCCATACAAAAGACAGACATGGTCAGTCAGCTGAGAAGAGGAAAATGCAATTAGCAAACAGTGTAGTAAAGTGTGATGATGGAATAACCCAAAATGCCATGGCAAAATCACAGAGAATCACAGCAGGACCATAGAACATTGGCTACAGATTTCAGTTTTGAGTTCTTATAATAGGGCATATGGTAAAATTAAGATTTTTATGCAACAAATAAACTTTAGCAAAAATTCAACAAACAGAGGCTATTATACCTAGAAAACACAGCCTACCAACAGACCCCCAGGAAGCAGAGAAGCGTGTGCTAATATCACCTTACTAAATGCTGTCCCTTATGTCAAGATGAGAAACTCTGAAAGGAGTGGTGAGGGAAAATATTTGAGAAATGAAAAGTTCTTGAAATTCTCGCCACATTTAATAGCTAAAATTGTCACACCCCCAAAAAGATACATTGAATCACATACAATCAAATCAGTTCCTCAAACTGTGACATTATTAGGAAGTGTAATTATTGCAAATGTAATTAGTTAAGTTGAGGTTATACAGACCTCAGGCAGATCCCTTATCCAATATGTTTAATGCCCTTAGAAGGAGATGCCCATGTGAAGACAGAGACACAGCAAGGAGGTTATTTGATGATGGAGGATTGGAGGGATGAATCTTCAATACAAGGATTGCCCAAGGTCACTAACAAACAATGAGCAGGTAGGGATAGGAAAGGAAATATTCTTCTACAGGTTACAGAGGAAACACGACCTGGCCAATATCTTGTTAGCCTCCAAAAGTACAAAAAAACACATTTCTTTTCGTAAAGACACTGAGTTGGTTCTACTTTGCTATGGCATCCACAGACAATGAATACAAAGAATGGCATTTATCCTAGAAGAAAACAGGGAGCCGTGTAAAAAAATCTTAGATGGGAGACAGAGAAATCTACGATGCCTTTTGGGAGGCCAAAGAGATAATTTACATGGTGAATTGTTAGACAGAAAATTCGCAATAGACAACAGAGCAGATGTGAGATGTTTAGTCCAACAAACCTCAGAATTCAGCCAATAATAACAACATGTAATAATAGTAACGTGATGATGATAGAATAAAACCAAATATTACGGAGTGCTGCTCTTTGTTCAAACAAAAGATAAGCCCTTAAGTCAGAGTTACTTTTTATATAAACGCCCCTATAAAGCAACTACAATTTTTTTAAAAAACTACTATTCTGAAGAAGAAAATTGTCCAAGGACAAGTGGACATTAATTGTTCAAAATAAGATTCTAAAGTAAGTGATTTTTACTCCATAGTCTCTGATCTGTGTCACTTTCCTTTCCCATTTTAATCAATGTCAATGTGAACAGTTGAAACAAGGCAGTTATTTATATGAACAAATAAAACACTCCTTATAGATCAGCTCAGGTAAAGGAACAATGTATAGCATCATTCCTACAAAGAGGAATGTTAAAGTTTGGAGCAGGTGCAGGCCCATGAAAAGGGAAACTGCATTTCTTTTTATGGGGGACAGAAGATTGTGTGCTGTCCCAATATTAAATAAGCTTGGTCATTTCCTCTAAGTACTGCCCCTATCCTGTTTGAGCCATTCCGTGAATGACACACAGCTGCACTCCCTCCCCTGTGTTCCAGGAAAGCATCTGGAAATAAACAGCACTTAGCCTTGCTGCCTAGACAAAGGCATTGTTTTTTTAATAACACGTCTCTTTGGAAACCAACTCCAGACCTACTTCACAAGCCAGGCTGTGCTGACCCTAACATGATGCAGCCTCCTCGATTCTGCTGGGAAAAGGATTATAAGGAGTTGTGGTGGGCATTAAAGAGAAAGTAGAAAAAGACCTAAAGGTGACTTTGCAGAGAGCTCCTTAGAATGCAACACACAGGTTCTTAGTTAAGAATGCAGTTGGAAGGACTCACAGTTCACTTAAATTCAGTGTGTGTGTGTGTGTGTGTGTGTGTGTGTGTGTGTGTGTGTGTGTGTGACATGGTCTGTAAATTCAGAAGTAAAATATCATCCCCCCAGTGTAATGATTTCACAATTTCTGTTGATGCCCACTAGTATTTATATTATGCAAGTGACAAGGCAGGGGAAGACAGAGGTTTCGGAAGTATAATAAAACAGAGGAATATAAAATAAACATCAATTTTATTCCTGATTCTAGAGTCAGTGAGTCACTTCAGTGATTATACCTGGGTCAGTAGGGTTCATTCATGCGCTGGAGGCCAATGGTATTTTGGTCAGGTGGCTGCAGACTTTAGGAGGATGCTGTCTCATGTCGAGAGCCTTTTCCGGGAAAACTAGGCTGATTCAGCTGTGCCTCACTTGCTTGATTCTCTAGCAGCATAGAGCATGAATTTACAGGTGCCTCTATGTGGTCCACTGCTGCGATCCAGATACCAGTAAAATACTTTTTATGTTAACCCTCATAAGTATTCTGTAATAATTTTGAAAATAATCTGCATTAGGAACCATTTAATATCATATTTTATTTAAGATCACATATGAAAATAGAGAGCTAGAATTTGAAGTCAAGATAACATTTGACTATGTGTTTCCTCTTTCGGTTGAATGATAGGGAACTAGAATCTGACAGAATGAGGGCAGGGACTCATGAAAGCAAGGAATTCCAAGCCTCTCTGGGACCTGTTACCCCAGTGCTGGTTATGTCAGATTAGGTTAAATCTCATTATTTACTCTAAAATGCTTCCAGAGTACACAGTTCTTCTTCATAACACTTCATATGGTCATATTTGTTCCATTACCAGTCTTCCCTCTAGAGAAAGAATAGGCTTGTTTTTCCTGGATAGCGCTAGACAGTACTTATTATAGAAGTAGATTATAGAGTCTCTATATTTAAATAAAACAGTGGTGAAAATATGAAAAAATTTAGATACATCCATGGTATAATAAAATTTTACTCATAAAACATAAGGTGGACTTGCTTGATTCGTGAGCCGTGATTGCTGATCCTCTTCCTAAATGCATGTCAGTAGAAATTTTTATTTATTTTTCACTACTGGGTCTCTACCATAAGCATGGCAGTGGTGCACCGGATATGAAAAGTAAATATTTGTTCAATGGATCAAAGAGTAAAATTTGCCAACTTGAACATTTTTTGACAATGGATGTGACATGTTTATGATCTGGAGATGTCAGTACTTGAATTTAAGTCTGAACTCGCAGCCTAACCACACTGCACATAATTGCAGGATGACTTCTCATGAGTTTACTCAGAGAGTAGAGCAGACCCAGGTCTCTCAGTTTTGCCTACCAAGAGGTCAACGCATTCAGAAAGAGATCAATCGGTATAGGTGGGGAAATCTAATGTACGACCTTGCTAGTGCATGTCTAACCACTCATGTTTATTAGATTTTTATGATTTGCATTAAAACTATCTGAATGTTTCACAGAACATCTGTTTCCTTATTTTTTCCAGCTTCTAGAGGTCACCTGTATTCCTTTGTTCATGGCCCCTGTCCTTTAAAAGATCTCCATAATATCGAATTACAAGAAATTCTACTTTCTAAAGAAGTAATTGCATATGAATTTCCTGTAGTACTCATTTGTTTTTCAAAATGTAGGATTATACATGTGTCCACTGTTTCTCAAGACAGCTCCCTGTTAATAATTTCTTGCCATAGCAAGGCAGCCAGATATAGGACTGTGGCACAAAACATGTTGAACATAGGAAGGAAGAATAACCAGAACCCAGAATTGTAACTGGGTTAGTGGGCACACCTGTCCATTGTTGATCTCAGGACTCTTTATCTAAAGAAAAAGACTGTAGATTGCAAATAGGCTTAGTGTCTTTCTTCAAGAGATCTTAAACATAAAAGAGGTACCATAGTTGTGAATTTAAATAAGTAGAAATAAGAATTAATTACTTTCCTAAAATTTCCTAGAATGAGCAAGAAATGTTGAATGAGGACAGACTATATTCTTGACTTACTACACATGGCTCTGAATTTAATCTAGAAGTAAATGAGGTTTGTTGGAATAGGAGCAGAAAGATATCAGTCCTAAGATAACTAGAGTATTTTTGAACCAGAAAAACCTGGGTGAAATCTCTGTAAATACCTCTCTCATGACCATTTTAAAATTATCATTAGCAACTTCTATAGGTCTTAATTCTTTCTATTGTTGAATAAAATGATATTAATACTTATCTCATAGGCTTATTATGAAAATTAAATTACATAATGCCTCTTAAGTGTATAGTATCAAATAAATATTGGCAACTTCTATTAATTAGCAACACCTTACATTAGCAACAGATTTGGAGACTCAAGTTTTCTAGGGATAGCTTGGAGGTGTTTGTATTAGAAAAATAAGGTATAGGACTTTTTTTAAAAAGCTAAAAAAGTCGAGTAAGCACATTGATAAATAGTTTGAAGTGAAAGCAATTTCTGACTCTGAACCCTTAGGCTGTCTTCTCTCTCTTTGGTTGACTGTCAAGCCCCAGGGAAGTGAACTTTCTCTAAGACAAATTATGTTCCGGATAAGGTAGGATTTTCTTTAACTACACTTGAAGTCAAGGTAGGTCAACTTATTGTCAGTATAAAACCCAACAAACCTTGATAAATTTAAAGCAAAAGATAAATTGTGTTGTGCATGTGAGTGTGTGCATGTGAGCGTGTGTGTGGACATGTGTACTCGATCCAAGTAAAACAGGTTCATTCATGTGAGATAAATCCTGTCCTACCTTTTACTTCTGGTATTTATTGAGTCAACCAGGCATTTTCCAACTCACTTCATGCTCCGTTGCCCATTTGTTCTGTTTATTGTGTCCATGGGGGATCTTCAGGGAGCAGCCACCAGTTGTGCCCATCATGCTTGGGGCTGCACACCTGTCTGTTAAGAACTTGATGGCATAAGCTCTTTTCAGATTCATTATGAAGCACTTCTTCCTTCCCAATGGCTTCTGATGGCAACTGGCTTGAAAAACAACCCAGAAGAGACATCAGCCAATTTGTGAATTTTAAAATTGAAACAATAAAAAAAAAATGAAGAAAGCCAAGAAATGAACAAAAAAACAAAGACCTGTTTCTAAGTTAAAATAATACCATTTTGGAATACACTAACAATTTATCAAATCAATTAACACATTTTATTTGCAACTATTTTTTCAATTTCATGGTGTTTCACTCACAAACATAAACCAAACTCTAAAAAAAAAAACTGATTCAAAGTAGTACAAATTCATATATATGTTCATTCACTTTTACTTTGTATGACTCCCATGTGACTAAAAGAGACTAAGAATTGAATCCAGAAGACTTTGGTTCTAGAAATAGCCCTTAGTTATTTGATTAATTTGAATAATTATTACAAGGGGGCTTGTAAATGTTTTTCAATCTCTCACAAGTGCATATGAAAATGTGCAGGCTTGCTTTGCTCATTTTTATGCTTCTAATAGCAAGCAGGTAATTAATGCTGGGGAACTAAGGATGTCAAATTTCTGGCATAACAAGGATATTTCAGGACAACCTAGAACTCCCATTAAACTTGCACAAATATCTCTCATTGAGAATCACTGAAAGAAAAACCCTGTCCTGCCATTTTCTCCTAGTATTTATTAAGTCTGCCAGACTTAATAAAAAAAGTAATTTGGAGTTCTGATATATACTTGACTTGAGCACTCACCCTCAAAAACAGTGGAGGGTTATTTGATAAAAATAAGCCCATAAGACACAAGAAAAAGAGTCAGCCTGTGAAGTCCAAAGTAAATTCCTACTAAGCATACCCGCAACCTTGCAGAGAATATTGATTAAAAGGTTCATAGCAGTCAGTTCCCACATATTAACACTTGTAGATGTTAATTATCACATCCATATTTTACTAGCAATGCTTCTCGGGAGTTTTGTTAGTTGGTGGAGTGTGTGTGTGTGCATGTGTGTGTGAGCAGAAATAAATAATTACTAGAGTACGTGGCGGTTGTGGTGGGAACGTATTTAAATCTTCATTATGCACCTATTAATACATTTCATGGGAGCTCTCTCTGACCATAAAGCCACAGACTAACCAAGTCCTGTGGTCTTCATGGTGGGAGGTGTGAGTTGAAAGAGTGACTTTGGGCTTGTTCACACAAATGAGAGGAGACAAGCCTGTTCTATGTTAGACAGCCACTCCACAAAGTTTAGACAAGGCAAAGATGTTTCCTTTCTTTCTGTGTATCCAGCAGATGAGGATTTCATAGAGGAATAATTTGAAGTGAGAGAACCCATGGGTAATGCAGCAACAGTCATCAAATGTTTCTTAAACCATTTGATCTCACTGGAGCATCCATATGCTTTATCTGCCCTTTTGCAGACAAATTCCATGCATTCAATCGGATTTAAATCTTTCTCTCCATTCTGTATTTCTCAGTCCCTAGATCCAGATAGGATTGTCTAGCATTGGGAAGAGCACTAGCTTAAGTTTTAAAATAGTTGTTTTCATAGTGTGCCTCAGTGCTCAAGAATTGGCCTGATTAGTCCCACACTCTGAATTTCATATACCTTCATTTGTCTGTACAAAAGTAGCTGTACAAAAAGTGAAGGATGCTTCATCTAAATGCCTCCTGCACAGAAGTTTATATTCAAAAAATTAGTATTTGCATGTACTGAATCCTTTAAATAAGTACCCCCAAATATAATATAAGACATTGTACATACTAGGTCTTTGGCAAATACTGTCATATCATTAAAATAAATAAAATTTCTCTGAAATTTGCTTTGGTTTACCAGTAAATCCAACCAGCTCATGACCTAATTTTGGAATTTAAATTAAGAAGAAATCTTTAACATCCTATACTTATGAAGAAATATTTAGCTCAAATGGGGAAAATCAAACTTTATATCTGTTTCTATTACTTTAAACATTTCCAATTACAGAGAGAAAACAATGAGGAAAATTGTCCCATACACTATAATGCAATGACATATACTTTAGTTTTAATCTATATGCATTCAGTTTTCTGTGACTCATTCTAGACTGGCTCGTGTGGTTTGTGGAAATCAAATTCTATTTGGATTCTTGGACAAGCCATTAATGCCTTGCCATACTTACTGAAAATCAAATTCAGCACCACGGACAGAGACGACTTGTTCCTTTCTGAACTACAGCTGTTTCCTGAATTTTTTTTTCCCCTCTCTGTCCTAAAACATCCAGACACACGTCTGTCTCTTAATTACAGAAGGGGTTGTTAGAAGACATCTTGAATTTTAACAGCCTATTTCAAAGTAAAGAAAATTTACTGAAAAGCAGACGAGGGGAGATCTTAAGTACTTTCACAGGATTTAAAAATTAATATCCCTGAAAATATGTGAAGACCATCAGAGAAAAACATTAGCAATATAAAAATGAAAAAATATAATAATGTGAATAATGATCGATAATGAAGAAATTGGAGAAAATAGAGGACATATTTAGAAAATTATCAAATAGTGGGAGGATGAGACTGAATGTGTTCATTATAAATGCCTTGAGATCCACAGGGGGAAGAAGAATTTACATTTAGTGGACAAAAGAATTTGAATATTTTAGTCTTATGAATAGAAAAGAAATTAAAAGTAATTCAATACAAAAATGGTAAAATGGAATTGTGATCATGTCTTCATTTTTTGGAAATATAGAAAACTTCATAGTGTATAAATCATAAGTTCATTGAAATATGAGTTATAATATTATGCAGATTAGTCTGAGAGTAACATAAAGACTTGATTATAAATTATGCAATGTTCACTTACTTTGACTATTCTTTATGGATAAGTCACTGTTTTTAGATTTGTGCACTTTTTATGAAAACATACATTTGTCAATTTTATATTAAATATACTATATTTTTAGAAACTGGTTAGAAGTCCACTGAAATGCTCAAAACACAGAAAGAACTCACATTTCCTGGAAAATTCAGATAAGTATAATGGTCAAAAATAAGGCATACCTTATGGAAGGAGATAAACAAATACTGGTTTTGTTCTGCTTTTCATTTCCATGCATTGTGTAAGAAGTTATAATGTACGTGCCTTCATTTGAATTCTATAATCTCCATCTGCACCTGTGAGTGGCTTTCCAATATCTGAATAGTTAAATATACTTTTCCCCACTAAAATTTAACTTATTTCTTATGAATCTTGCTTCTTCTAAGACACCCATCTATCTATATCTGCATGTATATAAACATATTTTCAAAATATATTTTATATGTATTTATTTTAGTCATAATGTTATTGAATGACAATTTTTTAAATACTGTCTGTTGAGGCACCCATTCATTTTGGTAACCATTACATGATGGTAGATTTTAAAAAAATTATTCACTTAATGATTCCTTTCTGATAACTTGCACTTTGATAAAATTTAAAAGCATCAAATTTAGGATATGTTTGAATTTATGAAATTATTATTATAGTAGGGAATGACAAATAATAAAAACACTCATTGATTGCTGTAAGCATATTCTTTTAATGTGGGCTCACCTTGGCTTATTTAATACATACATTTTATGAGGCACACCTTTCTTCTATATATCTATGAACTGAGTCTTGAAAATGTAATAGTTAAATGTGGTATCAAGTGGAATAAGAAAAGCACTGTTGATTAGAGGAGCACAGTTCTAGGTGTGTCTCAGTGATTGGCTGGTAAGCACCAAATTTAAGAGCAAAGGAGGCCCTGGATGTGGGCTGCACTAACCAACAGGCTTAGAGACTGGTTGGAAAGAAAAAGGGAAAAGAGAAGGAATTCAATCACTTTTTTTTTTCTTCAGAGGAACTCCAGTCTTTTCCTTTGGGTGTTTATCTCCAGTTCCTTTGGGCTTCTAGCACAGACTCTCCCATCTTCCAGTGCAGACACCCCCCATGTTTTTCTTTGTTTGTTTGTTTGTTTGTTTTTTGAGAAAGGGTCTCCCTATGTAGTTGAGACTGACCTAAAATTCACTATGTAGCCCAGGCTGGTCTCGAACTCACAGTGATCCTCCTGCCTCAGCCTCCCTAGTGCTGGGATTACAGGCACATGCCACCAAGACCCTTGGAGATTTT
>NW_022900948.1:34484404-34518401 GCF_012274545.1 Fukomys damarensis
CTAAAAAGAGAGAGAAGGTGTTGGTAAGGATGACTAATCCAGACTACCAAGGGGAAATTGGGCTATTCCACACAAGAGGAAAGAAAGACTATATTTGAGTACAGTAGATCCTTTAGGGCACCTCCTAATATTACCATGGACTGTTATTAAGGTCAATGGAAAAATACAACCCAATCCTAGCAGGTCGACAAATGGCACAGAACCTTCAGGAATGAACATATGGGTTACGAGATAAAGAACCAAGATTTGCTGATTGCTTGCTGAAGGACAAGGGAATACAGTATGGGTAATAGAAGAAGGTAATTATGTTTACTAGCTACAACTGTATGACCAGTTATAGAAACACAGGCTGTAATTTTTCTTTCCTATTTTGTTAATGTGTGTGCATATATGCCATAAATTAGGCCATTTTCATTTACTTCCTCACAATGTAATGTTGTTAGATTTAATATCAGTTCTTAATAATTGTTAAATCTATATTATAGTATTTGTGATATGAAATATCAGGGTAAGCATCACCCAAAGAAAAACTTTGCCTTCTATTCTGGGAAGGAAATTAATGTGCTTTTATATCTACACTGAATAGTTGTATTGTGTTAGTCATAATTTTTAATGTATTATATTTGAAGACTGAGTGTGATTTAAAGAAATATGCCTGTTTGTCAAGTTTACTGGGGGGTAGATTGTAAAGTTAATTGTGATAGTAACTTGAATAAGAAATGCATAATGGATTAAGGAATACAGTTCCGGGTGAGATTAGATGACTCACATATAAGTCACAAAGTGAAGAGGGCAGACTTCTGAAAAGTAAACACATAGGAAAAATCAGACAAAATATGAAAAATAGGTATATCAAGAAACTATAACCTGCTAAATAAATAGAACAGAAAATAGATATGCTGTGTTCATGGATAAAATGACAATATTGTCAACATATCAGTTTTACAAAATATCATTATAGATTTAGTAAAATTACATTCAAAATCCCAATGAGTTATTTTGTGGTTATTGAAAAGGACTCATTACACGTGTTGTATTGGAAGTGAAAGAGCCAGAAGTGTCGACACATTATTGAAAGAGAAGAATAAAGTTGGAAGAGTAAAACTTGCTGATGTCAACTAATTAAAAAGTTAATTTAATGACCATAATATACCACTGGAAAAGCAGTTGAAAATAGATAAATACAACAACAAAAGATAGCTCAGACTTACCTCAGAGCCATGTAAATATCATCACCTGATTATTAACAAAGAAGCAAAGGTAAAACTAGGTAGCAAAGAGAGCATTTTCCACAAAATGTACTGGCTTTAGTAAGCATCCTCATGATAAACAGAACAAACAAGCTAAGTCCAAATAAAGACTTTACATGTTGCACAAAAAGTAGCACCAAATGGAGCCTACACCTAAGTATAAAATTATGACTGGGAAATTTTTAGAAGATGATGTAAGAAAAAGTCTAGATTACCTTGAGTATGGTGATTTTATATATATAATAAAAAACATGATCCATGAAAGAAATAATTGAGAATCTGTATTGCATTACTGTTTTTAAAAATAATACACAAAAGATATAATGAGAAGGAAAACCCAAAACTAAGAGAGAATACTTGCAAAACACAAATATGATAAAGCATTGTCATCCAAACTATGCAATGAAAACTCACCAATCATAAAGCAAACAGCTCATTCAAAAACCGAGCCAACAATAGCAGATACCTCACCAAAGGAAATATTGAAACAGCAAGTGAGAATATAAAACTACTCCACATCATAAGCAGTCAGAGAAATGCTAATTTAAACAAGAATGTGCTATCCTTACACACTTAGTAAAATGACCAGCATTAAGAACTCTGGTCAATGAGGGGAAAAAAAAAAAAGAACCTTGGCAGTATCAAGTTCTGGTGAGAAGGTAGAACAAGAGGAAGTCTCATTCATTTACGGTGGGAATGCAACATGATACAACCACATTGAAACATACCTTGGAATTTTTCTACAAATCTAAACATGCTCTGAGCATATAATCCAACAATTGTGCTCTAGGTATCTACCCAAAGGAATTGAAAACATGTCACACAAAACACTGCCCACGGGTAAGAAGAGATCCTTTATTTACAATTGCAAAAATCTTTGGAGCAACAGAGATCAGTAGAACAGATGACTATACTGTGGTAATTGTGGGCCTTTATAAATATTTTTCTTAAATTATATTCATTATTTATCAAGCATTATTTTGTTTTAAAATTTTTAATAAATTTTATTTTATTTTATCCCATTCCCCCCTCAAGCGCCCTCCTTTCCCTATGTACAAAGCTTTGTTTTCATTGTTTTCCTCCTATTTTCATTTTTTTTCCTTGTCCCTCCCTCTTCCCTTGGTCCCTTCCCATTTGAACACTTTCTTCCCACTTTCCAACATCTATTAGACATCTCAGTCCTTATTGCCATGTTCAGTTTCTCACACCTCAGAAACAATGCAGTATTTAAGATAATGCTTGAAATATCTTATCAAGCATTACTTCAAATCATTGTAAAGCACATCTTTTCCTATTTTGTCCACATTTTTGTTGTGTTCATTTTAAAGATATAGCAACAAAAGCATTTTGAGAATTATTTAACTTGCCTAAGACTATGTATTTATTAAATGATGAGTCTGAGAATCTGTTATGGTTTAGATCTAAAAATACCCTAAAACATCTCAAAGGCCTAGAGGTTATTGAATTATCCAGTCATTTTACTTGTTAACGGAATAATCCATTGAACTTATGGCTGAATGTGCCATTAGAAAGTGAGCTCTGTTTGGAGGTGGATTGGGGGGGCGGCGGGTGACCTAAAGAGTGTATTGCTGTCTTCAGCTGTTCCTTTTCTCTCTGCTCCCTGGCTGAAAAGGTGTGGGCAGCTTTTTCTGACATGTGTTTCTGTCTTACCGTTTCTACCTTGGAGACAAAGGGACCAAGAAGCATAGCAGAAAAAAATTGGGAAAGTTAAATTTTAGCCCAGATAGAGCCATGTATAAAGTTTGGAGTAAAGGAGGCGTGGCTGACAAAGAGATTAATGCCATTCAAAAGAAATACGGTATTTTTTAGAGAAACAAGAAGAAAGGCGATTTGGGTGCATTGTCTCAGAAATCAGCAAGACCTCTAGCAGGGCATGGTGGCGCATGCCTGTAACCCCAGCCCTCAGGAGGCTGAGGAAGGAGGATAGCTATGAGTCCGAGACCAGCCTGGGCTACACAGTGAGTTCCAGGTCAGTCTCAACTACATAGTGAGACCCTGTCTCAAAACAACAACAACAACAACAACAACAACAACAACAAAAATCAGCAAGACCTCTCCTGTGTTAGATTAAAGGATGCACACACATTGAACTTTAAGTGAGATTCCTTAGGGTGCCTGCTTAAAGAAGAGGCTCCTAAGGACTTAGTTTCCTTTCACTCATTTCATGACAGAGAAACTCAGAAGACACAACTGTGATCAAAGTGATCCTGGTTTTTCTTGACCTGGCAGCAGACCTTGGCATTATATTCATGGTGTTTTTTTTGTTTGTTTGTTTGTGTGTTTTTTCTGATACCAGGTATTGAACTCAGGACCTTGAGCCTGTGAGGCAGCCATGGCACCACTGAGCTAAATCCCTGGCCTCTAGGGTGCTGAATTTTAGGCTTGTAGAATGTGAGATTTATGGGGTATTAGAGACTGTGACAAAGATTTTAGAATGAAGTTCAGAGGTTAGGCAAAAATTATGACACGGTAATTCCTTATAACAGAACCCCCTTTATAGAATGTTCCTTCATTTCCTTTTTTTAAAAAACTATCAGATAAAATACTTCTGTGAATGACAAGTTTTTTATTTTATGATATTCAATACTGTATTTGTCATTTATAATTAAGAATATATATTCATATTATGACTACTAATAAATGTTTATCATGTATTTTTGTCTGCCAGTTCTATTTAAAATTTTTTACTTTACAAGTTTGAAGTGATCCCTGTGAGGTTCTGATATGCATGTATGTATATAATAAACATAATTTAACAGAACTATCATCGCCAGTTACCTTTGTGTGTGAGTGTGGTAGGAGTACGTGAAATCTACTCTCTTCTCAGCTTGCCAGTACTAGTGTTTCTGAAACCAATTCTCTCTTGATAGTGTTTATTTTTTGTTTTGGTACAGGGGATCGAACTTAGGACCTTGTGCTTGTGAGGCAGGCAGCAATAGTGTTTATTTTTTGATGCTTAGCTTTTCTTTATCATCCTGGTCTTGGTGTGATACCAGCATTCTCTAGTTTGCCTCTGTTCCAACTACAAATCTTTCTCATACTTTTAAGTTTTGAAAAACTCTTATTTGGGTTTCACAGTCTGTAACTCTACATCTTTTGATCTATGGGTTCCTTTTAATACTGTATGAAAGTAATTGACCCATTCTACCCAAACAATATTTATAAGACAATATTTGTTTCCCAGTTACTAAGACATTGTCTCACCATACCTGCATACGATATTAGAGTAGAACCATTGAGCTCTAAGTCCTACTTACTATTCATGATTATCATATATTGAACATAGATTAATTGCACAGAGTTTTGCTGACATGGATTTCTGACATTCTCTGAACTCCCTCTACCACCTTCAACCCGAGTTGTAGCATCAATACTATCAACATTTTTTATCTTGAATCACACAGACTTCAAAATCACTCCTCAGGCAACCCACAATACAACATATATTTGCACAACAGTACCAACATTTAGTACTTATTGATATCTAATTGTATATGAGAAATATAAAAGTACACTTACTACTGCAATAAGAAAGACACAGCTCTAAGCAACTTTCATCTGTTAATCCAATCTTTATCATGATGTCCAGTATTTTTTTTCTATTTTTTGTGAAGAAATTAGGCACAATTTGGTTAAGTCCCCTGTCGAATTTAGTTATGTATTTATAGAATGGAAGCTTCCATTTAATGCTAGAAAGTATGGCTCATGGGCCGTGTTCTTTCCTATGTCAGTATTATATAAGGTTTAATTTCTAGCCTAGGGACCAATAAGAAATTCAGGTAAGTGGTGATGTTAATCATGCTACATGACTAAACCATCCAATCACTCTTCAGTGTAGCTGTATGGTAGTTTTCCTAACTCAGAGCCTAAAACAGAGAAAGCAGTATTAAATGTCATTTGCCTTTCTTCCATATTCTTTGAACCTACTTCATATAATTATTACTCAGGGAAAAGGGGGTAATCAGTGACTATTTAGACTTTGAAGCGTAGATTGAAAATTTTAGATGAGTGTGTTTTAGAATTAAACTCTATGTGCAGTTATATGCACACTATATCATATATATTCCACACAGAGATTTCTCATCCAAGTCCTATTTGTTGAATATCTAAAATGCTGAGAACGTTTCTTTTGACAAAATCTGAACAGCTCTTAAACCACCTATCTTCAAGGAAAGTGAAAGAGAAAGGATTCTTTGGAGGCATGGAGGAAAAAATACCATTTTGAGAGACAGAATCCCCAGGGAAATTGGGCTATTCTTCTAAAATGAATCCATTGGCCCCTTGTGATGCCCCCTTTGTCAACATCATGTACTGTTTACTCTGCTCTTTTATTCTTTGTCCATGGTAGGAAATTTCATATTGTGCTCGCCTTTTACATGATTTCAAAACTTCTATTCACTACAAACTCTTAACGGTTCTACCAACAACTGCCTGATCTGTCAGCCCTAAGCACCACTTTAGTTGGCACTTTTTTCCCCACAAAGACTTTCAAAGATCCCAGAACATCTAAAGAACACAAAATTACAGAGCCTGGCGTTAACAGCTCTGAAAAACTGAAGATAATGTATTTCTTGGTTGTTTCAAAATTATAGAATACAAATATACCACAGAAAAATTTGACAGTTAATTGTTTTCATTTTCCCTATTTTGTTTAATGAAATTACTAAAGCTTTAAGCCTTTCTCTTTTTTCCTGCTGATCCTCTTTTTCTACCTATACACAACATCTCCTGACCATCTCTTAAATACGATAAACTGGTATAGCCAACCTGGGATGAGACTGAGAATTCAAATCTTTCTATGCCACTAACTTACATTTCCACTTCCACGATCCATGGTCTTTGACTGAGATGGGCTGTGTCAACCCTCTTTACTTTACTTTGGTTTACTTTTTTTCTCGTACCGGCATTGAACTCGGGTCCTTGCATTTGCAAGCCAGGCCACCGAACCGCTGAGCTAAATCCCCAGCCCCTTTGGTTTACTTTCTTATCAAATGAAGATTCTGATTAGCTCTTTTACAACGTGAGTTGTTCTGAAGATTAAAAAAGCTGACGGCTGCAATATGCCGAGTGCCTAACACGCAGTGCATACTGTGTCGGTGCTACCGTTAGTCTTCTCTCCACCATTTGTGCTGCAATCGTACTACATTCCGCCTAATACTTAAACCATCACCAGGGAAGTGTGCAGGCTCTATTTCTCCCTCACTGTCCCCTGATAAATTAGAAAATTCTCTAGAGTAAATTTCTCTGGCCCAAACTTGGACACTGTCCTGATCTTTCATTTTCCCTCGTGTATTTAATTTATCTCAAACTCCTGTTTATCACAACTTAGACAAACATCCTAAGTACATGAACTTCTCCCATTCTTCAATTCTACAGTGACCTAAAGGCGACCGTCGTGCTTCACATGGACTATTGCAATGCATTTTCTCATAAGTTAGGCAGGGGCAAGGTTATGTGGAAGTACTATGAACAGTCTTGAACTTAGGATTTTACCCTAAGATGAACAGACAGAATTTAGAGTTTTAAGTAGGAGCTGTGGAAAAAAAAGGGAACCCAAAACGAAATTGGATTTCTAAAAAATGAGTTGCTAGGGTTAGAACCTATTTTGTGTGCAACGGGGATGTTACAGGATTTAGGGTGGGAGGTAATAATAGTGTAACCTAGAAAAACGGTTTTCAACCTGAGGAAAAGTGGACAGAAAATAGAGACCTTATTGTACACACGGATAATTGAGTGAATTCATAAATTTCCCCAGGGAAAGTGTACTTTAACTGAAAGATATTCAGTGTGACATTTTCTTAGGAAAATTTGGAGCCAATTGATCAGCTTTCCCGGTTTTTGTTTTATTTTGGTTTTGTTTTCTTGTTGTTGCTGTTGTTTCTCACCAGAGAAATATGGGTGGTTTTCTTCAGCTTTCACCTGCCTGAGTGGTACAGTTAATTAACAATGTGAGCATAAACTGGCAGCCCTGGCAGAGAGTAATAATGTGGTGGGAGGTGAGGCAAAGCAGTCTGGTTGAGGAAGTTGCTCCTGATTTATAAATACAACTGATTATTATGGTGGTGCCCATTTGTGATTTCATAGTTAAAGGTCTGTCAGTTCTCCTCAGGCAAACCGCTTGTTTTCACAGATTTCTAACAAAATTCACCCCAGTACCAGTCTCGGCATACAAATCTAGTTTTGTTTTCAAACATTAAGATAAACCTGTTAGATTCACAAGGACATTTATTTGAATGAGTTCACCTAAAGATTATTTATAATGTTTTGGGTTATTTGTTTGTTTTTTAATCATAGACCACGAATAACTTAACTGAAATTGATGGTAAAGATCAATTGCTTCAGTTCTATTTTTAAAAGATGGCTATAGTGAGTCTCACTAATGAGATTTTAGGAGATGTTTTCATTCATTTTTATATTCATCAGAAAGTAATTTATTGGATGGTTATTTACTAATGGGCACTGGACCAGTGAAGGGTCAGATAGAAAGAAAAATGAGGCAGAGTTGTCATCTTCATATTCTTTATAATTTGAAAGGACACAAACTTAATCATTACATCTATGTAATTATGAAAAAACCTGTAAGTATATAAGGTATTATAAGAATCATGGATAAAATGTACCATTTTATTGAAAGAGAGAGAGGAGAAAGAGAGAAAGAGAATTTAAAGACAAGTAAATATTCTCCATTTCTTTCTTTTTTAAATGTGTAGTGAAAACAATTAAAACCTTAGAGTATCTATTTCTGTTTCTATGTTACTGAGCCCTAAATAATAATAGCGAGATAGTGAGGGAGGTTTTCAGTTTTTATCCTGATTTGACAAAGAATCTTGACAGTTTGTATAATGTCCTAGAGTAGAAATCATAGGAAGAGAAAATGGGTAGAAACTTACTCAGAACTGCATCACTCCAAAAAGCATATATCAAATTATTTTATTGTTTTATGTTAAGTGGAGAAGTTTTATTTTAGCTGGAGAAGGGGGGAAGACTGCCCCTATAACTAGTTATTTGTATCCTTTTTTTTTTCTTTTCGGTACCAGAGATCGAACTCAAGACCTTGTTCTTGTGAGGCAGGGTGGCAGAACCACTGAGCTAAGTCCCCGGCACTTACTGCCAGTCATTTGAACTTGCTTTATAACTAGATTCTTTCTGACAAATTTTGATAAAGAGAAACCACACAGCTTTATTATTTTAATTAAAGAAAGTGGCTTGATAATAGGAATGGGAAGGATAGAGAAGAACAATTTGAAGTCTGATTGTCAGGCCAGTATTCAGAACTGATGGACCCCTAGTGGAAAGAAAGTCAAGAGGGAAAGAGGGAGAATAAGAGAAGGACCTCTAGGAGATCAGCATCTATGTCAGCTCCATGTTTTTGTCAAGTGGCAGCTCCTCACATGTCCCAAATGCTTCTCACTGAAAAAGCTGCTTGCAGAATTTTTCATATGATAACGTTATTCAATTTATTTCAAGTATTCTTTATTTTTCCATAGCCAAGAGGGAACCTAATGACCAGTCCATACTTTTCTACCCTCCTTCCACCCTTTAAAAGTAATCTCCTTAGAATAACCTTAAAGAAGATGATACATTATAAAAAAGTCACTCAGTAGTGTGGGGAAGAACTCCCACATGTGGACTACACACTGCTGGTGGAACTGGGCATATCAACATTTCTGATATCATGCAGAAGGTCAGAAATATTGCAACTAATAATGTTAATCAAGTTCTTTATTATGTGCCAGGAACTGTGTTTATCATTACAAGCAGCATTTTATTTAATGCTCTTAGATTTGTTTACCCTAATCATATATTTAAGAAATTGGAGACAAAATAAAGATCAAATTTTCTTAAGGATACATCCCATTTGTATTAGATAAATAAAATTGATTCTTTTACTCAAATGTCACTTTTCACACTTTTCTTCGTTTAATGTGCTCTTCAGTACTTTCTATCTTCTATTTAAAAATGGAAAAAGTAAGCACCCTGGTATCTTTTGTCTTACGTTTATCGTAAGGACTTCTCTTTTCCTAGAACAGTGCTTTCTAAATGAATGTTCCTTAAACAAATTACTGAAGAAGATATTAATAGCCAATCTGTTTGAGGCTGGAAAAGGTAAAATGGCATCGGTCATCAAAAAGGGTTACACTAATGTGGGCTATGGAATCACATTTTTGCAACTGAGACCCCTTAAGACCTTTAAAATTCTTAAATGAACTAAACATGTAGAAGATGAAGAAGAGACAGGATTTTAAAAGTACGCTAGCAAATGTATTTTTGTGGTTTTACTCCTAATTTGTGAAATCTTTTTGCTTTGAGATACATTCTGGGGAAGAAAAATGGAAACATGAAGGCATACTAGTTAGCATACCCTATAACTACTATCACCTCAAACTTTGTCGACCTGAGCCTTTACCTCTTGCTGAAACCTTTACTGAAAAAAAGATTAAACACATCTATGCATCTCGCCTTGTTATTTACAAATCTCCCCAACAGACATACAGAGGCCTTCTGAATTCCTGGGATCCACTGGTCTAATTTCATTTCCCTTGTGTTGCCTACTGTGTTATCCACTTTCTGTGGCTCTCTGTAGAAACTCTTTCCTCTTGAACTCACTCCTGAGAAATTCTGACAATAAAATCACATGTTTTCCATTTCTTTGCTGTGAAATACATCTGTAGCTGTACTGATATCTATATCAATATCTATCCATATTTTAATAAGGCCAAGGAAAGCCTTAACTCTAGTAGGAATTAATGGTTTGGGTTGATAAACTCTCCTTGGGAGATCTTGGTCTCAATGCCACATAAATTCTGGGAAGCATTTTCTGCATTTAAAGACATTAGAGTATTAGAAGGCCTAAAGTTACAAGTGAAATCTAATTAGATTCTCATTTTCTCATTGCCATCAAACATGGGACTTTTTAAAAATAACACTGTAACCCATCTGATAGGATCATAACTGACAGATTCCCCAAATCTAATCCTACCCTCATAACCTTGTCCCCAGATTAATGGCACCCTGAACATTAGATAACCAAACTAGTCTCAGCCTTCTAACCCATTGGCCCATTAATATACTTCTAATCATTTCTTTATAAATCACAACCCATCCAAACAACCCTATGACCTTTTTAATGGATTCAAAACCAGCCAATTACCAAACTTGATCTTATCTGCATATTTCCTATCACCTTTTAATGAGCTCCAAATGGCCCTGTGAGTTTCAGCATTAACAAAGCCTTTTTATTCAATTTGTGGCCTTTTATTTGATTTTTTTAAACATCAAATATTGCATAATTTTTAAAGTCTATTCTTTCCAACTTATTCAATTCTCTTTCATACTTGCTTGAGAAAATTGGAATATTTCTTAACATTTAGTTCATAATCTTTACCATAAAAATTTAAGAGGGTTTGTATTAAAATTGAATTTAATGAAAGCTCCCTAATGTGTGATCAAGGGCAAAGGACAGGCCATAATTAATCATTTTAGTAAGGGTTGCTTATAGATCAGTAGGCCTTTTTGTATGATATTATACAAAAATAAGTTCAGAGGGCCTGGGGTTTGGCTCAGTTGTTTGTTGCCTTCCTCGAAAGCACAAGGGACCGAGTTTGATCCCCAGCAACCAAAAAAAAAAAAAAAAGTTCAGATCACTTGGGGATAATATTACTTGTACTGTTTCACAATAAGAAACCAGTTAGAGGTAAGAAAAAGAAGAAAGAGGAGAAGAGAATGAATAGGAGGAAGAGGAGAAGAAAGGGGAGAGAAAAAATGTGGGAAAAGAAAGAGAAGAATACATATGATTCAAGTGGCAATTTATCAACTTTTTTGAAAATTTTATTACGCTACACTTTGCATTAACACTGCAGAAATTTATTATGGGGGTGGTGGTTGTTCTGTTATTGTATTCATCTGATAAAATTTAATGTTTGCTGTCCTACTCAGCTTGTGCTGTCATAATAAAATACCATGGAGTTGATGGCTTAAACAACATACATTTATTTCTCACTGTCCTTGGGGCAGGGAGGTCCAAGGTCAATGCACTTCCAGATTCACTTCCTGCTGAGAGCTTCTTTCTCCCTTCTGGCTACCCTTGTACTGCATTTTCACCTGACAGAAAACTCTGGTCTCCTGTTTATAAGGACATTAATTGCATCATGAAGTCTTAACTTTTATGACGTTATCTACATTTAATTATCTCCCAAAGTCTTCAATTTCACCCATCACATTGGAGCTTTGGGCTTCAGAATATGAAATTTGGTATAGAGCCAAGCATTCAGCTCCTTATATCAACCACATGGTGGTAGGGTTATGTGGACCTGAGTTTGACAATTCATATTTATCTACATCCTGCTGCTAGGGAAAAACTTTAATAGTGAAAACCTAGGAAAGGTCACAATGTAAGATAACTTTGCCCTTTGGTCTGTTTAGTTCAGAATTAACCAGCATGGGAGGCATCTAGTCTCTGAAAGTTTTGTAAATGAAAAGAGCCATTGTTAGCTTTGACCAAACACCTCTCTTCCCCTTGGCTAGAATAGTTAAATCCTAAAGGCAACTTCCCCTAACGAAGAATGACATTGAATTTCAACTGACTCACCAAGTTTTGGGCATCAGCAATGTGAACTGTGAAAATGCAATGTAACCAACTGAATAAGATCAAGGCTGTAAAATCCTACAAAAGGAATTGTAACCCAATGGGGGTGTCTATCAGGACACCGCCATTAGGTGTGATCGATCCCCATAGATAGAGTAAGCGTTTTTATTTTACTTCCATTCTGCTGCCTCTCTGTGTGTCACTTGCCAATTACTTCCCTAATACTGCAGCATACAGTTATTATTCTAACACATTTTACATTACCTTTGGAGTAATTTTACGAGGGTAGATGTGCATAAATGTAAACATTTGGCTATAAACATATTAATATATATATATTAAATTACATAGATAAAGTCCAGCAAGGCAGCAAATATTTAACAAAGTTTGTGTGTCAACTGGTATTCTGTGATGAAGACACTATTCTATTCATATTAGTTTAAATTGACAAAGCTTGAGAGAGCCTAAGAAACTTGATCAGAGTTGTAGAAGTGACTGAGGTAAGGGTCCTCACTAAAATCTGTTGTTTTTTCCCTCATGTGACACTGTCCAGTGAACTCATTTCAGAAACATTATCCTATCTCTTCTAAATTCCTTATAATGTAAGAGAGAAAAATATGTGCAGAGAAAGGAAATGATTTGTCTTAGTTTTATATAAACATCTGCATTTAATCCACATGAGTAAAAAAATAGTGTATCTGGGTAAGTCAATAGTTGAACTTGAAAACAGAACATCGTAGAGTTTCATACTAGATGTTTTTATGAACAAAATAAGAAGAAGGTTAATACCTCATCATTTGACTCAGAAAGTGAACTTTCTGACATTGATTCAATGACCCATACATCTCTGGAAGAATATGTTGCTCATCTCTCTGGATTCAGCTATATTATGTTTACAGGTATGAGGAACCACATATCAAAATTAGCATCTGTGCAAATGATCACACAGTTCCTCCCAGGCAGCTATCTCTTTAACAGGCTCATCTGTCAATTAGGAAGTGAAGATAGTCAGCAATCTTCTAAAATCTCATCCTTTTCTTATTAGAATGACAGTACTGGAGGATGTTTTTCTTTCTTTTCACTTGGAGGAGGCCCATCAATATGAGGTAGATACTGAATCTGAAACAGAATAGATAGACATTGTGAATCTTGCCTTATATCTTTGAGGTGAGACACCTTTGAAATGCTTATGAGTAAGAACAATGTTTATATTTAAGATTCTCTCTCCTTGGGCACAGTTGATAGTTCTAATTCGGGGATCACTTGCCCTTGGTATCATATTAAACACTTCCTTTAGAGGAGAACTTAAAAATTAAGCTGCTTTTGCTCTCTACTTCTATTTTCTTTGCCACATAGCTAACAGTCACCATCTCATCTTAGGTTAAACAGATCTCACGGCAGTTAACTCACTATCTCATAAAACACTGCCTTCCTTTCATATCATTTTTTAATCAAAATTGCTCTCCTGAATTTTCAGTCAGTTGGCTTATCTTCTGTGCCTACAACCACTTATCCTTTAAAAATACTTCAAATATTTGAACATGTGGCCAGTTCCTTGCTTTCAACTTTCATTAGACAAATTTAATGATGTCTTGATATTTTTATGTATTGAATGATTTCTACATAGGCTTTATGACTCAGAGATCCTATGATATGGCTCACTAAAATGTATTTAACCAAAATTAGACTATGGTATAAGTTTAGTGATTTCAACTTTACTGTGAAAGATTCACTTTCTGCCAACATGGGCAGATACTCTATTATTAGTTTTGTGTATATAGTAGAATACTGACATGCAAATTTTGACTGATGCATATTTTAAAGTAAATTTTGAGACAAAGAATATAATATGACAAAATAGTGAATGAAAACTTATATGGTGATTCTTCAACCTTTATTTGTTATTAAGATGATACAGCAATCATCAATTGGAGATTTAAGAGAGAATTTTAGTGACAGTTTTGTAGATGCTCTCACAAATCTTTCAGGAAACAACTGAGGACAGCTTGTCTGTTTGCCTTCTATCAAGATATGGGGTTTTAAGGAAGCCATGTAAAGACTTGTTGAATATTTCATTGTTATCTCATGACTATGTCAAATCAGGGAAATACAAAAGCCAGGAGCCTGAGTGAAGTGTCTGCTCTATTCTCTCCCTCCCTCCCTCTCTTTCTCTCCCTCCCTCCCTTCCCCCCTCCTTTATGAGTTCACATTGGCAGTACATAATAATTACATTCTCTGTAGGGGAATACATGAACACACTTCAGTTCCCTTCTCCACCCCTCCCTCCATACCACTTTTAGTTTCCTAGTATCAGATTCACTTATTTACCTTATAATTTTATAAAGTTAATTTTCACATATTCAAGTTGAAAACCATACTAGTAGGCAAAGAATGTATAAAACATGTACAATTGTACTACGTCTAGGCATACTTTTAGATACATTATCTGCACTGAATTAGAATATTCATTTCTTTCTCTTTTTTCCTATTATATCTTTTATTTCAGTCCGTCTATCTATCATCTATCTAGTTCTTCATATAAAAGAATCCATGCAATATTTAAGCTTATGTGTCTAAGTTACTTCACTTAAAGTTATGCTTTCAAGGTCCATCCATTTTTCTACAAATGGCTCATTTATCCTTTGAATGGAAGTACTCCATTGTATATGAATACCACACTTTTATCCATTCATCTGTTGATGGATTTATAAGCTGTCTCCAAGATTTATCTATTACAAAATAAACTTCTATAAACATGGGTATGCATACATAATGGTGTTGCAATGTCTTTAAGGCTTTTGAGAAAATAGTTAGAAGGGGTAGTAGGTAAGCCGAATGGAATTTCTACTTCTGGTTCTTAGCGGAATCTCTGTATGGATTTCCATAGTGGCTACCAGTTTACAGTCCCAACAAACAATGGAGAAGTATTCTTTTCCTCCTGTCACCCTCACCAGTATTTATTGATCATTTTATTGAGAGCAGCCATTTTTCTAGAGATGGAATCTCACTGTTGTTTTAATTTGCATTTCCTGAATGGCCAGCGATGTTGAACATTTTTTTAATGTATTTATTGGATGTTTGTATTTCTTCATCTGGAAAGTGTCATTTCACACGCTCATTTTTAATTGGGTCTTCAAATTCAGGGGGGGTATTTTTGAGCTCTTTATATATTCTCCATATCAATTCATTGAAGAGTAGCTGGCAAACATGTTTTCCCATTCTGCAGGTTGCTTTTTACTCTGCTAGCAATTTGCTTTGCTGTTTAGAAGCTCTTTAATTTGTTGTGATCCTATTTCTTGATTCTTTGTATTATTTCTTGTACAACCAGTTTTCTCCACAAAGTCTTTATCTACAGCCATGTCTTCAAGATTATTTTTCCTATTTTGTCTTCCAGTAGATTGTTTGTTCTAATGTTTAGCTCTTTTGTCCATTATGATTTTAATGTAGTATATTGTAAGAGATATGGGTCTAGATTCAACTTTCAGCATGGGATAGCCAGTTTCCCAGCACCTTTTGCTAAAGAAGTTATCTTTCCTCCAGCAAAAAGATTTGGCCTTTTGTCAAAAACAGAATAGCTGAGTGTGCTTGGAGTTGTTTTTCTATCTTCTACCTTATTCCTTTGATCCACAAATCTATCTTTTTGATTTGTGTTTGTTTTCCCAATACTATGCTGTTTTTATCATGATGGCTTTGTAGTATATCCAGGACTGTGGCAGCCCCTTCCTTGACCTTGTTGCCTAGAATTGATTTTGCTATTCTAGGTCTCTTCTCATTCCATATGTATTTTAAGACTGCTTCTGCAGTTCTCTAAGGAATGTTATCAGTATTTTGATGGGGATTACATCAAATCTATATAACTAGTTTTGGAAGTGTGGCCATTTCATTATCTGTTCTGCCTATCTAGGAACAGCAGTTATCTTTCAGTTTTCTGATATCCTCGTCTATCTCCCTATTCAGAGTACATTCTTAAAATAGAGAATTATGGTTTGGGAAGTCACCAGCTTTCCCAAATTTGCTAAAGCAAAGAATACATAAATTGTTACATAAACCAGCCATGGGCTATACAACATAGAGCACGGATTTGGAATTGTCTAATAGTGTCAAAGGGGGTTGCACAAACATGAGGACCACAAACTGGTTAATTGTAGTCTGAGTCAGATAAGCCAGTCTAGAATGGAAATACAGCACGAATTTCAGGTGAGAAATTTTCGGGGCTGAGGTACTAGTGTCAGAAGAACCATGAAGGATGTGGGAAGCATTAAACATCTCACATGCACAAAGAGACGTGCAGCAAGATCAGCAGCTGGTGCACTAAGGACCTTTCCTGCTTGCTTGCTGTACTGTCCTCTCAAATGCACCCCAAATTGTGGGGTGGTTAAAAGCCAGGACAAAGGGATAGGGGTAGTTACTAACAACATACCTTACAATCCATATAGGCCACTACACATCAGCAGGAATAGAAAAGAGAAGAAAAGGAACTTTAAATTTATGTCAAGTTCCAAGTTATGAAGATTATATCAGATAGAAAATATGAATTATTAAAATGAAGTGGAGTTTTATAACTAAGATAGCTTAGAATTTGTTCCCTGGTGACCAGGGTAGATAAGGAGCTTGTCTGAGGGCAAAGTATCAATTAATCTACTGATGTTTGGGAAGTTGCTTTATTATTACATTTCATAAATCACACTTGTTCAATTTAAGATTATATATGTATTATATAATTTAATATGAAGATATCTCAATTTTTTAGATGAGACAATTGACTCTCAGAAAGGCAAATAATTTTTTTTCAGACTCACATAGCTCTTCAGTGTCAGAAGAAAGATTTGGATACAAGTTTAACTGGTAGTTAAGCCTACCTAATCTCTTGACTACTGTGAGCTACTGTCTCAAGAATCATCCATGTACAGCAAATACAACTTGACCATTTCATCAGTTTTTTAAATTAAGTCTTGATACAAACATTCCTAAGACCCAATCATACTTTTAAGAATTGAGAAAGTCCTCTCTTCCTCTGGATGTACAATGTATGAAAACCTTAGTAAAGAGATATTCACCAATTTAGGAAACATCAAGTTTTTCCTCAGTATTTGCATATTTACAACACCCACTACATATACCTCTAATAATTATACTATACTAACAATATGTGACTATACTAGCATGTATTCTGGTTTTAAATCATAAGGTCTGTTTAAAACACACATCACTGAACTTCAAATGTACTGCTTTCTTTTTACTCATCAATCAACTAGTAAAATTCACATCTATACACCAATGTCATCCATAAAATTCAACTGAGCATCCATTATTTACTCAAAGTAGGTGGAGCGTTTCAGTATTCCGCAATACTCTTAAATTCCTGTGTGCATAGCATATCCTTCTTTCCCTCCTTTTCCCTTCCTTCCTTCTTTCCTTTCCTCCATCCTCCTTCCCTACCTCCCTGCCTGTTTTCTTTTTTTTTTTTCCTACAATTTTTACCTGGTGCCGTGCACATATAAAAATTCTTGAAATTAGAGAAAACTATGTAATTCCACTTGGAAAGATGATGCTATAATTATTATTCAGTCTGATAATGCTTGCAAAATCACTAAGCAACAAATATCTGATAAAATCGTGTAAAACTTGTCCCTACTTTTGCAACATATATATTCAATGTTCCTATGTACAAATAATAAACAATAACTGTTTGGAAATGCAGAGCTTCTCCCATGTATGTATGTATGCACCATATTACCGTTTTCATCTTCAATGTCAGATTTAAATCTCATAGTTTCCATGGGTCTGACTGGTAAATCTTGCCATAGGTATGACCACCTTTGGCTTTCCCCATCCACACGTTTATTTTGTACTGGGAATTGGACCCAGGGACTTCACACTATGCTGCACCACTAGTCGCATTTAAAGTTTTTATATTTTTACATTTTAAGGCATTATCTAAGTCACTAAATTTCTCAAGCTGTGTGGAACTTACAGTCTTGCTTCAGCCTCTGAAAGTACTGGGATGACAGGAATGGGCCACCACTCTGGGTTCTCTCCCTCTTTCATCAACGTTGTATTATTTTTAAACATTATTCTCTACTGTATTATTTTTTAAAACCCATAAGAATTTATAGAACTATTTTATTCAAGCTCTTCAAATTAACAGTTTAGGACCCTGAGCCAAAGGAATTAAGAAAATTTCCCCATCACACTAATTTAAAATCAAAACAATTGCTTTTTTTTTGGGGGGGTGCCAGAGATTCAAACTCAGGTCTTTGTGCTTGTGAGGCAGTTGCCAGAACCACTGAGCTAAATCCCCAGACCCCAAACAATTGCTTTTAATTCATCATTAGTCTTTGTTTTATTGAAAGCTCCAGAAGGACTTAATTTTTTGCTATATACTTTTATCATTTTTTTATTCCCTGAAGCTAACAACAATGCTAAGATCACCAAGTTGTTACTTGATACACTCCTGATTAATTAAATTTGACTTGTTTAACATCCGTGAGATGTTTCTAAAAGTGTCAGTATACAACAGTCATATCAGGTCTGCTTAAAATATATAGAATCCTGCCCTGTTTCCTGGAGACTCTGGTTCCTTAACTCCGGAGTACATCTGAAGAATCTGTATTTGTAGCAGATGCCACAACTGAATTGATCCCTTTTTTTTTTTTAAAGGGTAAGAAAAATGTATTGAGAGAAAGAAAGCTTTTGTCTAAGAGAGATAGAAGGGGGACTGGAAAGTGGGTTGCCTGCTCACCCCACTTCTTTGAAATGTTTTATACAACAAAGCCATATGGGGAGGCGGGTACAAAGTGGGACAAAACTGCAGGAACCAATGGAAAATCGCAAGGTGGGAATGAGGTGTGGTAAAGCCATGACCAACCAAGATTACAAGTACAGTCACCCAGGTAATATTGATTAAACGGAGCTCAAATGGGGGGGCAAGTCTCATAGCAAGCATACAAGGATTTTCAGTAAGGATGGAGGTCAGGGATATTTCCTGGAAAGGCTGGGCTAAGACCTTGGCCCCCACCCAGGTGATTGATAACTATTTAGAATATGAATCACTGCTCTTTATCCCCAGGGGAAGCACAAGGGTATAGTAGTTTCTCATCTTTTTACAATTCTGGCCACAGTGAATGTGTCTTTATTGTTCTCCATGTTGGCTCCTTGCTATGTTGGCTCCTTGTGGGTGGCCCTGTCTAACTGCCTACAAGATATCTAATTAACTACCTATCTGCAGTATATCCCCACCACCACCAAGAAGTACCCATAACTGCTGTGAGGCAGGGGGAGGGGCAATGATAGCTGGCTACTTCCAGCTGAAGAGGGTTGTAGTTGTGATCAGCAGTAAAAATTACTCTGTAGAGGGTCTATCTAAAGGCCTTCCGTAGGCACCTGGCATTATCATCTTGGTAGCTGCATAGCTTTTAAGTCTGAAGGAGAGAAAGCCAACTAAACAGTTAAGAATACATGGGCCAAATTACAAGGTTAGCAGGATACCTATGAATATAGCCCACAAAGAGGATAAAGAGAAGGTCCAGGGGACTTCAGAATCCAACATAGAAGTCACATAGTTCAGCAGTTATCAGCTGTTTACAGGGTCAATCTGGTGGATCCCAGTAAAAGAAGTCTGGCACATTTGTCATTGATTCCATTTGTACAACTGCTTGGAGTTGGTCTTGTTGATCCAAGAAGTAGTGCTTGAGAGCTACTGACTAGGCTATGTACCAAATTCTGGAAAATTTCCCAGGGAAACAGACTAAGATTTTGCATAGTAACATGTTTGGTGTCTAATAGGCCTTATAGTTAAAGAAGGGCAGGGGAATTTTTCATAATACTGTATCTAAATTCTTTCAACTGCAATTTCCTTCTTACTACTCAGGGTGGAAATGGGTAACAGCTGGTCTTATAATAACCTTTGAAGATTATTATTAAGTTACTCATCCACTTTCTCTTCTTCCAGCTAAATAGTCCCAATCTTCCCAAGTCATCCTGCAGGTCCTATTTCCCAAATTCTGCTATATTCCAGGGTTGTCTAACTTCTGAAGCAAGACTAACAGTTTAACATCGTGTGGTGTTACATGAGGTGTAAGAAAAAAATCATCTAAGAAGTTTGAGAAGTACTATAACATCAGTAGAGTTTGATTTGAGAATAATGTTCTTGGTGTCTTTTATGTACAGAGCCTTATAGATTGTTTTTTCATTTCTTTAGGCAGATAATGAGGTAGTGTAGTACCAGGGGTAGAATTCAGATATTTAGGCGTGGCACCAGAGTTGTATACTAGTGTTTCTCCTAGCTTTTGCCCTACTTGGAGCAAGCTATTTTCTCTTGCTGGTATTTCCTTAGAAAGAAGGCAATGTGTGTTCTATTTAAATTGCAGCAGATACTAATAAGTTCCAATCAAGGAGACATAAGGAATTTTTGAAAGAATTAAGTTCAGTCTGTAGCTAGAATTTGGGGTTTAATACAAAGGTGGCTGGTTTGATGGAAAATTGATAGAGAATCATCAAAGCACTAATAACTCTGGGATAAAAATTGCAAGATTACTCAGATTTTCCAGTATCTGAGGCACAATTAGGACAAACCAGCAGGAAAATTCATGGCTAGTTGAGCCAAAGCTCAAATGAGGTTCTTCCTCCAGCAAAGTAACCCGTGATTTTCTTGAAAGGTGGATGCTTCTCAAAGCTCTGATTTCTGACTTTGCCCTCCCTAGACCTGGTTTTTCTCCAGATACCCCAGATGTTCTACCACTCCTGCTGTGATAGCTGTACTGTGGTTAAACCAAAGTGATTATACATTGTTTACTGTGATAGTTTAGATGTAAAATCATAACACAGGAATGCCCATAGTTAAAGGAGAGACAAGATGTACAGGGTCAGATGTAGAAGAAAAAAATGACTCAGCAGCATCATTATCTACCATGCAGGCCAGTCATTATTCAATACTATTTGCATTTCCTGAGTACTACTGAATAATTGATTGACCTAGGATACATTAATGCCATTCCCTATTCTAAATGATGCAATGTACTATCTCATTTAATCATCATCTAATATTATGAGTTATGGAAATAATATTCTCATCTCACTGATGAAAAGAACGTAGGGGGAAAAGAGACGAAATGAGTTCACTAAGATTCTCCAGTTATTTGACCCTCAAAAGTAGATCATTACACCTTCAAATTAGTGCTCCAGACCACCACTCTGTCAGATTAGGCCCCTAAAATAAAGTGCCAGAGGCTGGGCAGTTTATAAATGTAAATTTATTTCAGTCCATCCCTGAACTGGAACTCTGACAGCACAGCACCAGCGCTGCCAGATTCTGGTGAAGACCCTCTGCTGAGTTGCAGAATGTAGTTCTCTCATTAAAAGGAGCTCCTTGCTCTCTCCTAATAAGGAGCACAGTGGGTATAATCACACCATGAAATTTGAGGCTGGAGAAGGAACTAGAGTTTAATGAAAGAGAAATGATAACATTTTCATGTTGTTCAAGGGAACTTCCATGGAAACTTTAATACTAGAAACTGAAGTTTTAACTATTTAAGAAATTCCAAAATCTGGTTCCAGATTTTTTTCTCACAGCCTTATTTCCTGACAGTCTTCACTATCATACCCAATGTTAAAACAAACAAACAAACAGTTCCCTTTCACTGTTCAATACTTCAAGCTTTTCCACCATCCAATCCTTGATTTCATCATTCTCCCTGCCTATAGCAGTCTTTATAAAATCAACATGGCCAAGTACTAACATTTTCCCTATAAATAAGGTCAGTGTTCTTGCTTCATTTCCTAAGTCCTGACATAAACCAGCAGATGTCATTCTTAAACCCTTATCTTTTTATTGATAGAGTTTTCTGTCTTCTAATATTACAGGTTAACATCTTGTCTCTGTTAAAAATTGATGATTTTGAAGGTATGAAAATTGTGGTAAAGGCAATGTCACAAGACTTTCTAACCCTCACGTCAATTCTATGATATTGGCAGCACTGTTTCCATTTTATAAGGAAGGACTCAGATTTACATAAGAAACTCCAGAACATAACACTTCAGTTTAAATCCAGGTATTTCTGGGTGTGAGTTTTTTACTCTTAATAACGATACTGTATTATTTGTTTACTGTTTGTAAAATTTTCGCAAACTGTCTCCACATCTTGCTTATATTTAATTGCTTATAGCTGCAATTGTGGCAGACACAAGCATTTTCTTCCCATTTTATTTCTTTGTGGAATAGAGTTAAATTTAATTCTTAGAGTATGAGTTTTTATGAAGCCTTATACTGACTCCAAATACAACCCAGTCTGAAATTTTCCTTGGCTTTGTTCATCATCGATAAGTGTTTGGTTGCTAATTTAGTAACTTTAAACTATTTTATTCATTTTTTGGCCTTAAACTGTCTTCCAGTGTTCTTGCTGTTGTACTTAGCAACTCCTCATTTCAGCCGACTCACAGGTTGCACGTTTGCCCCACAAGCATCAATATTTACTAATGGGCCCTTCCTCTTGCAGAAGCTGTTTGCAATAAAAAAGATAATGAAGAAATTACTTGACCCCAAAAATGTAGCTAGTGGTAACCATGACCCGTGTCATTGGGCCTTGCTGCCATCTGTGCCCAAGCAACAGGGAAGGGCAAGAGAAGGATCAAGCAGTGGAGACAGAGGAGAATTTCAAGGAGTGAGAAGGTGGATGAATGAGACAAAGGAAGGGAATCATCTTGTGTAAGTCTGTTGCTATGGCTCAGATATCTCATGCGCACGATTCCATTAGGCTCCTCAAATAATGCTTAGAGATAAGTAGGTGGTCCTTTTGAATTTTTAAAAATTGTATTAAAGTATTGAAGGTGAAAGAAAGTGAGTGAATGACCCAAAGAAATATTGAAAGAAGGCAAAATAATTATCATACCCCCTTAAATACCTAAATTTTGGAATGATGGATTCAGATCTAGGCATTTGCTACAGAATTGTGAGAGCTTCAAGGTGTGTGTGAGAGTGTGTGTGTGTGTGTGTGTGTGTGTGTGTGTGTATGTGTGTGTGTGAGGTTTATGAGGCGGATTAGATAAGGTAATAAACAAAGTTGTAATCCAGGTTCAGAAAAAAACAAACAAACAAAAACAACTGCTTCCTACATAATAATTCTTATTCTCCACATTACAACTAAATTACATTGCAATTAAATAACGGATCAACATTCAAATGCAAGTTTCCTGCTGAGTTCCATGTTATTTCCACATTGTGACAAAGTATCAACAAAGAAAGAAATAAGAAAAAAGGGACAAAATAAAGTACACACTACAAAAAACAAAGTATCAGATATTTTCATTAAAATAGACTTCAGACTGATTGGGTATAAAAAGAGCTCTCTTTAACCCACATACATAGTTTCAAAATTTCACAACCCGCAAATTTCAGTTGTACCCCATATTCTAGGTTCCATGATGATGCTTTATTTCCATGTACAAATTGATACCTTTGTATTCCTCTCACAGTTTTATAGTAAAATTAACTTTATCAACACATAGAATATCATATAAGTGGCAGAATTGGAATTATTTGAGTAAGAAAAATGGAGCACTTTATATCACTGTGAGTTCATAGATTTTTTTCCATTTTGTTGTCTCTGTATGAAAATGTTTTATTCTAAATTTAATCTTTTGAAGATCTGTATTCTAATTTTAAGTTAGCCTTGTCCTCTGTGACTTTGATCTAATTGTTCCACCTCTGTGATGATGTTTCCAAACTTTTGGAAATAGGGAAAATGAGTTTCCATACATTTTTATATACACAAATGTGACAATATGTATCAGGTGCTTTGTACAGCTTTGATGCAGGGATTTGATTAATATGAGCTATTTTTCATTTCTGCTTATTTATAAACATGACCAGGTTCATTAGTCAAACTTGGTTTGTAAAAGGTGGATATTGTTTGATTAGAATTTCATTAGTAGGTATGTGGCTGTTATTGATTCTTGGAAAAAAACTGACAATAGTTGTATATTCTCTCTTGCAGAAATTTTCTTTAGTAAGACTCACACAAAATAAGGCAGGAATTTCAATGGAAGGATGCAGCCCCTGTAATATGTGTGGGCCACATACATAGTTAACATTCAGTCTCTCTCTACCTTTGAAGTACACAAACCACCACCAGGTTATCACTGCAGGCATTCCACAGTCAGTGTGCCAGCTTCTTTCATCTGACATCAGCTTTATAAAGACTATTCTATAAAGTTTTTGAAAAAAAGCAGATATGATTTGGCTGAGAAGCTGCAAGGAAGAAATGCTGTAGGAGAGCCCCAATGGCACAGGTAGGAGAGGTAACACGTGGTGCAGAGCTCTCTGTTCCACTCTTGCTAATGGCAGGGCTCTATGAGCTCCTAGTGGCCCATCAATTTCTATCCATTAAGAATGAAGTGCGCTACTCAGTCCTCTCACTGGCAAATTCCATTACAACCTACACCCCTACCCAACCTCCACCCTGAACTAGGACTACACAGATCAAAAAGATCCCAAGCTCAGATCCCACTCTTGTAACAGTGTTGAATTTCAGGATCTTCATCATGACCTGCCTCCCTCCAGGAGATGAATTCCCAAATGAGATGGCATCTGTCAATTTTCAGAGTTGCTGGCACCGAACTGGTGGTGAAAAGTATACTACTTTCCTTCTGAGGTTTCTGGAAAATTCTCTAAGAATAGGTTTCCACCTTCTTGTGTATTGCCTCAGAACTACACCAGATTTCATAACCCTTGTCTAACACACCTGCCTTCCCTGCCATCTAACCTTGTATTGTGTGTTCCTAACACGACCCAAGAGGTCTAGAATAGACTTGCAAAAAATGATGAATGAGTAAAGCCACAAATGAAAAATTGAATGAATAGGTAACACGTGCACATGTGCCTGAAACTTAGGTTTTAGAAGACTCTTGGATTCTTCCTTAGAGTGTCCTTTTCTCACAAAGAGCAATTTGTCCTCATAAGGTAACATTTGTAGTAGATTAAATTAATTTTTGTGTTCATTCATGTATTTAATATTTTTAGCCTGTAGAGAAATAAGTCAATGACTCAGTCCTTTTTTGTTTTTGATTAGTAAAAGAGGTTCATCATATTCAGTTGCCAGATCAAATATTAGCCTTCAGTTTTCATGAGTAAAGAAGTGAGCCATCTCAGCTGGACTTGAACTCACTATGTTGTCCAGGCTGGCCTCAGACTCATGGTGATTCTCCTGCTTCAGCCTTCCAAGTGTTGGGATTGCAGCTGCGCACCACCACACACAGAAGCACGTAGTTCCGATTATTTAATTATTTATTTATTTAAGGTTCTTTTTGAGTCAGAGTCTCACTGTTCATTCAGGCTGGCATTGAACCCGCGGAGATCCCTGTGCTTCAGCTTCCTGAATGCAGAGGTTACAGGCACTATACCTGGCTGGCCTCCTCTCTCTTTAATTTCATTCAGCTATATGTTTTAATTTCTTATTCCCCTGTCTCAGGACTTCACATTTATTTACTTATCATTCTTCCTCTTTTTTTAATTCATTATTAGTACTTTTTAGCTATATGATATGATGACATTCATCATTGGGAATTTGTACCTTTACGTGAAATATCTTGGTTCTTTTTTCCCCCCATTCCCCTTCCCTACCTTCAACCCCTCTAACCCCTCTGTATTTACAAAGACTTTATTTCAATTTTTCCTTTTCTTGGGCCAGGGATTTAGCTCAGCGGTTCCGCCACCTACCTCATAAATGCAAGGTCCTGAGTTTGATACACGGTACCAATTATTTTTTTACCCTTTTCTCATATTTTTTTCCCTTACCCCTTCAATTTTCCCTTCTCCTTTAGACCTTTTCTTTCTATTTCACATTTTTGATCATTATTTACATTTTCAGTTTCTTGTATCTTCCCAAAATAATTAAAGTAATCATACTGCAGTGATATTTGTGCACCCATGTTTATAGCAGCACAGTTTATAATAGCTAAAACTTGGAAACAGCCCAATTGCTCATCAAATGGAGACCAGATAAAGAAATATATATATATATATAAAACCCTAACCATATTCAGCCATAAAGAATGAGAAACTAGAGATACATATAACTAAATAGATGCACATTAAGGCCATACTCTTAAGTGAAATAAATAGGACACACGTGTAAATATTCATTTTTAAGAAAATAATTTTATATATTTCATTTCTTCTTTCCTGCAAAGTAGAGATATTACAATGGATGGTGATATTGATGTTGTTGATGATAATGTAGTATATACTTTAGGCTACATAATTTGGAAGACATTGTTGTAAGCATTTAGCCTAAATTATGAAGTCTCTGAACCCTATAAAGTAGGTGGTTCTACTATCCCAAGATCACAGCAGAATCACCATGGCCTAGAGTTTATGGAAGCCTTAAATATCCCATAGCCACAAACCAGGAGGTTTGAACCCAGAATCCAAGGTCTTGAACCACTGAGATACATGGCCTTCCATAAACCTCTATGACTCAGGTAATACATTTTAGGAATCTCTGTAAAGTTTTAGATTTTAGGGTGAAATACAGTCAAATTATTTTGGAGTTTTCTTTGTTGCTCTTTTTATAAGTTTCTTAGAAAATTCACTTCATATTACGAACATGAAAACAGGTTTGACTGGATTGAAACTCTGAACCATTCGTGCTCAACCCACCTGTCAAGAGTCAACCTGACAGACTCCATGGCTCTGGATCTGGGGAATTATGGGAGAATCTTGAACCTGTCAAGATGCTTGACCAAACCCCTGTCCACTGAATGAAATGACAGTGTTGATATTTCTCTTTCTGCTTCATATTCTCTCCGGGAACAGTAAAATATCAGAGCTTGCTGCTTTCAAGGTCTCTACTAATCTGCCTATATTGCCAAGAAAAGTGGTCATGAGGTCAGAGAGAGGGCACTGGCTGGTAGTCAGCATACTTGAGTGACACTCTTTCCTCACGACCCCCAGCTGTGTGACACGGAGCAAGTCACTTAACATCTCCAGGCCTCCAACTCTCCCAATTATTATCTAAAGGGATTGGACCAGTGCATCTTTCAAGGGTCCATTCAACTTTAAAATTCTCAGAAAATCACTTAAAACAACAGACAAAAGAAGAAAAGAAAAATAATGAACTGTCAGTTCAGGCAGATTGACCCCAAGGTGGACAGCGGAAATCTATGTGAAACTGCTTTCTGCCCTTTCCGAAGGACGTCCCTACTGAGTATTGGAATATGAAAAAGACTAATAAGGTATAGCTTATGTAGGGCAGTGAGCCAAATGAAAATCAGCTGTGAAGCAGGCGACCTGAGTACGGGGAGGGAGTAGAGATCTGCAGGAAGTGAGCATTAAAGTAAGAACGGTGAAGAAGAGAAATGGGCCTGATGTGATCTGAGAGATGGAGTCAGAGGCTTTATACAGAGAGCAGGTAGTCAGTGGAACGTAACTTACTGAAGCTGGGTGTGTTGTTGAATTTGGCTTTCAGTGACACCCCTCTCAAACTGACCCAGACAACAAAAGGAATGTATGACCCTCTAAAGTGGAAATCCAGAGGTCAGAAGCTCTTCAAGTGCATTTGATTCAGTGGCTCGGGGATGTCTATAAGCAAGTAGGTTTCTTCTGTCTCTGCCTTATCTTTCATTGTGTCGAATTTGGCATAATAAGGCTGGCTTTGCTTCTGGGGTCAGAATTATTGCGCTGTTTCTCATATCGTGTTGCCCAGGAAGTGCAGAAGGGATAGTTTTAGAATGCTCACCTAGAAGGGCAAGAAACTGTTTTTAAAACATCCTTAGGAAATATTTTCTTAGGATATATTGACCCCTTTTAGCCACAAAAACCCACTTCTGAATCAATGCTACCGATCAGGGGCATGGTGTCCTGTGATTGGTTTAGGTCTAAGTTACCCAGATGAATCACAGTAGCAATGGAGATGGAACTTATTATTGGATCAGATAAGTTATGAGTCAGATAAGATCTAGGACTAAATCTACCCTAAACTCACAGCTGCTTCACAATGGAGGAGCACAAAATTGGATGTCAAACAAGAAGATCCATGACCATATCAAGAAAAGATTAAAGAAAAGACCAAACCAAACTAAACAAGCAATGGCATCCCAAGGCTATGACAACAAGTTTTTCATTGAGAACAAAATTCAGTTGACTTGAGTTAAAAAGACAGGCAGTCTGAGTCACAAGTGTTTATATTGCTTGACTTAGTAGAAAATCATATTAAAAGGAAGAAGAAAACATGCTGTCCAATTTCTAAAGTCCACTTCACCCAGAATCATAAGAGATGAAGGCATTGTTAGGTAACTTGCCACAAGCACTTAATCCTGGATCTGGTACTATGGAGTCCGATACTACTCAAACTTGGGTTTGCCAAGTAAGTTTTTTTTACATACTGCACATTTTTTTCTATAGTTTCACTAGAATGAATGAAAATGAAACACATTTAATGCAGCAAATGAAGTGAGACTGAACTAAACATGGTCCATATAAAATCTTTATTATATTTAAGAAGTTACAGTATTAAAGAGGAAGATACTTGAAGGAAATTCTACAGCCCATGATCTCTCCCAGTACCTGGGGGTATTAGTGCATGTCCTGTTGCTATAACAGAGTTCTGAAGTGAAGAGGTTTAGTTAGATCATGGTTTTTAGTAGCTGGGGGGTTCATGCCCTCCTCTGTCACGACATCAGTTTCCTGGAGAGGGCCCCTGACTGTGCCATCACATAGCAAAGCAAATGGGAGACAGCCTTGTGCAGAAAAGGGGTAAACACATGGACTGGCCCCCATTACATCAGCCCTCTCGCATGTAAATCACATCACAAGATCACTCATTCCTTTTGTTGGAGGTGCTGCCCATGCCCTACTTACCTTCTACAGGACTCCACTCCCTAAATGTTCTACTTCCTCAGCACCACCGCCTTGTAATCTGAGAGCTCGCAAGAGTAGAATTCATCCTGCACCGTTTCTCATCTCACATGTCTTCTCGTATAATCAGTCTGACTCTCTGGAGAAATTAGGTATCTTGTTTCAAATCATAGCAACGAACTCTAGCCAACCTAAAATGAAATGAAACCTTATTAAAAACATAAAAGAGAGATTCGTGTATCCTTGGACAAAGACTGCAACTGGGAACATAATCCTGGGACTCACGTGAGGGAAACCATCTTAATTCACTCTTGGTCTCTTTTATCTTCTGCTCCCTCCTCAAAAGCTTCTTTTACTTTCTCATTTCCAGCTCAGTCAGAATGCGAAAAGACAGAAAAAGGTGCTGGCATCATCCTCCTTATAGAAACTTGGCTTATGTTTGCATCCCTTCAAAGAAAGTCTCCCTGTCTCTGTTTCCCTCCCTCCCTCCCTTCCTCCCTCCCATCTCTCTCTCTCCTTCCTTCCCCAGCCACCCCCTCTCTGTCTCTCTCTCTCCTATACCCACCAGGAAGTAATTTTGATTGAGTCTATTTTGATGAGGTATTTCTGATTAATCCAATCAACAGTGAAAAGTGTGAGCACAGAGTCATATTATTCAAACTGGCTGGCAGAACTCCAGTCATGAGTGAAAGGAGATATACTGGAGAGTGTTTACCACGGTGGGACAACATCTGTGTAAGAATTGCTCCACTGTCAGACGGAGGGAAAGACTAGGCTTCCACTTACTCCTAAAGGCTGAAGGTGAATCCAAAAGAGCAGCAGTTGCTCCAATTAACTATGAAACCATAGAGAGGCCTCATTCTGAACAAGAATCTTCATGCAGAGAATACAGAGAGAATTTGAGTCTCTGTCTGAGTACCCCTTCAGCTGTTGGGGTACTAGAGCTTCAGAGTCTTTTGCCTGGGAAATAGGAGGACTACTAGAAGAAATGGGTCAAGATGGCTCATTTATAGTTTGTTGTTTAATTCAGAGACCAGAGAACCTGGCTGTCTGCAATGCACCACTCTAATGAACTTAGAGTCACTGCTGTTTCAGTCATTCAGGCATCAATGTTTTTAATAAAAACGTTCCTTATGTGTACAGTTGACAAAGCCCCTCTATCAACTCTGATCTCATTTGATTCTCACAGCAACATTTTCAAATAGGAAAGATAGGAAAGGCTATTTGTTTTCTAATTTTACACATGAGTCTACTGAGGTTTCTAGAGACTTGGAATCACAAGGTAGTTCAGTACCGTTTTGATTAGATGCCAAGTCTCTTTATTCCCCTTCCAGTATTCCTTCCTATTATGCAACAATTTTGCTTTACAAGAACACTCTTCAATTTCCTCTTCTTCCTAAATTTTATTGACTACTCCTTCAGCTCTTATCACTTTAAATGTCTGTTTCCTTTTAGAATTTAAAGTGATTTTTATAATTAGGTGTCTCCATTTACCATCATGTTCTTTTCACTGCCTATTGTTCTTCCACCCTAGATACATTTAGATATGTGGGCTCAGCCATGTACTGCTCTGGACTTATGTACAGTGAGGAGAAGCCCCCAATGAAATCAAGTCCTCTTTTAAAGAAACAAGTAGAAAAAAACAAAAAAACTAAAGATACTAAAGACAGATTCTCTCTATTGGGTTATTTTGGTTCTGTGCCATAGTATTACTGCCAAGATTATTCTATTTACCTTTTATGTTCATCCCTAATTTTATCTCTGTATAAAATTATTTATAAAATTTTTGAATTTATTTTTATTACTTTCTTAAAGTCAGATATGAAGGTGTAGTACCCAGAATTTTTTTTAAAAAACTGATTGCTTGGCATGTTAAGTCCATTGTCTGGCAATGTTAGTACTATTTTGCATCTTCAAGAAAGTGGCTTTATTACACAACCCTCTTTATGAGTGCACACTATGGGAATTTACATGTCTTGTTATGATCTGGAGAAACAGGACAAGATTGGTGAGATTAATAATTGTCCAAAAGGTATGTTTTTTTTTTGTTTTGTTTTTTTTTATTGGTACCTGGGATTGAACTCGGGTCCTTGTGCTTGCAAGGCAGGCCACCGAACTGCTGAGCTAAATCCCCAGCCCCAAAAGGTATGTTTGTATCTGGATATTGGACACAGAAAACAGAGACAGAGGTCTGGTATTGACTAGAGTAAAATTTGGAATTTCGAATACTCAAGTAGAAGCAATGGTAGCATTCCTTTGTTACTGTGCTTAAAACAAAACAGAAACAAAAACAAAAACCCGAAGTAAAGTGGAGCAGGTAACCTAGCTGATTGTACACCTCCAGAGTAGCCTCAGTATGCAGGTCAGCTGAGCGTCTGGCAAACTTTGCCGTCTCCCTTTGGTTCACAAGCTTCTTCCCCATTGTGTTGAAAGAAAGGATTCAGAAAGACTCACTGGAATTATCTTTGGAGATTTCCAGCTGGACGGCACCCTCCTAGTACCAAGGTTAAAAGCACAAGGTGGGCATAGGCAGCGTTTCCAAAGGGCAAACTGCATGGGTGGTAGAGTTGGGGGTGGAAAAGGGAGAGACAGAGAGAAAAGGTTTTTGTAATGAGACTCTTACTGGAAACCAAAATGACCTACTGGGGGAGTTTATTTGATGTATATTTAATTTTGCATTCCCATTCAAGCTGGGAGTGGTAGAATCATGGGGTGTGCAGCTTCTCTTGGGAAACAGTTCAGTCTTTTCTTTCTTCTTCCCCAGTGGGAATTAAGAAGAAAGGAGAGTGTGGAGATGACTTGGCAAGGCTCTATATAACTGTGAAGTCAGACAGAATATAGCTCTGATCAAATCATGGCATTTCCTGGGCACCGACCTAAGAAATTAGGCACAAACAAGAAGGGAACTATGCAGTACACAGAGCCCTTGATCTGAAATAAAGGCCTAGGCAGAGTATAGGGAATCCAGGAAAGCTGACTTCATCTCAAAATGAAGGAAAGTATTAAATATCAATAACCCAGTTAACATAGACAGAACTAGATTACATGCTGGGTTCTTGGCCTCAGTTGTTTTATTTAATTATCGCATCAACCTTACCTACAAAATTATTGTAATCCCTGACATAAGCATGCAGAAGACTAGCAAAGCTAATGAGTTATCAAAGTATCGAGGTCAAAACTCTAGGAAGAGCCCCATGATAGTGGTCTGAGTCAATCTGTCCTGAGGCTTAATGAGCAAATAGTTGTATAACATTCTTGCTCAGAAGAAGCAGTTTGATTTTTAGAGTCAAATTCCAAGTAGTGTCTGACTCCAAGGTCTGCACTTAAAACTACTAGATCATAGTAAGTGTTACCAAACCCTTGATTTAGAAACTCAAAGGTGCCAGTCCAAAAGTTTGTACTAGCTAAAACTTGGAAACAGCCTAACTGTCCATCAACTGGAGACTGGATAAAGAAGATGTGTGTGTGTGTGTGTGTTTTTTAATAAAATGAAGTACTACTCAGCCATAAAGAAAGAGAAAACAGAGTCATTTATAGCTAAGTGGATGCACGTTGAGGACACACTCTTAAATGAAATTAATAGTACATGTGTAAATACTAAACAGTTTCTCTGGTGCGAAAAAATAAAAGTGTAAATAAGGATCAAAATGTATAATTGATATTTTGTAATAGGAAGAAAGGGTCTAACGGCATTGGGCAAATGGGAGAGGTAGAGGAAAGGTAAAAAGGGAAGAGAAAAAATAAGAGAAAAGAAAAAAAATGGAAATAAAGTCTCTGTAAATAGGGAAGGGTGGAGGGGAGAAGGGGGGGCTAGAGAAACGGGGAAAAATAAGAACCCAGATATGTTATGTAAATGTACAAGGTCCCAATGATGAATATAGCTGTACTGTAGATCTTAAACTGTACCAATAAAAATATTTTTTAAAAAGTGCCAGCCCTTGAGAATCAGTCAGGGCTGGGTAAATAGCAAAGAATGGCAAGAGGAGAAGAAGCAAACAGAATGGGTGGGGTAGAACAAAGCAGTGTTGAGAAGCCAAGCAGTCAAACTGGGAATAAAAAGCTCACGGCTATGAGATTATGACAAAAGTTTCACTTTAACAAGCCTGTTTTTTCGTTCTCTGCCCCCAACTGATCTGATGACAATCTCATTCCTACGAAAGTCTCTTGTGTCTTATATGTCTGTTTTTCCATCTCATTTTTTCTCACCTATTTTATTTCCATTCCATTAAACACTGCCTCATCTTCCTTCCTATTTCATTGTCTGCCAGGATTTGAGATGTTCCCCAAGCAGAACACTCCCTGAGACAGCTCATCTTCTTACTTCACTAGGTTACTAATAGCTTTCTGCTAATCTACTGACTATCAAAGGACCTGGGCAGCATAAGTGGCTGCCTGAGGTAGCAAAAAATATAAAAAGGAAGAAGAGGAAAACAGAAAAGAGGTCAAAGGACAAAGAAACGATGACAGAGAAAAGGCAAAAGGGGAGAAAATTGGATGAAAGGGATAAAAAGCATAAAGATAGAACAGCCATCCCTTAAAAAATAAAGGGAAAGGTATAAAAGAAAAGAGAAGGTGGAGAAGAAAGTAAGAGAAGTTGGAAGGTGAGATTAGAATGAAAGAAAAAAATAAAGAGGGCAAGAAAAACTGCAAATAATAGGAAGTACAAGAGCCTATAGGCCAGTAGTGGTGAAACTCGACTGAAAGGGGATGAAACATGAAATGAGTTAATAAGCTAGTTGAACAAGCCCTGAGATATAGACGGCTAGCAGAAAGATACAGAAAGAGAAAGGGAAAACAAACCCAGCAGGAAGAAGAAAGATGTAAGCAGAGCAAGTTTAAGAGAGATTCTTAGATAAAATGAAACCACTCTTTTTTCAAGCCTGTCTTTTCCTTTGCCTCTGTAAACATGCCGTTTCATTTAACAACAAATGAGTGAATTAAAATAGCTGAAAAAAGCAAGTGAAACTATCGAGCTGTGTGTTTAGGGAATATTGTTTGGCCAGTGGTGTATCTCAGAGGATGCCAGGGATTCATTTAAGCTTTAGGAACTATGCAAACATCATCGTAACGGCTAATACTAACTGAAAATATGCCGTGTGCTCTCACACTGTGCTTAGCACTTTGCATGTATTATTGCATGTAATTCTCACCACAGATCCTATGATGTTACAACTGTCATTGTATCTGGTTAATACTCTGCACACTGAGTCTTAGAGAGGTAAGGTAACTGGCCCAAGCTTGCATAGGTTTGTTTTCTTTCTTTCTTTCTTTTTTTTTTTTTTTTTACTAGGG
>NW_022900948.1:34518446-34523845 GCF_012274545.1 Fukomys damarensis
TTTTTTTTTTTTTTTTTTTTTTTGAGACAGGTGTCCTTAAATAAGTAAATTGTTACATGATCTACAACTTTCCATGCTCCTGCCTCGATTTCCCACAGGGCTGTGCATACAGGTGTGTACCTTTATGAGGCATCGTGCCTTGTTGATAGTACAGGTTTAAGTGCCAGACCCAGCGTCAGTCCGCAGCTGTCTAACTCCACATTCCATGTTCTTTTTTCTTTCTCTACTAGACAAGGAAACTAAGGCCTTCCCACTGAGCGATATCCCCGGCCCCCTTTTTAAAATTGATTTTGAGACAGAGTCTCACTAAATTGCTAAGTTTAAAGTTCCCTGGCTGGGGTTAAATGTTTGATCCTCCCCCCTCACGGGCCTCTCAGAATGCTGATATTACACGTGTGCACCCCCAGGCCCACGTTACAGCTCCTTCTCTGAGTCACTGAATTCCAGAAAAAGGAACAAATTCAGAAATGGACAGACTCACATACTGACTGAGTCCCGCTATATACTTGGCCCCAGGATTTTGACAGGCAGAAGAGAACAGAGCTCAACATAACCTGGACACCCGAGAAAGTCATAGAGGAGGCTTGGGCTGAAGACACATAGATGTATGATTTACGTTAGGTACAAAGAGCTTTCTGGCAGGAGAGAGGAAAGTGTTAAGGGGGCGGATGTGAGGAACGGGCGTTCTTTAGCAGGGTGTGAAGGGAGAGCACACGTTCTCAGTAAGCATTTTCTATAAAAAAAAAAAGTAATGAACAGGCTTTATGGGCCAGAGGACTTTCCTAGTATTAAATTCTGACTATCACCAAAGTGGCCACAGACAATAGGTAATCAAATAACCAAAATGGGCGTGCTACTAAGAAAGATAAATTTGAATTTTACATTATTTTTCACATCACACACTGTTATTATCCTTTAAAAATTATTGTTATCACATAAAATATTTTTAAATGTTTCAGTTCATAGGTGGTAAGCTGAGAGGGCTAAAGTTGGCCAGCTTGTGCTTAGCTAAACATGACCAAAACTATTCCTAATAAAGGGCAATTTGCATAAAATCAGACTGGCAGTGGAGGACTTGGAGTTTTCTAAAAATCTGCATTATCTGCCTCAGGAGTATTAGACCATGCTGGAGGTGGTGCTAGATGTGTATGTTGGGCTGGATTATAAAGCATATAAAATTCTACACAGAGACCTTGGATTTTATGATTAGTGAGAGCCTTGAAGTAAATTTTTATCACAGTTTATTTTAGTTTTAGGTTTAAAACTATGAATAGGGGAACTGGAAGCTGTAGCAATATTTTGGGGATGTGTTTACGAAGGTGCACAGCAAAGCAGAAGAAATAGATTTGAAAGTAGGAGAAATTTGGTCACTGTTTGAGAGAAGGTATTGACTGGTTTTAACCATTGAGTAGTTGAGGAAGAAGTAATATAAGACTCTGAAAAGCCCAGAGTTGATCATGAGGCAGTTGTACTTCTAATACAAATAAAAAGAAATGTTGTAGGAATATAGAACAATTTTACAAAAAGAAAATGTGTAAAAGTGTGCGTGTAAGCACCTTTCTAATGACAGGGTAATATATGCTTATTTTTAGTAATAGATAGGCTTATTTTTTAGTATAGTATCTAGTAAGGCTAGATCCTATTAAAAACTCAGTGTAAATCTCTCATCCACTTCAAATTCTTTGGCCTGCTCCTTTAGTTCTGGTCATATCACCCATTATCGATTTAATTCACACAACATTCAGCAATGCTTTGCCTCAGCCACGCATTAACTATCACCTTGTTGCCCCAGAGTTTTTCTGATACCTCGTAAGGAACATCTACAGGACACAGTCTGAATATGAGGCTGCATAACCTGAAAGAAAGAATCAATGCCTTGTGATGTTGGGGAACTGGGAGCAGGGATAGGAATGGTTTCTACTTCTCTGTCATCAGTGCCTTGTTTTGAGATCAACTCAGAAGCCTCCTTAGAAGTGCTGGTAGGACGGCACCTGCTGTCAGCACTGATGGTCAATTCAACAGCGAATTCTTTAATTCTCTTCTTATCTTTCCTTGATTTGTGACTTATTTCATTTGCCTTTCGCTGTTGCTCCCTGTGTCACTGCCTAAAATCTACTTTTACCTAAAACTCTCTGGTAGGCTCTTTTCCTAGGAAATCTCAGGTAAAGGCCATTGATGCCCAGTGGAAGCTTATGTTTTGCTCAGCTAATCAGCAAATATAGGTAACCCTATTTAGCAAGCAGCTTCCTCCAGGTAATTCAAGTTTCTTTTATTTTATAACTGTGAAACTTGTTAGAATTGGAGTGTTCTCAGAGTGCCTTCTGCTTGCCTTTTTAACCACATATGACAGTGCTTCCATAGGTGAAATTACATGGTGCTACCTAAATTCAGAGGGTCCTGTGAAACATCTACTGTGTTGCCTTTCATTATCACTTTAAACTATTGAAGGAAAAGCAGAACTGTGGAAAAAAGCTCTTTCCACTTCATTTTTCAACATATAAAATCTGAGAAATAAGGAGAATAAAAGAAAAAAGTTGAAATCGCCTACAACCCCATCATGTCGAGTTAGTCAGTTTAATTTTTATTTATTTATGTCTAATCTTTATTCTACACAACGTAATGATTCATATGTTTAGAAATATCACAGTAATTGCAAGTTTACATCCTGCTCAATTCAGTCAATATTTTATTGTAAGCATTTCCTCATTCTATTTATATTCCTCTTGAGGTGTCAGGGAGGTTGAATTAGAGTTGGTTGAATATGTACAAAATAGAGAGAGGCCTGAACAGATTCAAATGCAGCTCACATTCTATGAGAAAGAAAACCTGGGCACAAATAAACCTAAATTCGGGGTTAAGTCATAAATTGGTGACCATGAAAGACTTATGTGTCCTAAATTTAGCCATTTGATCTACTTTATTTTACTCTCTCCAGAGCACAGAGAAAATAATTACCTTTCTTTTGGTGCTCTGTGTTACAGAAAAGATAAATTTGCATTTGATGAACTTGCCAACGGTTTTTGCTACCAATCCATAGCCTATAATGCAGCCCTACAGAGAAAAGAAAATAGAAGTAGGAGGCAAAAGCAATATTCCCCATTTCCTCACAATGATGTCTCTCTGAAGTCAAATATCGAGGCAGTTATGGAATTTATGAAACGTTATCCTTCCTGCAGCTAGGGATAGGATAAAGAGAAGCATGTCGATAACTTGCAATAATCAAATTCCTAAAGATGAATAAACTATTTTTGCTTAAGGCGAGGATTGCTTTTTTCCTTCTGTTTTAAAATCGATATAATAAAAACACTAATACATTTCTCACTGAATTGCAAAATCAACTCAACTGTATGGGTTTATGTTATATATTTTATGTATATCAATGTTAGTATGGAATAAATATTCAAAATATTCTCTCTGTGAACCCATGACCTCATAGCAATTTTCACCATTGTTCTACTAGAGAGCAGTAGAGATAAAATGCAATGAGATACATAGGAGAAAAATGGGATTTCTGTTTGGGACCAGAAGAGTGTAGCTATTATCAATGGGCTTTCTAGAGGATGTAAAAATTACCACACAGGGTCACAAGGTGTAACTAATATTTACCCAGATCGGTAATAGAGGCCCAAGAACCTACTTTACAGTCAAACTAACTGACCGTCGAACACTTAAGGGAAACATTTACTAGGAAAGTGACCTTGGCAACATTTTTGCATGCCCTGTACAATGATGCTAACAGCATGAAGTCATTGTAGAATTTTGATGAGAAATTTATGTAACAAAGCATTTAAATAATTTTGCACAGTGTTCGCCTATGAAAAGAACCCCTGACGCATTATCCAATTTTACAAAGTACTAAATAGATACTGCATGACATTTGCAAAATTACCTTAGATTCTGAGACACCTGGGAAGTTAACATTTACTTCAACAAAATTTGAAGATTTTTGACAACTTTCCTAAAATGTACATAGAAAAATAAAAATTCCCCTGAATTTTAGTCAATAGTGCAAAGATGTGTTGTTTTTTATTAATCATGAAGTCCAAATTATGGTAATAAGCAGCAATGGATTTCAATAGCAGTGTATATACCAGTGGATAAGAGAGTATTCAGAAATTTTAAATACAGAATATAAAGTCTTTAAAGAAGAGGATGAAGTCTTAAGTTCTTTATAACAAGAAACTTAGTATATGATGGACATGGTCCTACAAAGCAATGAGGAAAGGACAAATTAATAGGTGGTTCTGGGAACACTGGATATTATTCAGGGGAAACTGATACTAAACCTCCATCTTAGCTACCGTCCATCAGGGCCTCAATTGTTGTTGTGACCTGCCCTTTGGCATCTAAGTTTCTGCTATGTCCCACTATGTCTGTGACTTGATTGTCTCTGCACCCCAACCCTCAGGGTCTGAGCTGTTGGGTGTACCCCACCATCACAGGGTCAGGAGTTGCCAGGGCACCTTGCCCCCCAGACACAAGCCATAGCTGCAGCTCATCTTGCACTGAGCTGCTGGGTCATTCCAAAGAATGAAAGGCTTCAACAGTGACCAATCTTGCATTCTCCGCACTCTGATGAACGTACCCATACCCAAGGAGACAGGTGTCATAATGTTTGCATAATCCCTGAACTGGGAACTCCAGCTTCACAGCCACTCTCAGACCCTGTGTCCTGCAACATGTATCTATTATGGTTTCCTGAAAGCCGCCTTAGACCCAGAGTGAAGAAGGATCCCTTCAAGTAGAAGTTGTCCCTAAAGGAAAAAGCCAAAATGGAAGAGCCCGGAAGACTTTACCATTAAATACCATTGCAAGAAACATTCACACCCTGGACCACTTTATAACTTTAAGATATTGACACTTGCTAACATCAGCTAACTGTTACTTGGAGTTCAACCTGCTGACACTTCGAAAAGAGAGCCACCATCCCATATCTAACCAGTGCCTTTTTACTCAAGTGCTGGTGAATATTGAAGAGTGTCTACAGATCTGGAAGTGGCTACTGTCTTAAATACACGGTCATCACTGTAAGGCCAGAAGAAGCATGAAAAACCAGGGAAACATGACATTATCATAGGAACGTAAGAGTTACTCAGTAAATGGCTCCAAAGAAATGAAGATACGTAAAGCATCTGAAGTAATTTTTAAGGAAGTTCAGTAAGATGCAAGAGAATGCAGGGCCAAGGATTTAGCTCAGTGGTTCCGTTGCCTGCCTGCAAACGTAAGGTCCTGAGTTTGATACCCAGTACCAAAAAAAAAAAAAAAAAGAGGAAAAAAAAAGGGGGGGGGAATGCATAGACAATTCATCAAAATCAGGGAAATAATACAAAAGCAAAAGATATTCATCAAAGTTATAAAAATTAAACCATAATTGTGTAGTGGGGGAATACAATCAATAT
>NW_022900948.1:34523947-34617407 GCF_012274545.1 Fukomys damarensis
AAAAAAAAAAAAAAAAAGAGGAAAAAAAAAGGGTGGGGGAATGCATAGACAATTCATCAAAATCAGGGAAATAATACAAAAGCAAAAGATATTCATCAAAGTTATAAAAATTAAACCATAATTGTGTAGTGGGAGAATACAATCAATGGGATTTTTCAAAATGCAATAATGATGCTTCAACAGCAGACTTAAAGCAAAATAATTTGCAAACTTAAAGATAAATCTTTTTAAATTATTCAGTCAGGGAAGAAAAGAAGAGAATGAGAAAGAGTGAAGAAAATTTATGAAACTGTAGGACACACATAAGCAAACCAATATGTGTATTATAGAAATATGTGAACATTAAGCTGCAATCTTTTAAATAACAAATAGGTCCAAGAAGAAAACAAAAGGTTAATAAAAAAATCCTGAGATAAGTGAAAATAGGAGCACAACATAGAAAACAGTGTTGGACATACCACAAGCAATTCTGGGCCAGCGATTTAGCTCAGTGGTTCCACCACCTGCCTTGCAAGTGAAAGGCCCCAAGTTCAATCCCTGGTACCTAAAATAAATAAATTAATTGATCAATCAATCAATCAATCAATTAATGCAATTCTAAGACTCAAGTGCATAGTGATAGGAATCTATCTGAAGAAAAACCGAAGATTGGATCTGCATGGAACCTACTTTTATACCTCAAGTAAGTAACAAACTAAGCCTAGATTTGCCAAAATGAAAGAAAGAAAAAATCATTAGAGAAGAGATAGAGTTCATAGAACGAGACTAAATGGGGTTTATTCCCCAGATTTCAAGTATCTTTCAACCTACAAAATTAATATATATGATATACAACATTAACAGAATGAAGATCAAATATATATGATCTCAAAAGATGAATAAAAGGTATCTTTTGTCAAAGGCATCTTTGACAATATATGACACCCTTGCATGATCAAAAACTGACAAAAATCAACTTCAAGAATGTACTCATATCAGCTGCAGATCCCCCTGGGGAGCATTGCTGTGTCAGGATAGACTAGATTCCAATGCGGTAACAGCCACAGCACCAAATACATAATCTAGAAGAAAAAAATAATTACAAAGGTGTAAATAGGTACTTTTGTTTTTTAAAAAAATGCTTTTCTGAAATATGGTACAATTTATGAATTTAACATGAGCAATTCAGTGTTTGTTATTTAGGAAGCTGTACAACCATAGCCTCTAATTCTAGACCACTGCCATGGTCCCAAGAAAGAAAATTGCTACCTACCAGTCATTGAATGCCCTTCCTAGCCTTGTATTTTATCAAGGTACCTCATTGTTGTTTTAACTTTCAATTCCCTAGCAACAAACTGGATAGAACTTAGTGTTAAAAGTTCTTTTTATATTGTGAATATGTCTTTTATCCTTTTTTTTTATTTTCTAATACAGGGGATCAAACTCTGGAACTTTCTCTTGCGAGGCAGGCAGTGGAACCACTGAGCTAAATTCCTAGCCCTAGCTTTTATCTTTATGTGTTTAGTATATATTTTCTTCTACTCTATAACATAATTTCTGATTCCCTTGTGGTATATTTTACATAAACTTTGAAATTTAATAAAGTTCAAGTTTTGGTGCATTTCATGGACAGTACTTTGGATATTTTAAGCTAAAATACATCACTAAATCCAAAGTCACATAGATTTTCTACTGTGTCTTCTTTTAGAGATTTTAATGTTTTACATTTTACACTTAGATGTAAAAACCAGTTTGGTCCACCAAAATCCATTTTTATCACAAATTTAAAGTCTGTAACCTGATTTATTTACTTGCATATGGATGTCAATAGTTCTAGCACAGTTTATTGAAATAATATATTATCACAAAGAAATGAAAAACCTTCCTTTGAAAAAGATAACTTGATTATTTATATTCTGTTTCTAGGCAATTTATTCTGTTCTGTTGATCTATGTATTCATTTTCAGTCAATATCATGTTGCCTTCATCCATTAGCGTTATAATGTCACAAAGTCGGACAGTATGAATCTTTTCCTCTAAATTTAAACTTCTTCAACATTGTATCGAATATCTGTAGGGCCTTTGTTTTGTATACAATTTCTGAAATATTTAGTTAATATTTGTAAAACAATTTGTTGAATTTCTTCATGACTAAACCATAAATCCACAGGATTGAGTTTAATGAACTGATATAATATTGTATCTTTTTATTAATGAAAACTGAGTATCTCTCTCCACTTATTTATATTATTCTTGATGCACTGAATCTTTTTTGTAGTTTTTAACATACAGATAATATGTGTATATTGATATCAATATCTATGGATTCTGCATTTATTTATTCAACCAATTGCAAAACAGAAATCTTGAGAAAAATTATGTTTATCCAAATATGTAAAGATTTTTCATATCATTATTCCCCAAGCAATACAGCGTAACAGCTGTATACATAGCATTTATATTGAATTAGTTATCATAAGCATTTGAGAAATGATTTAAAGTATTTGGGAAGATATATGTGGAATTATATGCAAATACAATAACATTTGCACTAAGGGACTTGACCATCTAGAGATTTGGGTATAAGTTATTTGTTTTTCTTGCTGTGAAATTTTCCAAGTAGACTCACATTCCATGTGAAAAATGGCAGGATTTTCTTGCTGTTGTTTCTTTCAGCCTTCAAGTAATTTTCTTTATGTATTGATCCAGTTTGAAATTGCAGTCCAGTACGAAATGCGAAATAGTGTTCGGATAAGACATGTTTTCTTTTTTCCTGATTTTAGAGGAAGTGCCAAGTTTCTGACCATAAATTACGATTTAAGATATAATGTGCACTCCTTTTGTGGAAACTCTTTTTTCCTCGTTGAAGGAAGTCCTCTTTAAGTTTGCTGAGAAGTTTTGTCATAATTTTCTAATTGTCAATTAGATCAAGTTGATTAATTGTGTTTTCCAGGTCAACTAAATACTTACTGATTTTCTGCTTGTTTGATATACCAATTACTAAAAAAAAAAAGTGTTGAATTTTTTTTATTACAATAGTGGAAAACATTCTTGCTCTTTTCACTTCCATCACTTGCTCCCTCATATATTTCAACTAATAACTTATTTGAATCTATATTAGGTACATATGTATTTAGAATTGTTATTTATTTTTTTAAAAGTTGACCTTCTTATATACCATACTTCTTAATCCATGGTAATTTACTTGTTTTAAGTCTAATTTTTCATAAATTAACCTAAGTAACATTTCTTGCATTGGTTAGGTTATTATGCGATGCTTTTCTTTAAACTTTTACTTTGAACTTGAGTATTGATTTCTTTGGTGGGCTTTTTATTGCCAGTATATAATTAGATCTTGCTTTTTATCAATTATGCTAGCTGATTTATTGATATGATTATACTATTCTCATTAAAACTGATTGCTGTTATGGTCTGATGGATTTATATCATTTTATTGACAGTTTTCTATTTGATTTGGTTTTCTTGTTTCATCCCTTTTCCACCATTGTGGGTTTTGTTGTTGGTTTTATAAGTTCTGTTTTTGTTTTTTGTTTTTTTTTGGTTTTGTTGTTGTTATTGTTGTTGTTGTACCTGGGATCGAACTTGGGTCCTTGTGCTTGTGAGTCAGGCAATGGTATCACTGAGCTAAATCCCCTGCCCTACAAGTGGTTTTACACAGAAATTTTGTTTCTCACAGTTCTGCAATTTGAAAAGTCCAAGATCACTAGCCCAGAATCAGTTTTTCTTTTTTTATCTTTTTAAAATTTATTGGTACATTTTAGGTACGCAACAGTGACATTCATCATTGGGATCTTGTACAGATACATGACTTACCAGGTTCTTATTTTTCTGCGTTTTCCAGCCCTCCTCTTAGCCCCTCCACTCTTTCCTGTTTACAAAGACATTGTTTCTGTTTTTCCTTTTCACGTATTTTTCCTTCTCCTTTTTAATTTTCCCCTACCTTGCTCCCACTTCCTCTACTCTTTTAGACTTTTCTTCCTATTACGTTATATCAATTACACATTTCAATCCTTATTTATGCTTTTACTTTTTCATACTAGGGAAACTATTCAGTATTTACACATGTGTAACTTATTAATTTCACTTAAGTGTATGACCTCAATGTGCATCCACTTATCTATAAATCTCTAGTGCCTCATTTTTATAGCTGAGTAGTATTGAATTTTCTAAAAAAAAAAAAAACAAAAACAAAAAAACCAAACACCTTCTTTATCCAGTCTCCAGTTGATGGGCAATTTAGCTATTACAAACTGTGCTGCTATAAACGTGGGTATGCATATATCACTGTGGTGTGATTGTTTTCATTCTTTTGGGAAGATGCCCAGCAGAGGAATAGCTGGGTCAACTGGGACTTCTAATCCTAGTTCTTTGAGGTAACTCCATATCGATTTCCACAGTGGTTGCACCAGTCTGCCCTCCCAAAACAATGGAGAAGGGTTCCTTTCTCCCCACAACCCTGCCAGCATTTGCTATTGTTTGATTTCTTGTTAGCAGCCATTCTTTCTGGGGTGAGGTGGAATTTCAGTGTTGTTTTCATTTGCATCCCCGGAATGACCAGAGATGTTGAATATTTTTTCATATATTTATTTGTTATTTTTATTTCTTTGGCTGAGAAATGTCTGTTCATTTCAGATGCCCCTATTTGAATTGAGTCTTTATATTTGGGGGTCTGATATTTTTGAGGGTTTTTTTTTTAATATATATTCTAGATAGTAGACCTTTGTGTGAGGAACAGCTGGTGAAAATTTTTTTCCCACGTTGTGGATTATCTCTTAGCTCTGCTTGTGATTTCTTTGGCAGTGCAGAGGCTTTGTTGTTGTTGTTGTTGTTGTTGTTGTTAATGGGTATCGAACTTGAGTTCTTGTGCTTGCGAGGCAGGTTGCAGAAACTTTTTAAAAAGATGACATCCCAATTGTTGATTCTTTGTGATAGTTCTCATGCTACTGAAGATTTGTTCATAAAGTTTTTTTTCCTATATCTTCAAGAGTTCTACTTTACTTATGTTCCAGCAAGTTTAGTGTTTCTTTCTAATATTTATACCTTTAATCCACTTGGATTTTAGTTTAGTGCATGGTGAAATATACAGGTCTAGTTTTAATCTTTGACAAGTTGAAATCCAGTTTTTCCAACACCATTTATTAAAGAGGCTCTCTTTCCTCCATAGAGGGTGTTTGGCTCTTTTGTCAAAGATGAGGTAGTTGAGTATGTCAGGAGATGCTTCTGCATCTTCTAATTTACTCCACTGATTCTCGGGTGTGTTTCTTTGCCAGTACATTGCTGTTTTTATCACACTGGCTTTAGTATAGCTTCAAATTAAGGATTGTCATACCCGCTGCCATGTCTCTGTTGCCTAGAATTGCTTTTACTATTCTAGGTCTCTTCTGACTCCAAATGAATTTTTGGATTGTTTTCTCTAGTTCAATGAAATATACTGTTGGGATTCTAATAGGGATTGCATTAAATCTGTACAGCAGCTTTGGTAGTATGGCTATTTTCACTATATTGATTCTTCCTACCCAGGAACAAGAGACTTTTTCCATTTTCTTATATCTTCTTCAATCTCATTTGTTTAGAGTGCTGTAGTTTTCAGTTTAGATGTCTTTTGTCTCCTTTGGAAGATTTGTTCCTAGACATTTCATTTTTTTTGGATGTTATTATAAAAGGGATTATTTCCCTAATTTGACTCTCAGTGAGACTTTTATTTGTGTACAAGAAAGCATTTACCTTGTATCCAGCTACTCTACTGAATCTGTCAATCAAGTCTAGAAATCTTTTGCTAGAGTTCTTTGGGTCTTCTATGTAGAGTATTATATCATTAGCAAATAATGACAGTTTCACTTCCTTTCCTATCTTTATTGCTTTAATTTCTTTCTCTTGTCTATTTGCTGTAGCTAATGTTTACAAAACTGTATTGAACAGTAGTTGTGATAGTGGATGTCCTTGTCTTGTTCCTGATTTTAGCATGAAGGTTTTCAGTTTTTGACCATTTAGTATGATGTTGGCTGTTAGCTTTTCATAAATAGCACTTATCAAGTTGAGATAAAGACCATCTGTTCCAATTTCTGCAGAGTTTTAGTCATGAATGGGTGTTGAATTCTGTCAAATGCTTTTTCTGCATCTATTAAGAAGATCATATGATTTTTGTCCTTGATTCTGTGAATGTAGTGTATTACATTTATTGATATACATATGTTGAACCATCCTTTCATCCCTGGAATAAGTCCGACTTGGTCAGGGTGTATGATCTTCTTCATGACCCTCTGCATTCTGTTTGCCAGCATCTTATTGAGGATTTTTGCATCTATGTTTATTAGGAAGATTGGCCTGTAGTTCTCTTTTTTTGGTTGGTTATTTTCCCGGTTTTAGAATCATTCCAGGAATGAATTTAAAAGTATTGCTTTTCTTTCTATTTCATTGAAAAATTTAAAGAATAATGGCAATTGTTCTCTAAATGTCTTATAGAATTCAGCAGTGAAGCCATCAGGACCTGGGCTTTTCTTTGTTGATAACTTTTTCATTATGTTTTCAACTTCACTGATTGTTGATGGGGAGTTTAAATTTTTATATCTTTTTTTTCAACTTTGTCAATTCATACATACCTTGGAATCTGTCCATTTCTTCCATGTTCTGCATTTTATTAGAGTACACGTTCTCAAAATAAGCATTGATGATCCTCTGGACTTCTGCTGAATCTGTTATGACTTCATAGTTTTCATTCCTAATTGTATGAATTTGAGCCTTTTCTTTTTTGACAAGGTTAGCTAAGGGTTTATCGATTTTATTTATTCTTTTGAAAACCTAACTCTTTGATTCATTGATTTTTTTGTATTGTTCTCTTAGTCTCCATTGCATTGACTTCTGCTCAATCTTTATCATTTCTTCCCTTGTATGAGCTTTGGGTTTGCCTTGCTCTTCTTCTTCTAGGAGCTTAAGATTCACCATTAGGTTGTTTATTTTTCCTTGCTCTGTTTTCCTAGTGTGGGCAAAAAAGTCCGGCTTTTTTGTGTACTCCTATTTATCTTATATTATTTTTCTTTGTGTCCTATAGGAGATGTTGGATTAATTTCTCATGGATTCTTACTATTTTTAAGAGATCTTTCTTTACAAGGTCACTGACTACCATCCTATTGCCTATATCTGATATTGTGTCTTCAGATTGGGTTAGTCTGCTATGTATACTTTTAATAGAGTTTTTAATCTCATGGATATCAGTTTGAATCTGTTTCATGGATTCCATTTTTTTTTTTTAAATGTTGGGCCTTCATGGTTTCCATTTCTTTCCTATGCTGAGCATTCATGGCTTCAATCATGGACATGAACTCTTTTTTTTTTTAATCTGTTTCTTTGCTAGAGTCTCTAATCATGTCTTTTCTCTGGGAAATTACTTCTGTTTTGAATATTTCTATAGCCTCATTCACCCATTTTTTAAATTTCTTGTGCGATCAGTTCAGATTGTCCAAGTGGTTGATTATCAGATTTTTCCATCTCATTTTCCCCAGAATTTCCTTTGTTTAGCTGGAAGACTGTCTTGTTTAATTTTTTTTTAATTTCTATCATTGTTATTGGTACAGTCCGTGGTTTAATTCTTGGATTGATACTTAGATGTTACTTACTGTAAGTATCTTTGTAGCTAGTATTTAGATATCTTAAGAAATATTTGCTTCTCAGAGGTATACCTGGTCTTTAAAATTTGAGACTCTAATAACTGTGGGTCAATCTCATTTTCATTATACCAAGAAAGATAACAGATTAGATCAATCACAACAAAGTGACAAAATCAGCAACAACAATAGCATCAAACAGAGCCCAGAAAATGACAATTTGCCGTAGTTATTAATCTATCACCTTTAACAGTGTGAAATAAAACAAAACCCAAGACTAGCCCAAAATGTTTATAATGAATAAACTGATCAATATCTAAGATTCATCATTAGGTTGTTTATTTGAGCTCTCTCTGTTTTCCTAGTGTGGGCATTCAATGCTATGAATTTTCCATGTAGAACTGCTTTCATTGTGTCCCATAGATTACTCTATGTTCTAATGGTACTATCATTTATTTGTAAAAACTGTCTAATTTCTTTTTTTAATTTCCTCTCTGTGTATTGTTCAGGAGAGTGTTGTTCCACATCACTGGTCATTCAAGAGATGCAGATGAAAACAACACTGAGATTCCATCTCACCTTAAAAAGAATGGCTGCTATCAAGAAATCAACCAATAACAAATGCTGGCTGGGTTGTGGGGAGAAAGGAACCCTTCTCCATTGTTGGTGGGAGTGCAGACTGGTGCAACCACTATGGAAATCAATACAGAGATACCTCAAAATGCTGGGACTGGAGGTTCCATTTGACTGAGCCTTCCTTCTGCTGGGTATCATTCCAAAAGAATTAAAAGAATCATATCACAGTAATATATGTGCACCTATGTTTATAGCAACACAATTTGTAATAGCTGTAACTTGCAAACAGGCCATTTGCCCAGCAGTTGGAGACTGGATAAAGAAGATGTGATTTTTCTATAAAATAGAGTACTACTCAGCCATAAAGAATGAGAAATTATATTCATTCATAGGAAAATGGATACATATTGAGGATATACTCCTAAGTGAAATAAATAGTCACATATGTGTAAATACCAAATACTTTCTAGGGTGCGAAAAACTGTAATAGTACATAAGACCCTAATGATATAATAGACAATGTGAAATAGGAACAGAGGGGCTAAAGGTTTAGGGAAAGTGGGAGGGTAGGGGAAAGGTAATAAGGGAAAAGAAAAAAATATGAGAAAATGAAAAAATGGAGATGAAGTGTTTGTAAAAGGGGAGGGAAAGAGGGGGTGAAGGGAGGGCAGGGACAAGGGGAAAAAAATGAGAACCAAGACCTGTCATGTAAAGGTGCAAGGATCCCAATGATGAATGTAACTGTACTGTATACCCCAAATGTACCAATAAATTCAATGAGAGAAAAAAATATATTTATAACAAATAAACTAATCAATATAGTAAATTTACCCTTCGGATTGGGACTTAGAAGGTGTAAGGCCTTCTTACTATTATTCACTTCTGCCCTAGCTCAGGGAAATGGCCATTAAGACCCCCTGTGCTTCTGCAGTTTAGCTGAGGAACAGGGGTAGCCAGGAAGCCAGAAAGGTGGGGCTGGCTCTGGTTCTTACCAGGGGACACTGGTCAGTTAGCCTGCCTGGACTGGGTGGAGGAGGGGCCAGTGCTGATGACTTCACACAGCTCTGGTCCTCACCGGGGATCCAGAATCTGTTTTTCAATGGGGGCGATCCCATCTCTACTTCCAAGATGGTAATTGGAATGTTTCCTTCTCTGGAAGAAGCATTTTCTCACATGGTGGAAGAGTAAAAGAGAAGGAACTTAATATCACAGAGCCTTTTGGTGGTGGTATTGCCTATTCAAGAAGGTGGAGGCCTTGCGACCTAATATCTTGCCAAAAGCCATACCTCCCAATACTATTGAATTTGACATATAAGACATATAAATTCCATGTACATATTTTAAAGGGAAAAGATTTAAAGGATCTGAGGAAAACCAGAGTATTCTATGTACATATTCAAACAGTAGCAATTGCCTTCCTATTCTTGAGTGTTGTCTATTTTTCTGTGGGAGTCTTCAGCATGACAATTATAGTATTTTACATTTCCTTTCTGCTAACTTCAGCATATGTGTCATATCTAAGTCTTGTTTTGTTGCTTGATCTCTACAGATCATGTACCTTTTGGCTTTTGAAAGAGTCTTGCCATTTTTTTGTTGAAAATTCAATTGTGTTGTTGGGTGATATTAACAAGTAAACCAGGTATAATGTGAATTTTTTGGTAATGTAGCAATGAGTATGGATATGTGTAATACTTTCTCTATATTACAGAGGTTTCACCCTCCTCTTGTGACCTTTTCATCTCTTCTGTTGACTCTGGGCTCTTCTCAGTTGTCTTTAGAGGGAGGCTGAGTGTTGAAGGCTGAAGCTCCTTCACTGGTCACCCAACATTATTTTCCAGAGTCTGGTGATGTGGTGGGAAAGTGTGGGAGTACGAAACTTTCTGTGTTTTTATGATGAAGTCTCTTTGAGTGAGCCTGTGCTTCTGGGCTATGGCTTAAGAAAGTGCTCATTGTGGATGCTGAACTGGGATAAATGTCCTTCCCTCAGGTTGAATTGGGCTCTGGCGAACTTTGGAAAATAGGCCAATATTATGAGGAATCATTTCACAATCACTACTCTTCCCTTGCTCTTCCAAGAACAATACATAGTTCTTTCGTGACCCTCACTATTTGAACCTGTGAAGCTTAGTGGAAGTAAAACTCAGCAATGCACGAAGGGGAATCTACAAAGCCCGTTGTACTAGAAATTTCTCGGTCTCATACTAGCCCACACTCAGTCTAGAACAATTGATCAGAATTAGTTAAATGTGTTCACAAAGATATAATTCAGGTAGCTTTTAGTATTATGGATTTAATACATATATTTATGTTCCCATGTTAAGAGTTTGACTTGCCTGCGACTTCAGTTCTCTGATGAGTCCAATGATATTATTAGGTTTCAGTTTACTCAGGTTTTTTTTTTTCCTATAGTAAGGACAAATGTATAAATTTCAAGGCCTATATATGCTAGAGCTGGGAAAATATCTTTAAGATTTTCATACCAAAAACATATATGCAGTACATGATAGTGGTTGCCAGGGGAAAGATACAGTATAATGCATGCAGAATGGGAGTGGTAAGAAGTCATATGGAAGAACAGAACAAAACAATTCAGTGTATAATAAAGCAAGAGAGGATGCTTGTATGGAGTCATGAGAGATGCTATGAACACTGGAACATAATTGTCTTCATTTACATCTGGTGAATCAAGTATACATGATTTGAAGTGATTGTTCAAATCCAGAAAATGATTATTCTAAAAATATAAGCATTAGAATGCTTTAAGATTGACTTATAGACATCTGGTATTCTGTTCTCTCTCTTTTTTTTTCTGGTACTGGGTATCAAACTCATTACCTTGCACTGGTCAGGCAGATGCAGTATCACTGAGCTACATACCAGGCCCTTTTTCCTTTGTTTTCTATATATTATTGTCCCAGGCGGCCTTGCTGAACTCTAAAACTCTCCATCCAAGTTTTCACTGAAGAATTTTGTGTGTTTCATTGTTTTTTCCATTAGCTATAGCCAGCCAGTGGCTATGTTGCATTTCCTGCAGGCGCTCTCTGCCTCTTGGGTACTTATCAGCAGCGTGTGTTAGACAATCTGGAGGGGAAGCCAGAGATTCTTTGCTTGAGGAAAAGCTGCTTAGGGAGGAAAAAGGTAGAGGCATTGGAAGTCTCAGAAGGGTGGAAGGGAGAGCTTTAAGGGAGATATTAGAGAGGAAAGAAATCTGTCCAGGTCTTGTTGCCTGGTGTCTGGGCTCTTGGGGACTTCTGAGAGAAGAGCATTTATGAGCTGCCAAGGCCAATGAGGCACAGTCAGCAGGGTTCCACGAGGACACAGAAGAGATGTGAGGTCCTCAGGGTCACCTCTATGAGAGTTACTTCCCCTTGGCAGGAGGTCAGCCACCCACCACTGGCATGGCGCAGTCACACTTTCCTCTTCTCATATTGAACATGAACTTTGAGTCCCAGGGTAGGCGAAAGCAGAAGAATTTAAAGCTGTTAAAGCAGTCCCCATGGAGATTCAGTCTGAGAAACAGCCTGACCCCTGCAAACAGCAGTGTGCTTGAGGTTGGCTGACCTGGCCTTGGTCACCCTTGGGGTAACCTTGCACAAGGAAAAGAATCATTCTTGGGCACTGTTTCTTTATCTTGCTAGATTTGAAGAAATGTGTTCTAGCCATGAAAGTTAAATAAAGCAGAAAGGAAAAGCCTTGGGTAATTAATTAGCTTACTGAGGACTCAGTATTGATCAGTGGCATGATGTAACTCTGATGAAAATAATGTGTTGTTAGACTGCTTGTGGAGGGAGACGTCTGTGCTGCTTTGTCCTGCACCAACACGTTTTATAGGATGCAAGTCTAATTCTGAATCAGAGTTTTAGAGAATATTCAGGGGAAATAAACGGAGAGAATAAATGAGAATATTCAGAATTAGGGACATAGGCAATCAGAAACAAAGGGGATAGGAAAGTCTTAGATTTATGTCCTTCTAGTGATGGCTGAAACATACCTACACCTTAATAAAGGGTTATTTGGGGCTAGGTACTATACTATCCTAGGAACTTTGTAATATTTTATTTAATTCCTACAATTTTTTAGGAGTAATGGTTATATGTGCATGTGTTTGTGTATACATATATAACCATTCAGTACAGCTAGTGAAACTATGCTATAATGAATTACCTAGAAATTTTAATGCTATACAGTTGAAGACTGTTTTTAATTCATTTATGTCTGAAAACATCCTACCTGCTAACTTCTGACTATCACAGGTAAGGCAGCAATAGTTTGCAAGTCCTTCCATAGCATTCAGTGGTGTTCCTGTGTATATCTAGCAGGACTTACCGGTGAAAGACAAAAAGAGATAGAATTCCCTTGAGCTTCCTCTTCAGTGCTGCAGATTGAACCAGGGCCTGCCTCACACAGGCGAGGCAAGAGCCCCACTTCAGAGTTATACCCCCGCCCCTGATGATGCGCTCTTTAACGTATCAGAATGGGCTGTCTTACTAGAGTTCCTTACTGGAGATATTGTAACAGTAGAAAGGCAAATATTCTTCTCAGTACTAGGTGTTATAACCATTAAAGCACACTCCTGGGGGTGTCTGGGGGGATCATGGCAGTGTCCCTCTCTGGCACTGTTCCCTATGCTGATTCCTAGCTGCCATAATCAAAGAAGCTTTGCTATTCTATGCACTCCATTCATGATGTTTCCACTTTAGATCCTTCCAATCAAGTACCAAATCTCCTTAAAGCATGAGCTAAATTAAATCTTTTCTCCTTTACATTGTGAATGTTGGGTACCGTGTCTAGCAACGGGAACGCTGACAGATAGAAGTATGATCACTCATGCAAGATATATCATGGGCTAGATGTTCTCTGAAGTCATTTCCACTCCTAAGTGTTCATAGTTCTTTGACTGTCAAGTTTTAATTTGACAGTTATATTTCTAAAACTCCACAAGTGCCTGTATTATTTCTGTTGTGGATTCATAAAGTGTCTCAGTTACTTTCTTGTTGCTGGGCCAAAATACCTGACACCAACTAGTAAAAGGAGGAGAGGTTTAATTTGTCTCACAGTGTGTAAAGCTTTCAGTCCACAGTTAAGGCAGAGGGGCATGGAAGAAGAGAAAAAATTCAATTCATTGCTGGCAGGAACCAGAGAGCAATCAAGGAAAGAGGTAGGATATATGCCCACCTCCTCCCAGCAGCCTTCACCTCCAAACACCACTCCCAGGTATAAACTCATTAGTGTATTAATCAACTGAAGAATATCACATTTAGCTATCAGTACACTAGTTGACTAATCCCTTGATGATGGATGAGTATTTCACCCCCCATGATCCAGTCACCTCCCCACAGGTATATAAAGCTTGAGAGGAAAATTTAGATATAAACCTAAGCTTGAGGTTGACTTAAACATCCTCCAAACTCTCAAAGAGACATGACAAAGTAAAAAAATTAAGTGAGACAACCATTGCCATTTATGGACCCCATGTATATCCAGGTACTTTCTCGAAAAGCTTATTGTACAATTATTTACAAAGTCAAAATCTGAGTCATACAGAGGTTGAAATGTTTCTTCAAATTCACGAGACCAGTGATTATCAGAAAAGAATTACAGAGTCCAGGCCTTTGTACTTCTAAAGTTTTGTTCCTTACTATTCTGCTATATCACCCCATGTTTTTTCTACATGGTCACTTATCTCCATTATTAATGAGAAACTGGACGCTTAGATTGAAAAGAATCTCTAGGAATAAGAATTGTCTGGGTATTTTCTGTTCTTACTGCATCTACAAAGTTCCTCATTCACTACTCACAGCAGCACTTTCAAGTGGTTGGGTTTACTCTTGCTTTATAAATGCACAACTAAATGGTGAAGAGAATGAGTTCCTTTCAATTAGTCACTCATAAAAAAATTGGCAATAACAGAATAATTTAGCAAACCTGAATATCTTAATAGTGAACCAATGTGCCTTAAAACTGAATTCCCAGGTATTAGGCTAAATGGTTTTCTAAATGAGCTCTCAAGATTTGGAAAATCTGAACCTAGCATCCACTTTTTAAAAAACAAACCCAAGTTAGTTCCATTTTTCCTCACATCTAAAATGTTTATCATGGAATTTAATGTTATGTCTGGCAGTGTTTATTATGGCTAGATTTCAAAAGTCATTTTTCCATCCATTCATAGACTGTATGAATGTGATGAATCTTTGCTATGTGTGTTGCACAAGTTGTTTTCTAATTATAAAGTAGTTTTGAACCAACATTTCTAAGGAAAAGACAACCTGTGCCTGGAAACAGACAAAAAATAAAAATCAGACTCAAATGCGGAGATGATCCCCTCCTCAACGGCAGGGAAATAAATTGGTTGCAAAGCATGACTTTCTTCTGCTGAATTCAGATTTGGTTCTTTAATTTTGCACACATAAAAAAATGAAGAAATAATTTTGATACTGAAGCCCTGTTGCAAAGGGAATCAATCCTTTCTGGATTTGTTTTTGGCACTGAAAGATTTCTTAAACATATCAGGAAGACAGAATTGACTCTTCAAGCTACCACAATTTGCTTCCAACATCTTACCTGAGAAGGTTCTCGGAAAACAGAGTAGAATGCAGAAAAAAATCATAGTACTCCAAGGAGCTCTCATTATAGGACAGTTATTTTTATCCTCATAGACCAGAAACCAGGGAATTTGTTCCCTACCAAAATTCTGCAAAGAAACCAGAGGGTCAAGAAATCTTGGAGATTTTCATATTTCTAGTTCAATGCTTCCCGAAAGATAAATTATTAGCTTTAGTGTCCTCCAAATATTGCATGTTATACCTGTGATGACAGAAAGAATTTTCAAAATTGAAAAGGGTTCTCAGAATTCTGCTTTCTCATTTCATTCAGTCTATAAACAAGCGTTCTTTACAAGGTCAATTTAGTGACACAGTTTTTCAAAAATTTTTATAGTGATTATGCTGCTTTAAAAGACACCCGAGCACAGTATTAAAGGGATAACTAATATTTTTAGATACTAGAATGCTATCATATGCCTAACAAGAAAAAAGCATGTGTTTGATAAGCTTTATTCACGTATGAGATACAATGCTGTTGGCTGTGAGTTCAGTGTTAATGAATCAGCAATGCATATTACACGAGGGAATACTTTTTTAATGGAAACACACACAAAACAAGGTTATCTTTTGATGAAATGATGACTTGATGTGACCAGAAGCTCACAGGATCCACCCTGTATGTCCCTTGTGCATAATGGGTCAATATTTCCTAATTATTTATTTGAGCAGACCATTGAACTCTCATAAATGACAATCACGATCCTTCTATTCTGGGCTAGTGATTTGAAACTTCCATTTACAATGGCCATATTGAAAATATATTTAAAACACAATCGTTCCAGTAAAAGAAGAAAATTAATTTAAATCAAAACAATACCTTTAAAAATGTTTGCTATTATGGCCAAAAATTGAAAGTATTATGGGAATATCTTAAATGTGCGAGTAACTCTTCCAGCAAACACTTCCTGGGCAGTGTTACCCAAATATTTAATTTTAATATTCATTATAAAGTCCTAAGGTTTTTCTTTCTAAATAGATGAGCTTTTCTCACCTACTGAGGTACTGCTGAAGAAACAAGTAGAAGAAAATTTTGCAGTTGATAAAGAACTTTACCAATATGAATGAGGAATGACCACAATCACTACTATTTTCTCTTGCACACAAATTGTGTGGATTACCAGTTATTACAAGGTCCTGTGCTACTGCAGTTCCGTCTGTAAGAGAAACAAAGAAACAACAACGAAAAAATAGTACATTTGATATGCACCTCCCACTTCCATTACCATTACCTACTAATAATGAAAATATAATGACCTTTTTTTCCCATGTTGATGAGTATTTTCCCTGTCAACTCTGATATTCTCATAATGTGTGCTGACAGATTATTTATGACCAGGGAAATTAAATATTATTTCATTACTCCTAATACAATCTGTGGCGTCTCCCGGCTCCCAATTTTTTCCCCATTAATGTTATTGTCTTTTCTGCTCCAATTGGCCGTGTGCTGTTGGGTTGTAACAGCACTGGCAGAATGCTCAAAGCATAATGGAGGTGGGAGAAATGGTGTCATTTGCTGCCTTCTCCATCTCATCTAAACGAAGACATTTGGTCCTCATGAGTCAAAACCCATATTGATGAATCTAGGTGCATTTGGACTAATGGAAAAAGACAGCCACAGAAATAATGGATTTCCTGAACTGGGTTTTCTTGCTCAGAATCTCATAATTTCAGAATTGGGAGGGTGACATTAGGCCATCTGTTTCCAGTCTCTCATTTTATGGGGAAATAAAAATCACAGAGTGCCTTGTTCAGTGAGACCTGTAGTAAAAGAGCTCTGTGTTCTTGGTCAAGCCTGTTCCATGCTCTCCTACATTTAGCACTCATCCAGGCTAGTGAGTTAGATCTTTACCAGGAGCCTACGCTGTGTGCTAAGCAGAGATATGAAAACCTTTCCTAAGGTCTAGGGACAGGGCAGGAAACTTTCCCACATATTTCAAGTCTTCTCATGTGTCTTACTCTGCGTGCTCCATTCCCTCAGGAAGACCCAGGTATAGGGAGGGCTCTATCGAGGCTGAGCGAGGATTTTGCTGGGCCTGCGCATCAGCTCACCTTTTCCTTTTTTCCAACCCTGCCTTCTTCTCTTCCTTTCCACGGATGTTGGCTCCTGATATTAAAACTTTGCATGCAAAATACAACTTTTGCATCCACTTCAAGAGAACAAAATCTATGCCACAGAGGAGGAAAACTGTAGATGCGTTTCTTCCTTATTCTTACATGTACATCATATCTCCTCTGTGTCAAACTGAGAAAGATGCCATATGTACAACAGAGTCTTCATTGGCTTAGAACTCCCTGCTTGGCAGCGGGGTTGGACAATTGCAAACAATAGTGTAAGATAACGCTTAATCAAGGCCACTACTCCCTGTGGACTGGAGTAAAGCTGTAAAGCCCTGGCTCATGTCCCACTTTCCTTCTTGTTCCCTTTTATTCACCCAAGAAAAATCCCAAGTCTGATCATGTCACTCTCTGAATTAAAACCTCTCAGTGAAGTGCTGTTAAGCTTCAAATAAGGCTCTAATTTCCTAGTTATCCCTTCTCTTTTTCCTCAGTACCAATTCTTTCCAAATGATGCCTTATTAATACTGACCTGCTTTCAGTTTCTGAAGCTCATGTGCTCTTCTCATCTGAGTTTCCAAATTGTTTATTCCTCCAACCAATGAGTTATCTCCTTGCTAATTTTCAGGGGATGAAGCTTTTTGGGGCTTGGCAATTTATTTTGTTTATCATTTCCTCATTGTCATTGCACAGGGTTTTGTAGGTTATATATGACAAACCGTAGGGGATGGTTTTCACGTTGTTAGCCCTCTGTGATGTGTGTGATCATTAAAACTATTACAATGCTACAGACAGAAGGAGGAAGTCTCTGGAGGGGATATGGGGGTAAAGGGTTAAAGAGAAAGTAGGTCTCTACCCCACAGAAAGCATCTAGCTCGAACAACTAGGCCATGCCTGGAGACTTCTGAATACACCAAAGTTACCCCAAATTAATTAGAATAAGTTACAATTTTGTTTGCACTATGGTTTTGAACTCCTGCACACGTTGTCATGGACTTTGGGTGTGCGGACAGTTCCACAAAGGTCCATGTAAGGACAGAAATTCCTCCCACCAACACAAAGGAGGAGACTGGCTCCTTACTGGAGTGATTGGCTGCATCCATTGGAAGAGCTCCTCCCTCTGAGTTAAAATCACATACTGACTGACAGCTGGCTAAGTGGGACTGTGCGCTGTACTCCCTGGCCCACTCCCAGCCTGTGGTGTGTGCTAATGATTCTGCGCTTTCCTTTTGACTTCTACTGTCCTGCTCAATTCTTTATTCAGGGTGCCAAGAACCTAAAAACTTTGTGACCTCCAACATTTCCACAACAGTACGGCACTTATCAACAAGGAAGTGATAACTTGGAATTTGCACGAAAATCCTAGGTGGGAATAATAAGGAGTTAAGTGTTTATTCCTCACCCTCCTGCTTAGAGCCTTGAATGCAGTTTATTGCCCTCATAATATATGTTGTCATTTTAATTATATGTCCATTTGCTTCTTTACTGCTTGTTTTTCCCCATTCTATTATAAATTCAATAGGGTTAAGAATATACATTTTTTCACTAACAATGTGGATGGTGCTGGATAAATAAAATTACTCAACATATATTACTGAGTAAATCAGCATAGGTGAATGGGAAACATTTGAATTGGATTATGAAATACACATCGGATTTGAATGCTACTTGGTGAAGAAAAGGCATTTTCATGAGGGAGGAGTTATAACTCTTTACCCAAGAAATGAGACAAAAGCACTTATCATAAAATAATATGCTCACAAATGTTAAGTGCTACCACAATGCCTGCCATAAGAACACTCAGAAACATTTCTATTAAAACTATCCCCATTCTTTTACTATGCTTAATGCACAACAAAAAAATCACTCTCATGCATTGATTAGAAAGCACACTGTCGAAGGGAATGAAAAAGCAAACATCAAAGTTCGTAATTAGCTTGCGTGGTTTGGGGAATCCTCAGGAGGGATTTGAAATTTATAACTTTTGAAGTTCCTTCCATCCTTGCAATTTACCTTCAGAGTGAAACAACAGACTTCACAACAATCACGCACAGCACCTAGCTGGACAGGACAGTGATTGCAAGCAGGACCGTGCTTTTCTCTCATAGGGTACAGCGTCACTGCTGTGGTCTGCTGAACAAAGGCCCCCGGGGGGGCCCCAGGAAGTTGGACTGTGCTACATTTTATCTTAGAATCTCCCTTGAAAAGGGGTATACCAAAGAAAGGTGCTTGATGGCAAGTTTTCAGCCATTCCCCTTTGTACCCGCAAAGCTAGGAAGTCACTGTTACTTCTTTTCAAAAACATATTTGAAAATCCTGTTGTAAGAAAAAAAAAAAAAACATTATAACACTTCTAAGTTCATGGTGTGGACTCAAAGTTGAAGTCCTTTTGTTATTTTCTTCCAACTAGCCAATCACCTTTCTGTTTGTCACTGGTCTTTGTTTTTTTTAAATCAGTAGGTTCTATTGTTGTTATTTCCTTTGTAAATATGTTCTGTTAGTACATTATACTTTAAAAAGTACAACTTATATTGTCAAAAATTTCAATTGGCAGGGCTGGAGATTTAGCTCAATGGCCCCGTTGCCTGCCTTGCAGGCACAAGGTCCTGAGTTTGATCCCTGGTACCAGAAAAAGAAAAAAAAAATGCAACTGGCAAAGCTTTGGGTGACTGAATGATTTTAGGGATCAGAGAAAATGAGGGTAGTGCAATAAAGAAAAAAAATTAAAGACCATTACACTATCAGATCATTTTTATTTTCCTATGATTAGAATAAATATTATTTTATTTTTTAATTTTAATTTTTTTGTACCAGGGATCGAACACAGGTCACTGCGCTTGTGAGGTAGGCAGCAGAAATGCCGAGTTAGATCCCTGGACCTAAATACTATTTTAAATGATTAAAAACTTTATATGTTCACTAAGACAAAAATTCTGTGACATGGTTACCACTTCGTTCATAGGTAAATTTTAGTTTGTTTTCTAGGCAGTTATTCTGTATCCTAACAAGAAATCATTTTACCTGAAAGACATTAGTCACAGTAGAAAGACTGGTTCTTTTGGAGGTAAGTGACAATTAGGATGCTATTCTAATTATGCCCCAAATTATCCTTCATTTCTTCCATAGGACACACAAAGTGAGCCTAATTTAGTAGCAAATGAGTCAGAGAAGTTTATGTCAAATGAGTCTATTTTTTATTTCAAAATCTGAAGGGGTAGATGAAGCATTAGGCCCCTTCTATAGACTAAAACACAAAGAAGTTTAAGCAGGCCTTTTTCCCTCACTGTGGGTGATATTGCCCAGAACTCCAGGGACCATATTGAGGACCAGCTAAAGTCTGTCTAGCACCCACGGACATGCATAATTCTTTTTAGTTTTTTGAGACAGGGTCTCACTATGTAGTTGAGACTGACCTGGAATTCACTATGTAGCTCAGGCTGGTCTTGAACTCACAGCCATCCTCCTGCCTCAGCCTCCCAAGTGCTGGGATTACAGGAGGGCACCACCACACCTGGCCACAACATGCATGGTTCTTAACACAACAAAATGATACATGCTACTTACTACTCTGCGAATCATAGCAGCACAATGGTTTCAGTGTGAGAACATTAGCAATGGAAATTGTAGCTCTTGTAAGCTGTCTGTGGAGTATTTGCTGTTTCCATTATTGTTCTGAAAACCTCAAACACAGTAACTAATTTAAGCCTCACAATGACTCTGTGAGGTGGAGAATATAATTATTTCAACTTTACAGAGGACACTGAGTTAGAAGTAGCACAATAAGCTTCTAGTTTTCATTTATACCACTATTACATAGTATAGTTGGGATATGAAAGCAAGCAGTCAGGCTGAAGAAGCCATACTGGTACTCATGACCCTAATGCACTTCTTAGTATCCCTACATTTCTGATTTGTCCAATGTAAGGGATAACTTACATGCCTTGTGTTCATAAGAGGACTGTAAATACATTAATTCCATGGATTTGTTTTACTAATAGTTAGTTGATTGTCACCTACTTGAGTCTGTCTGTAGAAAAGAAATTTTCTTGTTGTTTTGAAAGATTTTGTATTTGTTTTGTAGTAAGTCATAGAAAGCCCCTAGATTTCAGCACATGTTTTGAGCTAAGCACTTAGGGATTTGTGATGCTGATTATTTTACTCTATACTTTTAAAGTGCTATTAAGAGTAGACACTCAACCTGCTGCTTATGTCCTTCATATGATTGTATGGCCATTACAGTGAGGCTCTCAATGCTTTGACTTTAATGGATACTTTACTCTAGGCACACAGAGATGATTCTTTAATTAGCTCTTCCACTGTTGCATGCCATGGACATCCAAATCCCCTTCCTTGAATTTTAAAAGAATCACTGCTGCTTTCAGCCTCAACTGGGTCATGAAACTCATCAGAAATTTCTCCTTTCTTCTTGAGAACCACAGTCTATAAATACTCCTGGGTAGCAATTTCTGTATCTGTCATGGTTTTTGGTTGCAAGAAACAGAAAGGGAATGGATAATTTGGTGAAAAGAATCAATTAATTAGAAGAATATTGAAAGGTTTATAAAATCATCGACAGACTAATCAAACAATCATAAAAATATGCAGGAACCAAAGGAAGTTGCCCAGAAGACAAAATATTCATGATCCCTCCGTGCCTCATACTCCCTGCTTCAATCAGTAGAGGGACTATCGATACTACATTTGCCAATGATCTTCACCCACAGAATCTTGATTTTGCTGCCATCAGAGATACTCCATTTCCCATCCCTGCGTCCCTGCATTTCTGCACCAGTTGTTCAAGAATTAGTCATGGGTGGGATCATTTGAATGCCCTACCCTACCCTACCCCAACTGCTTTTCTACTTCATCTCCCAACAATCTTACCAGCAGGTGAGCTGCTCCTAAATGTTTCCAAGATGAGAGTACTGTTTGAATATAATAGGGTGAAACAAAATTGCTAATTTCCATGCTAGAAAACAGTAATATCTAGGTTTCAAAACTTGTCTACCTGTTTAACAAGCCCGCCATTACAAAGGAAAATGAGAATTGCATGAACAAGATGATTCTTGTTAAGAGGTGAAATAGATGAAGATAATTAGGGAACTGTCCTATAAAAGGTCACACAACAATCTCTTCATCCCTCAGAAATCACACATGTACTTAAAGCAGAACTTTCATGGATTAATAAAGTACTTACTAACAGCCTATTGCCAAAGCAATGTTGTTGATAACTGCAGGTTCACTTCTTATCCTCAAGGAATTTAGCATATCATTGTTGCCTTTGCTTACACAAGAGAATGGAGTCATCAAACACATTCACTTCTGTGTATGTGAAATTAAAATTGTGTACATATTTTTCTGTTACTGTACAAAAATATGCTCATTTACAACTTGCATTCTTTTGTCATCCTCAACAGTTAAATAAAAATTGGAAAGTTTTGTTCAAAGAAGATATGCAAAAAAATGATGAGGACAAATGGATGGAGAGTACGGATTTGTGTCTTAGTCCATCATGAGATCAGTAAATCAGGGAATCTCAAGTTTCAAAGCCAGGCATGTGAAATATGTGAAATAGGGCGACACCTGAATCAACTGGTCTTATTCATTTGCAAATTAAATGGGACTATATATCTTGGCTGAATTTCATTTTGATTCTTCATGATAAACAAAGAAACACACTTTTCAGGGCTCCAAGTAACATGGGTTGTTCAACAGAGTGTTTTTCCATTATATTTAAATCTCTACTGCAACTTCTTGGGAAATTCTTAATATCACTTAAACTTCAGCTCCAGTGGTTTTATTTCTCTGCTGAAATTTCTTTTTGCATTTGAAACCCAAGTCTTACAGTTATTATCACAATTCCTACACTCATTTTCTTCCATGTCAAGTGGTCATATACACAGCGATCTGTTGTACTTTGAACTCAACTGATAAGGGGAAATGTTTTCTCTCTAAACTACTATTCCTATAGGTAACAATCTGTGAGCTTTGCTAGAGGTCAATTTTAATTGTCTCTACTAGTAGAGAGCACAAATTACCCATTCCTTGTATCCTCAAAATGAGAGAGAAATGATATATTTTTAGGGAATAATGTTTGGCAATAATTTTCATTTTTCTCAACTCTATTCCTTTCTCATTATCAAGAAAGAAAGGAATCATTTAACTGGTTGAATCAGAGAAAGAATCCAGTGTGAATTCATGGAGCTTTTCCAGAGTCAGGACACAGTCTTCTTCGTTCATTTCTGTCCTAAACTGACAGGAGGTCAGGTGATAGATTACAGCCTCAACATTCAGTGGGCTGGGCAACATTTTAGATGAAAATTTCCTTCAAAAAGCATAGCTGTGATTGCACACTAGTATGAGGTTGCTTATTCTAATACCATTTATTGCTTATAACACTGGCATGTTGATGTCTACATGATAACAGCCAAACTCAGGAAAATTGGGATAGTTTATTATGCATGGGACTCCTGAACACTCCTATCTATTTGATGTATGGTAGGAGTTTCAAACAACCACTCTCTCTGTTATCTAATAACTACATTATAAACATAATTTCCAGAAAGACAGTTTTGTTCACTTGCATATGGTAATCATTACATGTTCTAATTTTTAAAATATGCAATTGATCATTTTTTGGATAGGACACACAAATCTGTCTTTTTAATTGGTAGACTTTGTTAATATGATCTCAATCCCCACTCCCTAACCCCATCAATTTAGGAAACTATATCTAATTGCATGGCTATCAGTAGGCTCTTTCAAAGGAAATATAAGAGGCAACTTAACAAAACTTCCCCACGAAACCTGTTTCAAAATTTTGAAGAATATTTCATATAAAATCCTCAGATTGTGTGGATAGGGCTTCCAAAATTATATCCTTTCTTTGATCTGAATTCTGCAGTTAAATGATACCTTGAGAAGAGTCTTCTACCTGTCATCTCTAGATTCTGCCCTAGGATATAATTATCCTGTAGACACAAAAATGTGTACAATGTATTATTTTACTTTACATTATACTTGGAATTTCAGTGAACATTCCAGGTATTTTTTTCTCATTGAGTTTATTGGTCCATTTTAGGTATACAGTACAGTTAACATTCATCATTGGGATCTTGTACCTTTACATGACAGGTCTTGGTTCTCATGTTTTCCCCTTACCCCTGCCCTCCCTTCACTCCCTCCTCCCTTTCCTATTTACAAATACTTTATTTCCAGTTTTTCATTTTCTCTCATTTTTGTGTGTGTGTGTGTGTGTGTGTGTGTTTTTTTTACTTATTACCTTTCCCCTACCCTTCTCACTTGCCCTACACCTTTAGCCCTTTTCTTCCTATTTCACATTGTCAATTATATCATTAGGCTCTTATGTACCATTTTAGGGGCTGGGGATTTAGCTCAGTGGTCCCGCCTCCTTTCTTGCCCAGTTTTAATAGTGATAGAGAAACTGGATTTTGTTGATACTACTTGAGAAAATTGATGGATTATTTGTGCATGAGCAGATTACCCCTTCAATTCCCAACTGTTCTTGCTAGGAGGCTGAACCATATAAAATTAATACATTCATTCTTTGTATCAATGTGAAAACATTTATGGTTGAATTTGTTTCTGTCATTTTTCTAAATATTGGAGATATATGGAAAAACAAAACAGATAAGAATCTTAAATTTCAGTAAGTGAGATAATAAGAAAATATAGTCCTTTAAATGTTGTAAGTTCTGCCAAAAAAAAAAAAGAGGTAAGATTAACAGGGAAGAAAATGAAACATTTGACTAATAATTTTCTGACTTACACATGGTAAGTGATATTATTATGAATAATAAGGTGAATTTTTATTCCGGTACACATTGAGTAATTTTAACACAGGACAATTAGCTATCCCTCACCTTAAAATAATCATTTCAATATGATGAGCAAATTATACACTGTTTTATTTTTACTGAACTCCCTCCTATGTTGCCATAGAATACCTAAACTTATTCGTTCTATCAAACTATAACTTTGGACTTTTGACTAACCTCTCCCTATAAAGTAGAATGGTCACACAGGAAAGTGACATCAAAAAGAAGAAAATTTCTGAACAAAAACTGGAAAGCAAAGACAAGAGACATAAATATATGCAGAAAAGGACATTCCAAGGTCAGCAAAACCAAGTTGAAGGTTCTCAGGTAGAAGCATGCCTTGAGTCTGAACAGTCAAAGGCTGGTGTGAATTGGAGTTGGAAATAAAGTCAGAGAGATAACTGGAAAACAGATTGTATGGGACTTTAGGACTTTTGCGTAATTACAAAGATAGATGTAAAACCTCTTTAAAATTCTTGGCTTTAAGTTTGGTTGATGTGAGAGAATAGAAATAAATGAATGGCTTAATCCAGGACAGATGTACAGAGACCAATTAAGAAGACAAAGCAACAATGCAAACGTGGTAGTCTGGACTGGCTGTACCAGTGGATGTGGCATATATTTTGAGGATTAAGGCAGGATGTGCCAAAAGAGAGAAACAGGAAGATGTTTACACAGCAAGATGAGGTGTTTTATTTTAGACACAATAAATATACAGGTGACAGTAGAAAAATTGATTTCAGAAGAGAGGATAGAGCTGCTGATACACATTTGAGAACAGTCAACAGAGTGGTGGGATCTAAAGCCAGAATTACCAAAACGTGATCACAAAAAGGGTGAGAACAGATGGAAAAGAGAAGCGATCTATTTACAGTGCTTTGAATATTATGAAGCTAGGAAAATAAGGTAAAACTCACAAAAAGACATAGGTAAGAAATAGTTGAAGGGAAGAAAAATCAGAGGATGATGGTCAACTGGAATAAAAGTAAAGAGATGGGAGAAACAGACCTTGTCATACAATGCAAATAGGTCAACCACAACAAGTTATAATGATGGCTCCAGCATCTGGAGATATGAAAGCTGCTGGTGACCTTGAAAAGAATAATTTTTCTGATATTATGTTGGAGAAGTTCGTATTGTAGTGGGCATAGAAAAAACAGTAGTAGATAAATTGGAGACTCAGGTTATAGAACTCTCCCCACCCTCCTTTACTTAATAGCCTTATGTTTGTCTCAGTCATGTTAGATATTAATTCAGCTCACCAACGGTTTGGATGAAATGAACTTTCTAGGGCCTATAGATCCACCTTTACTCTTTTCTTCAAATTAGGTACAATTAATACCTTGTTTTGGCCAACAAATTATCAGCAAATTGTCAAGACTTCATTTGGAACAGAAACATTGACATGAATTTTATTGTCCTTTGTCTCTTCTTTCTCTTGTTGACAATGTTCTGTGTGGTGGAAATTTTAGTGTATTGGGTCCAATATAGAATGATTTCTACAAAGGTGTGATGTGATGTACATGTGGCATGATTGAAAAACAAGCTTTGTGGCTTCAAACCACTAAGGTTTGGAGGTTGTGGGCAACCACATCCTGCCCCTGCCTAACCTGGCTGGCGCACACCAGCTCTCTACCTCTGTTCAACCTGCTAGAACTGCTGTACCACCAATGATCAGCTCTCCCTAGCCTGCTCCACATCTATTGGGCATTCCTAAGCTCTCTAGAAGATGACAGCCTGTTTTCCTTATGAGCATCGGCAAATACAGAATGCAATAATGAACTCTTTATTCTTCACAGGGCTTGGAAACTTTCATTCTCCTCAGTGAGGTAAAGGAGGTGAAAATAAAGCCTGATTCAGTATCACATATCTCGGGGAGGAAAAACAGCTGGGCATTCAGAGGAAAAGCCTAGAAGGTTAGAAGAAAAAAACCTGTTCTCAGTTCATATTTGGAATTATGAAATTAGTTTTCTACAAACAGGTTACCGAAAATAGTATGTACTCAGTAATGACTAGTTGTTTCCTTCTAAGTATTGTTTACTTACTGTCATAATTACTTGTTTAATGAAGATGATGAGGATGTTTTAATGCTCATGATAACATTTATTGTCATAGTCAGGTCTTCATCAGCACAAGTTAAACTTCTCCCTTCTTTAGTAACCATGGTACAAAATTTTAAAAAGGCCTGAGTTCATTCAAAGTTATTAAATGTCTGCTGCATATCAGGTTTCACTCAGAAAACTGATGTTGGGTAAGCTGTGTTCAGCCTCGTACTCCCCTTTAAGCATCTTGGAGCATAAAGTCTTTAATATAAAAACAGGACAGCTCTTCATCCAGCTTATCTATCTTCTGGAAAAACAGAGTATGTCATATTTTCCCATGTCAGCATATGGATGGTGCATTTCTCATAAGTTTATGGGAACTTGATCGCCAATCCACAAGTTGTGAAATTGGATTCCATTGGAATGGGTGATTTGTAAAAGCCAAAACGTTGAGAGATAGAGAGTGTGGATGAGAGAAGAGGAAGGGGCTCAGGATGACAGAGAGAAAAAGATGAACAACCACAGAGGCACAGACACTGGGACACAGTGTGCCACAGAAATACCTATGTTCTAAAATAGAGATTTATTTCATATTAAGTATTTCTTCATTTTCCAGGGAATGTATGGTTCTTATAATACAGCGAATTTAAACAATTGCAGCAATACAAGGGAACTGGGGCTGAAAGAAACTCCAAACAGCATGCCAAATGACTTTGAGTTCATTTCTGTCCTTTTTATCTTACCTGAACTGCACCTAGCCAGATCATTCAATTCAGCAAGCCATCAAGGACTGTGAGATATTACCTCACTATAATGTCTTATATATAATTCATTCACCATGTCAATGAAATGGTGATAAATTCAGGACTTATTCTCAAGGATCATTTCACATATTTCCTCTCAAGCCTTTTAAAACCATTTTTATTTTGTAAATTTTCATTGTAACCCCCATCAGTTAATCAACCACATCATGTTAAAAACAAAAATGGTCAAGTCCCAAAAGTAACATGGCCTGGTGAAATCTGGGTGAGACTTGGTACACACACCCTCAGCACTCTCCAGCTTATTACTCTCGGGGGAGCAAAAGTGGTATATGGGCTAAGATTTATTGAACCTCATCTGTAAACTGATAATAGCAATCTTGTCAGTGTTTTCTAATGGAAAAAATAAAAATAAAACAGATTTTCTAATTTTCAAATTTAGTTGTCATTAGATCCGTGAGGCTGGTACCAAATTCAGGCTTATTTTTATTCGGTTTGGTTTGGTTTTCATTCAAACGCACATATTGAATGAACACTTCAATCCGTTTGTGTTGTCATAATAAAGTATTAGGTGTTGCTACTTTTTATAAAGAGAAGATGCCTATGTGACTCAAAGTTTTGGATTATAAAACTCCAATACTGGGCAGCTCTGTTTGTGAGCCACTGATGAGTACAGACGATAACGTACAGAAGAAAGAAGTGTAAGAGAGGCATGTTAGGAAGTATGGAAGCAATTGAAACTGTGGACTGAACTAGCATTACAAGTTGCTAATTTTCCTGGCAACTGATTCAATCTCTCAAGACCTAACCCACTTCCGTGAGTCAGACACTAATCCCTTTTTAGGGCAATGCACCATGTATGAATGACCTCATTTTCTTCCACTAAGCTTTACCATCTAAACTTTCCATCACCTTTCAGCACAGTTACACTGAAGCACCAGCCCTCAATACATGATTCTTTTGGGGGTACATATGGAAACCGTATCAGACATCGAAGGACTATAGGATGAAATTTTTCCCTTGAAAAAATTCCATCAATTAGAAAACACCATAAAAAAAAATCTTTATGGGGTGAGGTGGAATCTCAGTGTTGTTTTCATCTGCATTTCTTGAATGACAAGTGATGTGGAACAATTTTTCGTATATTTACTTGCTCCTTTTACTTCTTTGTCTGAGAAATGTCTGTTTATTTCAGATGCCCATTTTTGAATCGGGTCTTTATATTGGGGGGGTTATTTTGAGTTCTTTATATATTCTAGATAAGAGATATACTCCTAAGTCAAATAAATAAGTCACACATGTGTAAATACTGAATAGTTTCTCTGGTGTGAAAAACTATAAAAGTACATAAGATCCTAATGAGATAATTGACAATGTGAAATAGGAAGAAAAGGGCTAAAGGTGTAGAGAAAGTGGGAAGGGTAGGGGAAAGGTAATATGGGAAAAGAAAAAATATGAGAAACTGAAAAAATGGAAATAAAGTGTTTGTAAATGGGGAGGGGAGGAGGGGGTGAAGGGAATGCAGGGGTAAGGGCAAAAAATGAGAACCAAGACCTGTCATGTAAAGGTACAAGATCCCAGTGATGAATGTAACTGTACTGTATATCTAAAATGTACCAATAAACTCAATGAGAGAGAAAAAAAATATCTTAACTGACGTCTTAGTGTGACAAGTCCTGGAAAGGAAATCAGAATATTTGTTGTGGAAAAAAAATAAAGTAAAAACAAACTCAGTGTTCAAATCTCCTAGGAGATGTCTCTGGAATTGTTGCTTACTTGTTGCATCCTGAATCATATTTGGGGGAAGGTCTATTTTGTACAAAAGGAAGAGCTTGTTCCAAATCATTACTCATCGAAAGGAATCGGCAAACCCATTTTAGTAGCTTCACAGAGTTGCTTTAACAGGGTAACACAGAATGGTGGCTTAAAATTACAGAAGTTATGAAATGTAAAAGTCCAAAGTCAACATGTAGAAAGGCCACCTTCCCTTCAATGTGTCTAGTAGAGGATGCCCAAATAAATGTCCTTTAACTTGTGGCAGCACAACTGCCATCTGGTAATTCTATTCACTGGATCATCTTCTCTCTGTGTATCTCTATCTTCTGACATTCTCATCTGAATCTGAAAATCTCATGCCAAATTGTTCTGCTTTCTGCAATGACTCTATTACTCCCAGATCACACCCCAACTAATGGTGCCATCTTAACTTATGTGCTCAAAGATTTTGTTTCAAAACAGTGCTCTCACTTCAAAGCATCCACAGTCACATCCATGGAAAGTTAATTGTGACAGAAATATAGAGGCCATGCTGCCAAAGGAGAGGAGATGGCTGCAGCTAGATTGGGAAGAACCTCAAGCGCCATGTGGAGAAATTTCCAGCATGTTTTCAGCAGGAGAGTTATTAGAGCAGCTTCTTCTATAAAGATAACCCTCTTAACTGTGGAAAAAAATGAACCAAATGAAAGTGACGATTGTATGTCAAACAGCAGTTGTTCAGATGGATAATGGGAAAGCACACAAGAGGTCACTAGGAGCAGGTTCATGAGACTTCACTACTTCTGGTCCAGAAGCAGAGCATCTAGAATGTGTTGGTTTTCTGGTTTCTAGAGCATTTTTTGAAGACCTCACATGATTAGGTCAGGCCCATCCAGATAATTCTCCTCTTTTATTTACCTAGGGTCAACTTGTTATGGGCATCATTTGCCTCTGAAAAGTTCCTTCATGTCTGTCGCATAAAGTCACATCATCATAAGCATAACTTATCATAATGACGAGTCACATTCATATATGGGAACTGAAGGATGAACACAGGGTGTGTATGTGATAGGACAGTAATCTTGCAAATTCTCTTCTTTATAATTATTCCTATTACCTTGGGCCAAAGAGTGTCATAGGAAAATGATTATGTTTTCTATCCTCTGACATCAATTTTAATATTTTTCCCAATGCACTATTTTATCTTTGGTAATATAACCCACCTGATTTCCTTTGAGCTACAAAATGGCGATGTAGGGCTATGATTGGGTTTTCAGCAAAATATGCGGCACTCCTGAACAAAACTTCTGAACATTTTAACCACAGCCTCAGTTGAGGTTTTTCATATATTTAACTAGGAATAAAGATTCATTTTGTTGTAACCAAAATTAAAACAAAACATAAAACTGCATAATTAATAAAACAACAAAGTTGATATGTAATTTTTAAAAATTTACTGATTTTAAATTTTCTAGGTATTTCTGAGTCCTCCCAGTTAATAGTAAATTGTATTAATAATGGTGATGATGATGATTATGCATAATTTAAATGCATATAATACTTTCATGCATTTTCTAAATCACCCTCACATTGAACCTATTCTATTCAACAAATACTAATTTATCCTCAGCTATGTGTATTGCAGAAAGCTCTTTGTGTACAAAATTCAATAAATTGCGCCTTTTATTCTTACCTACTTCAAGGTTAGTTGGTTGAAATATATAGATGGTATTATTTTATATATGAAAAGAACAAGTCTCAGATAGGCGAGTTCCTAGGCAAAAACTACAGACTTAAGTAAATACAAGGGCTATCGTTGCAACATCATAGACTTATTCCAACATCAAGACAAGACTCACAGCTTGTGTCACTGCATGTTTTATTGGTGTGACATTTAAATAATTCACAGACATTCACTTCTACTTTAGCTCTTTAAGGTCAAAGTAAGTGGTGGAAGCAGAGACAGCACTGAATGCAAAATCCCACTGAGTTCCTTGGTGAATGTTTTTTTTCTGTGAACACTTGCAACTTAACAGAGTTCCACGAGGATGCACCTAATGTGTAGATGTCATCTTTGCAGTTTCAAACAGTATAAGCAATGTCTGAAAAAGAGGCAGGAGTAGCCTTCTCTCTGACATCATGTACTGTTTTGATTTCCACAGATCGGAAGAAAATTCCCACAGAATCACAGAAGGAAGGAGGGTCACATTCATTGTCTTGCTGATTCAGAGAAGAAAATCACTCAGAACTCAGTGATAGCGAACTGATTTTTCAGGCCAGAGCCAGTGAAGTAAAAATCCAGATTATTCAAGGATTTCTCCTTGAGAATGACAATACTACAAAGCAGACTCCACAAAAAATATAAACCAGTTTTAAACACTGCTTAATTTGTTTACAGAGGGGAAATAGTATTCCAAAATGAAATGAGTAGCTTTGAGCCACATACAACTCAGTACTTCAAGCTAAGTTGCTTTGTTTTCTTTTGTTAAATTTTTATTTTTAATTCTCATTATATCCCATTGTACTTTTGTTGTTAACTACTGATTGGTTTGGGTTTCTATCACCTATGTTCTCTTTCCTAGTAAGTTGGAGAATTTAAAAATAAATTAAAAATCTGAAGTTTTCCATTTTGTACAGAGCATATAATAGAGTTTCAGCTTTTCCCTTTTCATCCAGTTATTCAACTTTACTAATGATTAGGCAAAGGGAACAAATTGCTGGCTAATTAAATTTGCAGATGGTATTCAATAGTGAGGGCATATGAGGATAAAGGAATAATACACGAGAACTCAAAAGCTGTGCAGCCTTCTACTCATGAGGGTATGGGAGGGCATGAGTCAGTGCAGGCAATTACAGCTGGCAAAAAGAGCAGAAGAGAAGCTACAGGATGAAAGAGCTATGGAATATCAGTGCCAGCATTTCTAGGAAGAGCAAGAAATCCAACCAAATGCTGTGTGATATTAGCAAACGATTATTTCCCTCTTGGTTAATACCTAGGTTAGAGCGTAGGGGACCTGTCATATGTATAATTCTGAGAGATGCATCCCCCAAATTGCAACCCCAGTGAGATTTTGGTATTTGCCATACCATGAGCCCCAAGGTATCCCTTTGGCAACTGTGTCTCAGTGAGCTGTTGGGCTTCCATTGACTGTCAAAGTAGAATAAGCTTATTTATGGACTGCTATATGCAGTCATGTGGCAGAAAGCTCAAAACCAGATCTGTGCAACATAGATTTCTTAATAGATCTACAAAGGAAGTAACATAAAATTTTGGGCAGGGGAATGGGGAAAAAATAAGAACCAAGATAAATCATGTAAAGTTACAAGATCCCAATGATGAATGTAACTGTATTCTACACCTAAAAATCTACCAATAAACAATGAAAAACAGAAAAAATACTTTATTTGTGTACTGTTTTAGCCACACTGTGGTATAGCGAGTCTGAATGGATTCTGAGATACAATCAGGACTTGAAATAAGATTTCTCCCTTACAGTGTAACATTTTGATTATATCTCCAAATCTTCTAGGAGTGAATATTTACTTTTCCTTAAGGTTAGGAATATTTCTATGGAAAACACCGAGAAATATAATCATATTCCAAATATTTATATCACATTATATGAAATAATTTATTTTTAAAATGCATTAATTTATTTATAGAATGATTTGTGATACCAGACATTTTGCAGGGTAAAGGGGAAAGCAATGATGAAAGAAACTAATCCCTTCTCTCAGGTTCAATATTATATATGTGGCATCCTTCTCATAGAATCATTTACATTTAAAGTATTATTTATTTATATTCATGTATTTATTTACTTACTTTTCAAATATTTATAGAGCATTTACCTGCTATACTCTATTATCCATCTATTACACTATGCTAGGTAATAGAGCTATACAGGTGAGTATTTCAGACCTGCTCACTGCCCTAAAATACCACGAATTCTGCATAAGGATGATTTTCAATTAGTCAAGTTATTCCAAAATGATGGAACACATTGTGTGCAAGTGAAGTAGAACTAGGTATGATGTTGACTATGTACAGTGACACCTTGAACTACAGAAAGTCCTCTCAGAAGAAACAGGTTTGAGTTAAACAGGTGTGTAGGAGTTGGTCAGATGAACAGAGTGGAAAACCTCACGCTTCAGGTGGAGGTGCAGCGTGAGAAGTTGAGAGATGGAAGGAAGTATGGGCTACTTTGAGTCATACGGATAACTGAAAATGGATAGAAGGCGCCATGAGAAGCAGATTAGGAATGAGGAATGTGAATGTCGATCTGACCAAGGAGGTCATGAAAGTCACACTCATGGACTCGTGCACTAACCTAAAGACAGTGGGAAGTTGATAAAATTATTTAAGGGAAGGTAAAACATGACTAAACTTACAGCTTGAAATGGCCACTTTAGCTTCAGTATGGAAAATAATGTGAATGGGGCAAAAGTAGAGTCCAAGATACTCTAGGATATCATTACAAAATCTGACCACGATTTCTGTCAGGCTGTACTCAGGTGGAGGCAGTGGAGATGGATTTCAATGATGTTTAAGAGATGAGGCCAGTGGACCTGCTGATTGGGTAAAGAAGGATCAAGGCAAAAAGCCAAAGTTGACTCCTGCTTTGGAAAGGGAAATAATTCGCATATGGTTACTAGAGCAGTGTGGGGAAGAAATGAATGAGGCTGCTTCTTAATATCTCAACTAAATAACAACTAGAAATGCCCAAACATGAGTAATCAAGGGACAGTGGAGCAGGAGTCTAGAAGGCAGGAAAGAAAGGAGCTTGCACTTTTCCGGCAGCTCTGTATTTATCTTGAACGGTAACTTCTGTGATTGCAGATAATACCTCAACATATTCTACCCATTGCACTGGACTTTCTGCAAGATCTGAAGCTGAGATTGTTCCTATTACACCAGAGTGAGTCTACCTCCTCCTCTGCCATTGAGAGCAAATGTAAAATTGTCCTGAAAATCTTCAGAAGATATTTTCAGAAAGATTTGCAGCCATTAATAAAAGAATGAGCACCTGTGTGGATGTGTCCACAGTACCTGACTAGTATGCTTTTATTTCTTCCAACTACTCATTCCCATCCTTTCTACTATGAAAGCTCACTCTGCATTCCAGATGCAGTGAATCTTATGTCTTACTAGGCCTTCAATGGACAGAAGTGTCCACATTTGTTTTCCTGGGTAATGGCTGAGGTCCCCGAGAGGGAGCCGCTCCCTGCTGTTGGAAGCCATAGGCATATCTGAACATAAACCCAGTTCCTCCTTACTAACCATCACTGTCATAACTGACCACTTCAATGGGGCTGCCAGCCACCAGCAGACAGGTTGACTGACAGGAAGCTCAGATCTGCCGCTTACACAAACCTAGGTAGGCAAAGGATAAAAAAAAAACAGGCGTGCTGGGCCTGTCTGGAATCGACAGCTTCTGCTACACCAACATTTCAATCAGCACCATGTTAAGCTAACCCAGGAGTCATTAAAAAAAAAACAGGCTCCAGGGCTGGCTTCTTAGCAGCCAGCTGAGTCCCTCACAGTGTAGCTGCTGAGAGAGGGGTCCCCAGGTCTATCAGTGGAATCTGCCATACCTCCTTCTTGTGCCTGATAATTGGGATGCACTCCAGTTAGGTGACTTTATTCTGTCTGAGGAAGTGACAGCTAACACTGTGCTGGCAGAAGAGAACACTCTATGGTTCATAATGACTATGCAAGTTCGCAGAAGCTATCCAGGGCATCCAAGAAAAGTTGAGTTTTGTTTATTCTTTCTTTGGGGAGGAGATGGAATAGCAAGTCTTCGTGCTTTAGAATACCCATCTAACTACACAAACACTTAGTTACAGGCACAAGCATACATCTTTTCAGATGGAGAAATACACACCTGCTCAAGAACTTAGGCACAAAAATACTGTTTTTAAACTATAAGACAACTGAACCACACACGTATGAGTATGCAAAGCAATAATATGCTAACATGAGCACTTACAACCTTGCCTCTAAAAACATGTATTTGGATTCAAATATACAGAAAACACACATCCATAAAAAATACATCCATGGTACATGCAATTGCATAAAAACACATGGAGATTGGTGAATGTGAAGTGCTCACTCAAGAAAAGTAGATCTACAAGTTCACAGTCAGAAGGGAATGTATAAATACAACTACATATGAAAGGACATCAGCACAAATACATCCACTTCACATTTCCCTCAGGAACACATTGAAAGACGCAGGGGAAGAAGATGAAGAAGATTTCTGCATTAGATTTTTCTACTTGTCATCGTTCAAATCACTTTTAAATTGTAAAACAAAAGAGTGAAAAAATAAATTCCTGATAGAAGAGGTTCCAGAAGCTGTGAAATCCATTATGTTTTATTTTCAAATATCATTTGGAGTAGCCTACATTCTTTCAGAAAAGTCTGGTCTTGTCTGGGGGGCAAGAACCCAGCTGGAAAGGGCAGTGGGAAAGGCACTATGAAGTTCAAAGCAAAGGTCAGTGCTTCGGTCAGAAATGACACTTTCATCTTTTCTGGAAAGAGAAGGGGGCTGGGAAAGTTTTGAGTGCTGTGATTCACATAATGGCCATGAGGGCTATCTGATGTGACATTAGTCACCTCATTGATTGCTAAGTTTGACTTGGTCAATTCACATTAAAAAGTAAATGTATGTGGAAGCTGAAAGGCGACTCAGAAAGCTCCTCTTTTCTCTAATACAATGAAATAAAGAGGCTGAAAGAAGAGACTTGATTTGCCTAGTGTCACCCAAAAAGAGGATATCAGGCCTGGAACTGAGCCCAGCCTGCTGGCTTCCAGCCTCAACCTTCCAACTTACTGCATTATACATCTTCCTTGAAAGTCTCCTCCATACAGAGTCGAACTTTGTTTTCTCAAAGGCTTCATTAACTACGCAGTCAATGAACTCATCTAGTCCTTAGGTTGTTGTCTAATTGCTAACACCAGGCTGAGAGCTGTTGCTGGCCAGAGTTTTCACTAGGGCCAAACCCAGGTGGTGCATGCTGAAGAGAAGTCCAATTTTTTATGTGAATAACTTTGTTGTCTATGAGATCTCTTTGACTCCCGATGTGTATTAAAGTGACAGGGTCCTGTCTGGCCATCCTTGAGCTTAAGGTAACATTCGGGATGCTTTGGAAAGAAAGCAGCACTTCCTGAAATGAGGAAATCTTAATAAGCATTGAGTTCAGCATGCAGTAAAAGGATTAGGGGCAGGAGATAAAGAGGTGACATTGAGAAAGTCAAATGGTACCATTGCACGTTTCAGTTTTCTCATTTAAACAAACAAAAAATACAAAAAGCTATTCACGAGTTGCTGGGGAATATATTACTGAGTGCTTTGGAAAATACATCATGGGTTTTCTGGACAAACCCAAGTTGTAGCCTTGCCTACAGTTTGAGGGAAGAGAAACATTAACACAGAGTTCTGTTTTCTCTACCGCAAATGCTCTTGCTGGCTCCCAAATTTAACCTGAGCCATCCTTTAAAGACCAGAAAAGTGAGCTGACACGCCTAAGAAGCATGAGTCTGAAAGAGTTTTCTGATGTGATTAGCAGCAATTTTTCCGTGCCGGTTTTGGGACATTATTCTAAGGGATGTTTCTCAGTGCCATATCATACTAGCTCTTATAGTTAAACACTTTTTGAAACTCTGCAAGATATTTATCTTGTACATTCACAGAAATCATGCGAGCCCCTTCAAAAGTTTGAGATGTCTTTCAGTGAGAAACATGCTTTATTTAACTGAATGGTTTTTTTTTTAATCCTTCTATTTTGCACCCTTCCCAGTATTTTATTTAACATTGCATACCCCTTAACATTCTAAAGAAATTTCCACAGAAGAAAATTTTGGAAATTTAGAATGTGCTTAGCTGGTTCAAGGCTTTCATTTTACAGATCAAAAAGCAGAATGAGAAGGAGGAAGGTGAGTTGACAAGCTCACAGAGGAGATTTATGATGGAACTATAGTTTCTGATGGTCTTTCTCTTCTCATAATCCATATTGGACAAAATTTAGCATCATATTTACTCTGCTTGAGAAAATCTGCTCAACTTTGTTTATTAGCTTGTATATATTCTTCAAATAATATGCGTAATAATATTCAGAAGCTTGATATACTTTCTGGAACATCTCAACTGTTCAGCAAATGCTAACTCTGAATTTATTTCTTTATGGAGTTTTCCTAAGTAGATCATGAGCTTTTAGGAGAGACGACCTCTTATACTCCTCTGTATATAACCTTATAGATGTATCTGAGGTTCCCAATACCTGATTTCTCATTCACTGAAAGTTACAGGCAGCCCCAGTTCTCTGGCATTTGGAGAAAAGTGAAAAACGTGGCACTAAATATATAAAACAAACCATTTCCCCTACAGAGTTAGTCTAACATTAATAAAAGCTTCATGTTACACTGTCATCCTCTCCCCTATTATTCTCATGTGTTTCATGCTGGATATAAATGTCAGAATGCTTTATCTGTCTGCATTTTCACGGGATTTATTGCTGCTGAATGAACACCATGTGGCATCTTCTGGCAAGGAAAATCTTGTCCCTGGTGGCCTTGTCCCTTCACCCTGCCTCTTTGTCTCTGTGACCACAGGGTGATAGAAAATGAGAAACCGACACTGTGTCTGTGCTCATAAGCCAGAGTTCAAAACTGACTTCTCTTGTTTCCCATTTCTAGAGGATTGTGAAAGTTACCTCAACACTCTGAAGAACAGGGTAACACAAATGATGATACAGAACATTTGCTACCTCACCTTGTCATGCCTGACTCCATGGTTTTATTCAATTATACGTCCATCTTCTTCTTGATCAGATGATTAAAAGGATAAGATTTTTTTCATGAGAATAAAGTATTCATTCTAAGCAGTGGCTTGGAGAGCATGTGAAATCATACTGCTGCGTGGTGGTCCCAGAGGTTTTCATCCCACTGGCCTAGGTTGGTCCCTGGAATATGAATTTTTTTTTTTTTTTGGTTTTTTGAGACAAGGTCTCACTATGTAGTGAGACTGACCTGGAACTCCCTGTGTAGCTCAGGTTGGTCTCGAACTCACAGCAATCCTCCTGCCTCAGCCTCCCCAGTACTGGGATTACAGGAGTGTGCCAGTACACCTGGCTGGATTCTGAATTTTTAAGGAATTCCAAGGTGGTATTGATGAAGCCAGTCTGTAGTTCATACATTTTGAATCACTCCTTTTAGCCAGTTGGGGTTGGCTCATGTTCTCTACCTGGATTGGTTGCAATATTTCAAGTCATTCTCCATAAATAGAACACAAGAGGAAAATATGGGTGCAAGTTACTAATTTGGACAGTACCTAGGAATCACCATGGAAGAATCAGTGTAACATGGGGAAGCAAAGAAAGTCATCCAAGTGAATTAAGGGGCTATTCTTCTCTCTGCACCACCAGTGATTTTAATGCTGGAGTTGAACCCATAAGAAATGAAAAGACCACAGTTTTAAGCCTCATTCCTCACTTGTTGGTACTCACTTCTTAAGAATTCAACTTTCTAACATTTCCAGCCTGGCTAATAAAACTGAGAGGTGGCCAGCAGTCTGATCAATAGTTTACTGAGGTAGAAAGGAGAAGAACACACAGCGTTGGTCTAAACAATTTCAGTGGACCGGGGTATGGAACAAGTGTACAGTGGGAGAAACTGGTGCGGAACACACACAGATACCGTGTAATTAGGTCTGATCTGTCCCATCCGAAGTCTGCTGGGAGATGCGGGTAGGTGTCAGCTTCTTTCTTCAGTTCCTAAATAATAGCTGTAGTAGAGAAAGGTTTTCCTCCGGATGTAGTCATGCTTGAATAGGACGCTGAGATTTCTCTACGCGCACTGTGATAAGAAATAGCCTTAGGGTGAAGCTGCTGCCAGGAAGAACAGTGTAAAGAGAGAAAAGTTTGCTTCTTTGAGGAAATTATTGACGTGCTCAGTATGCTATAGTTAGCTCAGCACTTCCTCTGAATTATCAACCTGAGGAACGACACTTAGCGTCATTATTTAAGACAGTTAAAAATCAGGTCCCCCAAATACGAAGACCGAATTCAAAAATGGGCATCTGAAATGAAAAACATTTCTCAAAGAAGTAAAAGCAGAAAATAAATATATGAAAATATGTTCCACATCGCTGATCGTTCGAGAGATGCAAGGGAAAACAGCACTGAAATTCTACCTCACTCCAGGAAGAATGGCTGCTATCAAGACATCAACCAAAATGTCAGCAGGGTTGTGGGGAGAAAGGAACCCTTCACCATTGTTGGTGGGAGTACAGACTGGTGCAACCACTGTGGAAATCAATGTGGAGATACCTCAAACAACTAGGATCAGAGGTTCCATTTGACCCAGCCACCCCTCTGCTGGGTATCTTTCCAAAAGAATTAAAAGAATTGATGATTTGACCACATGACCTACTGATTTCCTGAAATGCAACTGATTTGGTACATGACATGCAATCTGTGGTCCCAAGTCTAGCAGTATCATCTGAGATCTTTCTTGAAATGCAGAATTTTAAGACCCTATGAAACCTCCTGAATTTTGATATTCATTTAGTTGGATCTCCACGTGCACCCCATGCAAATTAAAGGAGAAGAACCTTCCCATACCCTAAAGACAAACAGAGCTGATGGATGGGAATCATGCTACCCATTTTGAATTTTATTATTTTATATTTGATGCCTTGGTGCCTCCCTCTAGTCCTTTTATTCTTCATTCTTGATTTGAAAATAAGATTACATCAGCCTATGGAAATGTATCCAAATCTGTAATTGATTGCTGGCTAATTAGTCTGGAAGGTAATTTTTCTGTAGGAGTTAGTTTTCCTAAATATTAATGAGCAATTAGAATTCTGTTCTGAAAACAGACGACATTGTGAGTTGAGGGTGAGTAGAAGGAGGTAGAGAACAAAAAGATCACAAGTAAACATGGTTATATATTGGGGGGTATTACGTGGGTTTCTATTTTGTAAGCCTGACACCTGGCAATTTGCGTGAAAGTAAATCAGCCAGCGCCAGGGTGACCCTCATAAACAAATGAATCACCTACTGGGAAAAGGAAACAAACAAATAAAGCTCTCTAGAACAAGCAAATGACAGGCACTTTTGTCACTCAGAAGGGCCTGGAGTGTGGCTTTAACCTGAGATAATTCCAAGCAGAATTCATTAATAATCAGAATGGCATGAAATAAAATACATATTACACAAAATAACATTTTCAGGGTCAAATGAATGTGGAATTTTGGAGACACAATCACAAAGAGGTTAGTGGTTTGTTTGCATGCTTGCTTTTTTTTTTTTTCTTTTTAACACAGATCAATATTCACAAAGACTTATTCCCTCCCCATATCTTTCCAACATTTCCTAGCAGGCTCCTGTCCTTGCAATCCCATTCCTGCTTATACGATCTCTGCGGAGCAGCCCAGGTTGCGTTCTCAAAATGCTAATGAGTTTAGGCTACTCACCTGTGCAAAATGTGTCAACTCCTTTTATTCTGTATTTGATTCTTCATCCTGACATTGCTAAGACATCTCTTCTTTAAATATTATGTGTTCTTGACTAGGTTATGGTTAAAAAAAAAACCCCAAACTCTGCTTCCTTCTTTCATTTTGTTAAATAAGCCAAGCTACTTCTTATCTGAGCTTTCTTACATACTTAATTATCATTCTCTCATATACTCCGTCTCACACTCCTGTTTCTTAGAACACCCTACAAATATCCTTCAGGACAAGTCAGAAGTCACATTCACAGCTCTGTTTGGGTAATTAGAGATTTAATGTTTGTCTATCTTCCTAGGAGAAAATTTTAAAAATAGATTTCTTAAAAACCTGTCTTTATTCATCATCATATCTCCATGTGTAGCATATGTCTGATGCGGACAATTAGTAAATATTGATTTAATGCCGAAATAAATTGTGAATTTTGAACATGGCAATGCACGGAGTCTCTCAAATGCATTTAAATGCGAGGACTTTTTTTTTTCTAATCTGGAAGTAATATTCCGTAGAATATACTTTGAGAAATGCTTTCCTGCAGTCAATTCCACTCCTTCTAAGTGTGAAAAGAGGAATATAAGTTATAACTACATTTCAAGCTCTGACTAGATGCGTAACCATGGGCAAAGTTATTTCAAGCTTGAGATTCACTTGTGGAATGATGAGGCGGGGAAATAATCTGTACAATCCTTCACAGCTCTCAGCTCCCGAATTTCTAATTATACCAGAGTACCGCTCTGGCTTTGCTCGTGGCGTGAGTTCTTGAAGAGTCCATCAGTGAGGACTGACCTCATTTAACTCTAGGGTATCCCTAGTCAGGGTGGTAGATGATAAGGGAAAGGAAAGCCACGCAGCATATCTGGCTGACATGGGTCCTTTCACAATGTCTTCCCTGATGTCTTCGTGGACAGGAGGGAGGAGTGTGAGCTGATGGAGGTGTGATGGGCTGGTTTTGTAACTGGTTGAAAGACAGCACCCAGGAGGCTTAATGAATAGACCAACAGCAACTCTTAGGACAGGGTCTGGTGACAGCCTACAGGCGGTGTCCTTTGTCCTCTCAGGGTCTTGGATGAAGACTGAGAATTCATGATTACCAAATATGTAGATGATACAATGGGGGAACTATGTGCGATGACAGAATCAGAATCCAAAGTGATCTCCAGTCCAGGGATCTAAAAGGGGCAAGTGTTGGCATATAAAATCCTATAAACACTTGCCAAAATGTACAATCACAAAAATTTGTGTGTAACTATATATTTGTGTGTATCTGTGCCCAGATGAGATGTGAAGATTTTATTCGGCAGTAAGATCGAAATAATAAAATCAGCTGAGATGGCCACTGTTACAGACTTAAGTTTCATAAACAGAAATCCAGCAAGTCAAAAGAAGCAGGTGACAAATGTTTCTCATTCAAAAAGCCACACAGATTTACTTCCAATTTTTAAGAAGAGAAGACAAATTAGAAAATGATCACAGAAGATGGCGTGATTTAAAAATGGAAGAGATTGAGATTTAGATGAAAGAGAACACCATTTTTGAAACTGTAATTATGCGACCTTCCCTAAATCAAGATTATGGCCTCTCGAATGTATCCTTTCTATGTCTGAGGTATCCCTGACCAGGCACCCTTTATAATGTGTCAGTGTTTGTGTATGTCCCTGGAGAAGCCAAAGATTCTGGGAGGGCAAGGTTTGAATATATTCATCACCAGAAGCAGCATCAGTGGTTCAGAATCTAGAGGAGAGAATCAGTGAATACATTGTTACATCTCTTCAGTATATTTAGTATTGTGTAGAAATATTGTTTAATTTGTTTTCTGCAAATCCCTGGATTAGGAAGAGTACCAGCAGGAAGTGCACTTTTACTCCTCGTAAATAATCATGGTTTTCCAAATAACTGATGGACCTTCGGTTAGGGATTTCACTATACTTGGAAAAGAATTAAACTAAATTTGAAATTTGTGTTCCCATTTTGTGGAAGCCACTAGACACAGGATGTAGAAAAAATTTCTGTTTGGCCTTGATGATTTTCTATCCCTTAGCATTTGATTTTAATTCACAAGTTCTTTCCACAGTGCATGTTTTGATCCTTCAGAACAGTAAATTATTTCATGAATATTCTCCAGCCTTTTGCAACTCTGAACTTTTATTCCGGCTTTTCTGACAAGCTATAACCTAGTCAAAGTTTGCTCATAAAAAGGACTGATTTTTTTCAAACATCTCACATTTGCCTTTTGCTTAATTAATTAATGAAAAAATACACCAAAATAAATTCTTTCTTGTTCTCCATTTTTGCACAACACTTGCCCATCTCTTCTTCCTCACTACTTTCTGTCTGGAATTATAGGGGTATTTACCAATCTGACTTCCTACCAACTCAAAAAGATGGGACATTTACATGAGCAGGTGAATGTAAATGTCCACCAATCAAAACATTTCTCTTTTCTGCCATAATTATGCAAAAAAAATCTCTTAATGAAAAGAGAAAAATTATGTCCATTATTGAAAGTTTTCAAATAGGCTAATATCTGCCTGATGAACACCAGAAATTCTGCAACATTAGTTTATCTCTTTGTATAAATATGGCTAGAAAGATTTATAAGTACTACTTCTATTTTTCTGTACACTAGGAGCAAAAATGCATAGATTAAAAGTAAAAGAGTATTGAAATTATTTGAAATACCCACGTGAACTTTGTTGTGCCGGGAAGAGATGAGGATTGCAGAGCCTGTCACTTCATTTTGGTTGACATGTTTATTTACCCACATGTAATCTCTGGCGGAAAAGAGCTTTTTAATAAATCATGTTGTGATTTTCTCATATTTCTCTCGGCCATTCAATAATTTGATCCAGAAATACTTGGATGATTTAAGAATCAATGATTAAATGAGAAGCATAAGGGTTAAATTCCTCTTGGAACATGCTTTGGTTTCTGCAGAGGAGGGAAGAGTTGTGATATGACGCTTGGCAGGCCAGGCATGCGCTCGATTTTAGGAACACTGGAATCACTGTGGCTGTAGGCCACCTCTCCATACTTTCAGTGCTACCAATTTTTTTTTCCAAACTCTATTTGCCAGTAATTGTTTTACCCACAGTACTGGGTCCTGTGACACACACAATCTGCAAGGATTCCTAACCTCAGAAAATTAGTATTTATCAAATATCAGTTGCAGAAATCAGCACCATTCAGAGTTCCAAACTCTTTAAAGGTTTTATTGCATTTAATATTCACAATGATCCAAAAAGAAATGTAGCACAATATTCTTATTCTTTTCATATTTTTCCCATTTTTACATATGAGAAAATAAGGCCAAAAAAGTTGAAGAATTCACTCAAATTGAAGGTGCTAGGAAATATTTTATCAGGAGTTCAAATCCAGGGAATCTAATTCCAGCATTCTTCTGTGTTATTACTAAAAATCTCTTTGCTTCTCAATCCGAATAACTACAAATAATTGACTGTAGGCCAGGAATTAATACACTGCCTCATTTTAATCTCAAGGCTTCACTGTGAAGCAAAGGCACATCCCATTTTTAATAGGTTATGGAAGAAGAAGACATGTAGAAGGTTCAAAGAATTATTGACAGGACTCAGGACTTGAAGCAAGGTGTCCTCCACCACCTGCCTTACGCTATTCTGTTCTCCATCAGTGGCCCTGGAATTAACTGTGTCAGAACTGGGGAAAAGGACTGTGCTAGTCTAAAAAAAAAAAAAAAAAAAATTCAGATGGAGGACCTTCCTCCTAACCACCAAATCAGCATCTCTGAGGCAGGGTCAAAAGTAATCAGATGATTCTCGACTCACAAAACTGAAAGACTTAACTTACCTCCAGACATGCCTCTTATGAGAAAGAAACAGCATCTGTTAACATTATTAGGAGTTGAAAATGAGACAAAGATGAAAATATACCAAGTGTGGATTGACAATAAAGGGAGCCACTTCCAAATGCAAACTGGAAAATTAGAAGATGCTGTCAATGTTTGGGACTGCGTCCCAGGGCTATATTTGAAGGTGGTTTCTGAAGTGTCCTTGGGGCCTGGGGAAACAGAAAGGAGACGAGTCAGCACAGCAGAATGAACAGCACTCTAGAGTCAATTTCCATCTCTGCCTCTTAATTGTCATTTTGATATTGGGATGAATTATTCTTTTTAATTTCTTTATCTGTATACTGTTTTTCCATTTGATTTTATGTGGATTTAATAGATGACCAAACCTAAGGCACCGAGCACCTGACAAATATTTGAGTCTCTTGTTCTTATCTCTTTGTGACACTTTAAAACCAATTTGAATTTTCTAGGTAGATCCACTTGGCCAATTTGTCCCTCACCTAGGCCTGCAATAGGCCAATTGCTTCAAATTTCCAGTTTAACAGTTGTGTCCTTTCCTTCCATAGAACTGTCTCCTAAAAACAGTACTTGCCATTTAATCTGTACATTATTAGTGGGCAGCAATGACTTGATATTATCAGAGAAAGATGAAGGCATACACCACAGGAATGAAATCTAATTAGAAAAATACGAAGCTTACTATAGATTGGTGATAAGGGCTAGGGGTGCAAAATCGTGAATATTTTTTAAATCCCCATTTATATTACTTTTCTCCTGAATTGAAATACCAGTTGAGAAATCTTTTTCTTTCTTTTCTTCTTTTTTTTTTTTTGGATAGAACATAAATCGCCAATTTGCAGGACTTAGCAGCTATTTACAAAAATTCTTAAGAAATATTTTCCCTTATAGGGAAGAGTAAATCATTTATACCATGCAGTGAGAGTAACATTTAATCACTTACTAAATCCCATGAGATAGAAAACTATTTTGAAGATTCTTGTCAAAGTCCACAGTGTCAACACAAGACTCATGCTGTAGCTCACATGCGTATTTCTTCCCTTTTATCTCCTTCCCTGAGCTTTGGCACTTCTGATTCCAGGCAGGCAAAATATTACGGATGATTTCCTCTCTCTGTCTCTTTCAATCTCTCTTTTATAGAAACTTTGAATTAGTTCCCAACTCTCTGCCGTTATTAGGAGTTGTTATTAAGTATTAAAAGCCATCCCTGATTCCTTCCCTTCCCCTACACCTCTCCTGAAGTTTCCCCATTCCTAGGCTTCTGGTTTTAATTGTTACATTTTTTTCACCAGTGATCAGTGGAGCTTCTCTAATGATCTCCACTCATTTGGAGGGTTTATAGTTGCAGCAGAGAGCTCCAGTAAAATGAAAAGAAGAGCTTAGCTGGGAATCCCCTGAAGGATTGCTCCTGCCCAGAACTGAACTAGTTTGCTATTCTCTCCCCTTCCCCCACACTAAGGCACCCTCTTTTTTGGAAAGATGCCCCCTTTCTACTTGGGGAGGGAGTCTTCCTCTTCACCTTTCATCACATTCCTAGCATATCACCTGAGAATCCTGCACACAGTAAGTAGGCTGAAATTACTATCCACTGAAAGAGCCAATGAATATGTACATTAAGAACGGAAGAGGGGAGGGTAAACGAAAAACTTATGGGCTATTTAAACATGCTAGGGAATATACAAAATTCTTAGATGAGTCAAGTTCTCGCTGTCGTGGGGATACTGTGTTATAAAAGAGAGTCACTTTAAAAAAAATACTCCCATGAACAGATATAGACAGTATTCATAAAGCTAATATACTGAGCACTTACTTTGTGCAAAGCTGGAATGTGCCTTTAGACCACATTAGATCCAAAGACATATATCCTAAGGAATAAGCTTTATTGTTATGCACTAAAACTTTTCCATGTGCTAGTTCATTTGTTCAAGAATTTAATTCCTATAAAAGTTGTAACATATATGAACACACTACTTTTATCATCTCTGGTTTTGTGGGAAACTGAAAGCAGCCGGTGATGTATACATTTCCATCTTTACCTAATAGCCTGTGTTGATGCAAGAAAGACCAAAATTGAAGATGACAAGCAGTACAGGGTGATAGACAAAAAGGACTGTGGAGATGACACATTCATTCTACCCTCAGGAGTATGAGGCAGTAGCCATCTTGTGAGTTGTAGACTGCCTGGATTTTAGCCTTGGTTTTATCATCTGGAAAATAAAGAGGAGAACTAATCCTTTAGCAGAGTTTGAATAAGAATGTTTGTTGTTTGTTATTTTGTCTGTTGGGATGTGCCATATGTATGCTGCATTAGAATTTTCTTCCTAGGTTCATGAAAGGTATTTCATTACAAAGTGGGTCCCACAACAAATGTATTTGAGGTTAAAGTTTCTTACCTTAATTCTCTATATTGTGTCTCCACCACGGAAGAAAACCGTAAATATACTCATATATGTTATGAATTAAACAACTCCTCTTTCCTGACTCATAGATGTCCTATCTTATTCCTAGGCAAAAAGAAATTGAAATGCCAATCGAAACAGTGGCCTTTATGAAGTTGTAGAATCTGAGGAGGTCTTGGTTGGAAAGGATTATGATTTACATTCTTCATCTTACACACAGAGAGGGAACAGATGCATAGAAGGAAGAATTATCCATGGTTGGGTGACTTGAAAAGGCAGAACTGGAGAAAAAAGCTAAAGTCTGGATGAAGCTACATTTTTTCTAAAATGAGTACACATTTATACTACACAATGAACACATACACATCCTGGAGAATCTATACATGTACATAACACATGTCTTAATTTTTTGTCCCACTTTTGTCCCCTCCCTCCAATCTTTCTTCCTTCTCAATTTATAAAAGCTGTACTTCCATTTTTCCTTCAATTATTTTCTTAAAATCCATTTTATCTTCCTTCTCTCATCCCTCCCTTCATTTCTTGTCCCCGCTGATCATGGGCTGTTACATACAGACACTCCTGGGAAGATCAGCTTGGTGAACTTTGCAAGCCAAGAAGACACAGAAAGTTTGTTCTCGCAGTGACATATGTACACCAGGAGTAAAGGCACCAAGACATCCCACCAACTCTTGACACCTGGCAGTGATAGAGGCTGATATTCAGAGTCTGATTAGTAAAAAGCATCTGAAAATATGAGAAGAAAGGCTAAGGATTCTAATGCTCATTTACCTGCCCAATGATTAAAAGTCTTCACTCATATGAAATAAATTAATGTACTTTGAGACCATAATGTCAAGTGAAATAAATCAGAAACACAAGTTTAATTATCATACAATTTATCTTAAAGTAGAAAGCCAAGATATAAAAAATTAAAGGGCAAAATAAAACATAGATCATAGGAAACAGAAAAATTAAACATTTGCAAAAGGGAAGCAGACCAAGAGATAGAGGAGGGAAGGAAAAGTGAGGGAAAGGAGATTAAAGAAAAAAACAGAATGTGCTGTGTACATGTACCAACTCCCCACCTAGAATGTAATCATTATGTACTACAAACACTTACTAATAAAAATTAAAATGTAAGAAGTGTAAATTCATCATTTGTGAAAGTTACTATATTTCTCAGAAAGGGAACAAACTTAGAGTTCAGCAATTTCACATAAGTGAATTGATTAAGGTGTGTATTAATCTACTCTTCCTAGGAACTTGATATTCAATCAGTTGTCAATGTGTTTTTATATTGGAGATGAACCTAAAAACTTAGGAAAAAACCGTTATAAATTGGTCACTTTATTCCAAGGCAAATATATTTAGTAACCATCATTTATAATCCCAACAGTAAATTTAAATCCTTCTACTTTGTTTTATTTTATAATTGTGGATACAGTCCACAAAATACAGTTTACTTATACTGGCTCCTTGATAGGTAGAAAGTTTGAAAGATTCTTATAAACATTAGTGATATTGAAATAATAATATGTTTCCACAAACTAAACAAAGTATCAGTTGATGTTTCCAGATAAATTCTATAAAATATCTAATAAACCAAAAATACCAAATTTACAAAATATTTTTATGGAATAAAATGAAGGTACCATCACTTCCTAACTCTTTTTAGTTAGTTCTAGAGTATCAGGCAATTTAACTACTAAAATCATGCACTAAGAAGAGAAATTAGGAATGTAATAAACCACTCATAAGCATGAAAAATCTTCTAAGAGAAACGCTAATACACCACAATAAAAATAATTTTAATTAATGCATCATTATTGATGTGAAATTTGTTGAGGATGATTAATTTTAATAAATCTAAAATTTTATTAAATGATGTCAATTGACCAAATAGGCCAAAAAAAATCAATTGGTATAGCAAAATATTCAATTATTAAATTAAATGAAATTTGGGGTTAAAGCGGCCCCTGAAATTTAATCACAATGTAAAAAATTACAAATTAAATTTGCACATAAACAAATCTGAGTATTTTCTTATGTAGTAAGTGGCTAAGTTTCATCCAGTACTAGCAGCTGGGCCTCAGCCAGTCACAGACTGCCAACTGTTCAAACCATATCCATATAAAGCAAATGCCTTATCACACCAAATAATACAAATGTGAAACTATAACCAATCAACTGATTTCTATGTCATCTCCTTTCTTTGCTTATAATTACAGCCTACTTACACTGCTGGTTAGAGCTCCCAGAACCTCCTAATTCTTTTTTTTTGCATTGAGTTTATTGGTACATTTTAGGTATGCAGTACAGTTATATTCATCATTGGGATCTTGTATCTTTACATGATTTATCTTGGTTCTTATTTTTCCCCATACTCCTACCCTTCCTTTACCCCCTCTACCCTTCCCTATTTACAAAAACTTCATTTTCAGTTTTTCCTTTTCTCATATTTTTTCCTTTCCCTTCTTTCATTTTCCCCTACCCTTCCCACTTCCCGTACTCCTTTAGCCCTTTTCTTCCTATTTCACGTTATCAATTGTACAATTTGAACCTTATTTACACTTTTAGTTTTTCATACCAGGGAAACTATTCAGTATTTATATGTGTATATCTTATTTATTTCACTTAAGAGCATGGCCTCAATATGCATCCATTTTCCTATAAATGACTCTAGTTTCTCATTCTTTATGGCTGAGTAGTACTCCATTTAATAGAAAAAAACACATCTTTTTATCCAGACTTCATTTGATGGTCACTTGGGCTATTTCCAAGTGTTAGCTATTACAAACTGTACCGCTATAAACATGGGTGTGCATATGTCACTGTGGTGTGATTCTTTTAATTCTTTTGGAAAGATACCCAGCAGAGGATTAGCTGGGTCAAATGAAACCTCTAAGCCTCGTTTTTTCAGTTATCTCCATACTGATTTCCACCATGGCTGCACCACTCTGCACTCCCACCAACAATGAGGAAGGGTTCCTTTCTCCCTATAGCCCCGCCAGCATTTGTTATTGGTTGATTTCTTGATAGCAGCCATTCTTTGTGGGGTGAGGTGAAATCTCAGTGTTGTTTTCATCTGCATCTCTGGAATGACCAGTGATGCTGAACATTTTTTCATATATTTATTTTCTGTTATTACTCCTTTGTCTGAGAAATGTCTGATCATTTCAGATGTCCATTTTTTAATTGAGTCTTTATATTTAGGGGTCTGATTTTTCTAAATTCTTCATATATTCTAGACAGTAGACCTTTGTCTGAGTAATAGGTGGCATTTTTTCCCCACATTGCAGGTTTTTCTTAGCTCTGTTGGTGGTTTCTTTTGCAATGTACAATCTTCTTCTTCGTAGTCTTCTTCTTCTTCTTCTTCTTTTTTTTTTTTTTTTAGTACCAGGAATTGAACTTGGGACCTTGCACTTGCGAAGTAGGTGGCAGAACCACAGAGCTAAATCCCTGGCCCCTAGCTTCTCTTTTTTTTTGTACAGAAGCTTTTTAATAAGATGAGATTCCAGTTGTTGATACTTTGTGCTAGTTCCATGCTACTGAGGATTTCAGAACCTCCTAATTCTGAGAGTGGCTTGATTTATGAAAAAATTTTTGCTCATAAAAATCTCCTAAATTTGGGGCTGGGGATTTAGCTCAGTGGTTTGGTGGCCTGCCTTGCAAGTGCAAGGACCTGAGTTCAATCCCCGGTACCAAAAAAAAAAAAAAAAAATCTGCTAAATTTAATCATCTAAAGGTGTTTTTGGTTTGGTCTGGATACTAAAATTTAGCATTGATTTATAATGAAAACTTTTACTAATATAGGAACAAAAGACAAATTTCTTAATTTCACACTGTGGTTTGAATATGTCTTTCAAAAGTTCATAGATTGGGCTGGGGATTTAGCTCAGTGGTTCTAGCACCTGCCTCACAAGCACAAGGACCTGAATTCAATTCTTGGTATCAAAAAAAAAAAAATCATAGATTGGATACTTAGTTCCTAAACTCATATAATAATAGTACTTGGAAATGTGGCTTCCATGACAACATTGTTGGTTTTTGAAGAAGAGGAAAAGAGACTCAGGCTGACACAATTGCTCTGTCTCAGTATGTGAAGCTCTCTGCCATATTATAATAGATCATGAAGGCCTTCACCAGGAATAGAGCCATGTCTGGTGCCATGACCCTGGACTTTCCATCCCACAGAAATACAGTGAAATAACCTTCTATTTTTCATGAAGTCTCGGAAGTTTTATTATTGAAACAGAGGACAAACTAATACATTGGTTAAGGATAGCTTTTAAAAAATCTACCAGACTTTTTGTTTTGCCTTACTTCCTTTCCTTAAAAATAAACTCAATGAAAAAAAAATCTACCAGAGAAACATAACACAACCTATACATATATGGAAACTTTCTGTACAATAAAGGTGGCAAAATAGTCAAGGAAAAATAATATAGTTTGTTTAATAAACAGTGCTGCTGTGAATATCAGTTTTCCAAACTGAGGAAAAAATAAACTAAAATCACACCATAAACTAAAATCATTTTCTAGTCATTTAAATATATATGTTAGCTAAACCAGTAAACCTTTTCTGAAGAATCGGGTAATATTATTAAGTCTCCAAAGCAAGGAAAGGGTTTCCTAAGAAAAACACAAAAGTCCTACACATAAAAGTCAAGATAAACTTGATTTATTCAGTACTGGGAAATTCCTTAACACTTATGTATTGCAAGACTTCAGAACGTGATTGAGAAGACAAGGCACAAACGAAGAGACACATTTGCAACCTAAGCTATAGAAAAGTTTTATCATGTGGAATATAAATATCCCTCACAAATTAGTTTTTAAAACGTCAAAGTTTAGGGCTGCAGATTCAGCACCAAACTCATAAGCATGAGGACCCAAGTTCAATCCCCGGTACCAAAAAAAAAAAAAAAAGTCAAAGTTTAATTAAAAGAGAGGAAGTGGAAAGCAGACATGATGATATAATCAGATCTTAAGGAAATGTGGGTAAATTACAATATTTGAAAATGTTAGAATAAGAGATTAGTATAATACACTGCTTTTCCACTACCACAATGCTTACAAATTTATGACATATAATAATATCAAATATTAGTAAGAATGAAGAACAAAATAATTCTTATGCACTACTGGTGAGCATGGTGGTGAGTCGTTTTGGTTTGGATTATAATTTTACCTTTTTCACATATATTATATGACCCTCCTACACATAATTTTAACAATTCTACTAAAATTATGAAAATAATTAAGTGGCAAAGTAACATAAAATTTAGAAGAGTGCTTCCTTGTGCCAGGGAGAGAAATGAAATTTCATTTATGGTATAGCGCAAAAAAGGCTTCAAAATGTTGTGGGTAAGAGGTGATAATTTATTGCTTTTCTCATGTGACATATATAAAGACCACTTAAGAATGGTGCAGGAGAAAATACCATGAAGTCCATGTTCCTAAATCCATACGATAATGTCATACATAAGAATAAGTAGTTCAGTAGGCCAGAACACAAGTATTTTACCAGAACTCAAATAGAATAGATGTGATATTTTACTTTATTAAGAAAATAGCAGTTCATTTGATAAATGGAGCTAGCACAACTGTTTGCCTATGTAGAAGAAAAAAACAGGTTACTTAATTCACATCAAAAATTTTAATTTTATATAATTAAAATGTTAAATTTTAAAAAGGTTCATCTTATATGGAAATGCAGAATATACATATATTTCCTAATTTTAGTGAAACTCTTCTTAATGTTAATTAGTTCAGTGATCATCTACCATAATCGAATTTTAAGAAAAACATTGAGTTGGAAAAAAAAAAGTGTAACATAAATGACAGATGGCTAATATTTATTCAATAGAAGTAGTTTGCTTAAAAGGAAAAAAGAAAGTATCCAGTAGGAAATAAATAGCAATTGCACAGGTGTTTCTCATAAAATCAATGTGAATGGTTAATAAGCTCATAAAAAAGATGCAGAAACTTTCTGGAAGTTGGAGTAATAAATGTTAATACAACAATGAGATAACATTTCTTGTTCCTTATATGCTCACGCATCTCCCCAATGCAGGTGGACACAAAAATGGTAATGTCTTTCATCAAAACAGTATTGTAAAAAGCAAACAACCACAGTATTGCAACAGCTATTAAAGTTAAAAAAAAAAACACCTCAACTTTTGACTTAGCATTTTTGGTTGTTGTTGTTGTGGGTTTTTTTTTTTTTTTTTTCCTGGTAACAGGGACTGAACTCCGGTCCTTGTGCTTACCTAACAGAAACAATGCCATTGAGCTATATCCCTGACTCCCTGCCTAAATATTTTTATCTGGAGCTTTGTGTCACAAAAATAGACTCAAGGTATTGAGGTCTACAGATACAGATATTCGTTGCCTAGTCATTAGTAGTGGAAAAAATCATAATAAAGTGACAAACAGAGATGAAATGATGAAATAAACTGTAGTGCATTTACAATTATTACAAATGATGAATTAGAATTGTATGATCTAAGAGTAGCCCACAATGCATTACTGATTAGAAAACTAAGTAGAAAATGTGAGAAATGAGAACAGTAATGTTTAAACTAAAGCCTTATTCTAGAAACAATAATTGGAATAATTTGCACCAAAGTTTGTGTAGGGACAGGCAGATAGATACTTACTAGCATATACATGTAGGTGCAGGTGCTTTAGAAGTCGTAAAGGTTGCAAAGAACCTTCCAGGCTGTTAAGTACATTGTTTTGAGAGAATGAGGTAGAAACATTGTAAAAAATGCCTGAATGTCATCCTACTTACATAAAATGATATTCATCTGTGTATGTAGAGCTGAAATAATTGCAGAATTAATTAGCACAAATCTATATTGACTGAAACACCATTTGCTGATGTATTCTCAAATGGAAAAGAAATCAATTTTAAGAGTAACATGTGGAGCAGCATTCTGTGAGTGAAACAATTTCCATAAGTATTTTTAACTGTATATACTTAAAACAGAAAAGCAAATAAACACATGAGTCAAACTCAATTTTGGGTACCTGAGACAGCAAGGGTAAAGTTGTTAGAAGGTGAGAAGGAGTTGATTAAACTTGTCTTTATGCATATTTGCTCTGTCTTGTTTCAGTTTTTACAACTACCATATGTTTATCTATCACTGATTGCTTTGTGACAAACTACCCCCTAAATCAAGCATTTTAAAACAAGAATCATTACTCTTCATGGTTTTGTGGGTATGTTATTGATGCTCCTGACCTGGACTATCTCAGTGTGTTGGAGTGTAGCTCAGCCAGGGCTCACACATTCGGAGCCTCATTCCTGTGTCTACATCATGGCTTGGTGTCACTCAGGTCATAGGTCTCAGTCGACCACAAGCGGCTCATCCTCTGGCAGGCCAGCAAAGAAAGCACCACAGTTTTCACATCACAATGTTCCCTAGGAGGTGCTACACAATGAATGTCTGTGTCCCCCCGCAATCCGTAGGTTGAAATCCAGTCGCCAATAGGTAGTTCAGTAAGAAGTATTTAGAAGGTGACAAGGTTATGAGAGTAGAACCTTCATGATTGGGAACATTGCCTTTGTAAAAGAGGCTCCAGAGAATGCCCTTTGGCCCTGTGAGGACACAGCAAGCAGTCTCTGTCTATGAACTAGGAAAGGGCTACTCGTCAGAAGCGAAATGAGCTACTTCCTTGATCATGGACTTCTCCATCTCCAGAATTGTGAGAAATGTATTTTTCTTGTTTACAAGATACCCAGTTTATGGTATTTTTGTCATTGTTATCAACATGGATTAAGACATGAAATATGTATTTTTTCATTCTCCTTTATGCAGCGATGCATTTCTCTTCTTCAGTGCTCCTCATTAGCAACTGCACCATCGTTGAAGAATCTGTACCTCTGAGTTTACATTTTACAATCAGTCCTGTCTCCATGGCTTCCCCTTGGGTCTCGAATTTGCCATGGAGGTGTTTCAGTTACTAAACAAACTTGATGATGGATGTGATCTTCAAAAATTATTTATAACTGTTTATTGTCTACTATAGTGGGCAAAATTATATTATTGACCCCCCCACACATACACACACACACACACACACCATAATACAAGTCAGGTGTGGTTGCACACAACTGAAATCTGAGCCACTGGGGAGGCTAAGGCAGAATTGTCAGTTTGGAGTCATTGTCCCTGTCATAAAAACAAAAATAGTTACATAAATTAAAACACTGAGAAATAGCTCAATGATCCCTAGGTTCAATTCCTAGTTATACACACACACACACACACACACACACACATAATTAAAAAAAGAAACAATGTACAACTATACTTGAGGAGAATGAAATGTACTTCAAGCTAGCAGTTAATGTGTGGAAACTCTTCCACAAACAACTGTTTAATCTGGGAGGGCAGCAGAACATGTGTCTATATTTATATTTAATGCATACCTTTTCATTGAGAACAAATGATCAAATTCTATTTCTTCATATTTTTACCTGAACTTTTGTACTCTAACTACAATAAGTGAAGTGATAGCTGTGCACATACTCATTCCATTAGGAGTTAACTTCACAAACAAGCAGACAAACTCTGTATGGGCATCACCAAAGGCTATAGCAAAAGAAATAATTCTAATAATTATTAGATGATGATAATAACAACTATGATGATAATGGTTAAAATCAAAATCAAAGCAAGGCTTTTTTTTTTTTTTTTTTGGTTCGGGGATCAAACTCAGGACCTTATACTTGCAAGGCAAGCACTGGAACCACTGGGCTAAATCCCCGCCCAAAGCAAGGGGATTTACAAGGACCTGAGTTCGATCCCTGGTACCAAAAAAAAAAAAGCAAGGCTTTTTGGAAGTACATTTTGTCAAGTGAAGTATCTCACATTTTTAGGAGTAGTGTTGTAAATTTTGACAAAATTAGGACTGAGTGTAAAATTAGTATAATATTTTTTTGAGGTAGGGTCACTCTATAGGTGTCACAGGGGCCTTAAACTTCTCTCATTATGTAATCAAAGCTGGACTCAAACAGTGTGAGCCTGATCTTTCTCCCTCAGTCTCTAGAGTGATGAGATTAGAGGTGTTTGCCACCACCTTTGGCTATTTATTTCTTTTGGAATTAACTTCATTGGTACATATTAGGTATACAATACAATGACATTCATCACTGGGAATTCCTTCCTCTACAGAATACGTCTTGGTTCTTACTTTTTCCCACTCTGCTGCTCACCATCAACCCCTCCTCTCCTCTCCATTTACAAAGACTTTGTTTCCATTTTTCCTTTTCTTGTATTAATTCCACCCCTTCTCCTTCCCCAACCCCTACCACTCTCTGTTCTCCTTTGGACATTTTCTTCCTATTTCACATTAGCTATGATACCTTTTGACCCTTATTTATACTTTCAGTTTCTCACACCAGAGAAACGATTTGCTATTTACACGTTTATCCTATTTATTTCACTTAAGGGTATAGGCTCGATGTGTATACATTTAGTTATAAATGTCTATAAGTTCTCATTCATTGTTTGGGTGTTCTACTCCATTATATTAATTTTTTTATCCAGTCTCCAGTTGATGGCAATTGGGCTGTTTCCAACTTTCAGCTATTACAAACTGTGCTGCTTTGAGCATGGGTGCATATACATCACTATGGTATGGTTCTTTTAATTCTTTTGGGAAGATACCCAGTAAGGAAATAGCTAGGTCAAATGGGATTGCTAATCCTAGTTCTTTGTGGTATTTCTATACTGATTTCCACAGTGGTTGCACCAGTCTGCACTCTCACCAACAGCAGAACAGTGGAGTAGGGTTTCTTTTTCCCCACATCCCTGCCAGCATTTGTTATTGGTTGATTTCTTGATAGCAGCCATTCTTTCTGGAGTTAGGTGGAATCTCAGCATTGTTTTCATTTGCATCTCTCGAATGACCAGTGGTGTTGAATATTTTTTTTTATTTGTGCATTTGCTATTTCTAATTCTTTGAGAAATATCTGTTCTCTTCAAATGCCCATTTTTGGATTGGGTCTTTAAATCTGGGAGGTCTGATTTTTTAAAGATCTTTATATATTCTAGATAGTAGGCCTTTGTCTGAGGAACAGCTGGTAAAATTATTTTCCCACATGCTTGTCATGCTCTTACTGGTTTCTCTTTCTGTGCTGGAGCTTTTTAATAGGATGAGATCCCACTTATTGATTGTTTGTGTTAGCTCACGTGCAACTGAGGTTTTGTTCATGAAATCTTTTCATATGCCAATGTATTCCAGAAGGATTAGTGTTTCTGTTTTAATATTTAGAGCTTTAATCCATTTTGATTTTTGTTTACTGAATTTTAAAACATATAGGTCTAGTTTTAATCTTTGGCAAGCTGAAACCCAATTTTTCCAGCACCACTTATTGAAGAGGCTATCTTTCCTCTGGTGAGCTTGTTTGGCCCCTTTGTCAAAGATGAGGTGGCTGAGTGTGACTGGAGTTGTTTCTGTGTTTTCTAATCTGTTCCACTGGTCCTTGGCTCTGTTTCTTTGCCAGGACCATGCCGTTTTTATCACAGCAGCTTTGTAGTATAAAGTTGGGGACTGTAATACCCGCTACCTTGTCTTTGTTTCCTAAAAGTGCTTTTGCTGTTCTAGTTCTCTTCTCATTCCAAGTGAATATTTTCTCAAAGTCTATAAATTGTGCTGTTGGAATTTCAACTGGGATTGTATTGAGTCTGTACAGCAGTTATGGAAGTATGTTCACTATATTGATTCTTTCTACCCAGGAGCAAAGGATATCTTTGCATTTTCTGATATCCTCTTTGATCTCTTTTTTCATAGTGCTATAGTTTTTAGATTAGAGGTCTTTTATTTCTTTTGTTAGGTTGATTCCTAGGTATTTCATTTTTGGATATTACTGTGAAGAAAGTTTTTCTCCAGTTCTTTTTCCATGAGTCTGTTGTTTGTGTACAGGAAAGCTATTGAATTTTGTGTGGTGACCATATATCCAGCTATTCTACTGAACTTAGTTACTAAGTCTCGAAGACCTTCAGTGGAGTCTTGGTGTCTTCTTGTGTTTTGTTTTGTTTTTTTTCAGCTTTAATTGAGTTTATTGGTACATTTTAGGGATACAGTACAGTTACATTCATTGTTGGGATCTTGTACCTCTACATAACAAGTCTTGATTCTCATTTTTTCCCTTTACCCCTGCCCTCCCTTCACCCCCTCCTCACCTCCCCATCTACAAATACTTTATTTTCATCTTTTCATTATCTCACATTTTTTTCTTTTCTCTTATTACCCTTCCCCTACCCTACACCTTTACCTCCTCTTTATAGAATGTTATGTCATCTTCACATAATGACAGTTGAACCTCTTCATTTTCTATCTTCATTCCTTTTATTTCTTTCTCTTATCTAATTGATGTGGTGAATATTTCCAAAACTATATTGAACAGGAGTGGAGATAGTGGACATCTTTGTCATGTTCCTGATTTGTGTGAAGAATTTCAGTTTTTAACCATTTAGTGTGATATTGGCTGTTGGTTTTTCATAGATAGCTTTTATCAGGTTGAGAGAGAGACCATCTATTCCCCTTTTATGTGGGGTTTTAAAATATGAATGTGTATTGGATGTTGTCAAATTTGGATATTTCTTTTTGCAGTGATAATATGAATATGAATATTAGTGAAGGATGCCACGATAAAAACGATATTCTTTTACATTAAGAAACCAATGGAGCTGGGCATGGTGGTGCACACCTGTAATCCCAGCACTCAGGAGGCTGAGGCAGGAGGATCGCTGTGAGTCTGAGACCAGCCTGAGCTACATAGTGAGTTCCAGGGCAGTCTCAACTGCCTAGTGAGACCCTGTCACAAAACAAACAAACAAATAAACAAAAAAACAAAACAAAACAAAAAAAAAGAAACCAGTGGAAAAGAAATAGACTTAAAATTTCTGTTGATGCCCTTACCATTTATTATGGCCAATCAAGGAGAGATTTTTGAAAAGTATTAGCAATGCCCAGTTTTACAATTAAGCTCATCATAAATGAGATTTTAGGAACTGTTATATTTTGAAAGAATAATTTTTAAATCAATTTCAAAAATTTTTAAAAATAGCAGTTTTTTAAAAGAGTCTTCTAAATTTCTGCTGCATACCTCAAATCTTTAGCAGAATATTCAGTGGTATGAATTCTAAATGTTGCTCATATTTTAAATGTTCATAATATTGAACATATGCATTGTAGTAGAATGCAGTAGGCAAAGAGGAGACAGCCCTTGATTTTTTAGGAACCAGAATTAGCAAAATATTATAAAGAACCACGTAAAGGCAGTATCTTAGACAATTTTATTCTTTGAAAATATTTATTAATGTAAGACTCTATATTGGGGGAAAAGATCATAGTGATGAAAACATTTGGGCTAAAATGCATATACCTTTTAGCATCAAAAACAGAATAGTATATCTTCCTAATAGAATGTATCCATGGCTGAAAGTTAGAACACATCCATGCAGAGAATATTTTCTCAACTGAAATTAGAAGAAATACACAGCAGGATTTGTTAATGATATCAGAAACTAAATATTGTTTTCCATAATACAAAACTATAAAGAAGATTATAAACAATTTCATGAAGAAAACAACAAGGCCATATCGAGACTGCATTCCCACTAGAAAAACAATAACAGTGATACAGTACGAGAGCAAATGTGTTTAACAAAATTGGTTTAAGTACGTTAATATGTGCCAAGAACAATTATTCAGTGTATCCAGTTTTAATGATGAAATAATCAAATACAAAGTGCAATTTCTTTAATTTTTCTTTAAAATGCAGGGAGGCATGTTACGTTTTAAAGCGCTTTGTGCAAATAGTTTTAAAAGCAATTACATTCATTGAGAAAAACAATAAAACAAACCTAAGAAATGTATATTTTAAACGGCAAGTAATTTGTTAAATTAACAAATTTTGTTTCAGAAGAGTTTTATGTCCACGTGGGCTGAAAAGAAAGCACCAAGGTGTCCCATGAAGCCCTTGCCCTCCCTCGCACACAGCTGGCCTCCTTGTTGACACCCTCATTCAGCGCAGTGCTTTTGTTACTCAATGAACCCACACTGACATTAACATCTTGCCTAAATACCACATTTTCCATTAAAGTTCATTCACGCTTGGTGTTATGATTCTATATGTTTTGACACGTTTATAATAACATGTATCAACCACTATATCAACAGCGTATATCAGAATTTATGAGTTAATTAAGGACCCCACATCCTTTGAGCTCTACCTCTTCACCTCTTCTTCCCTCTGCCCTCTGGCAATCACTAATCTTTGTACTCTCTCCATAGTATTGTTTTTTTTCAAACCGGCTTACAGTTGGAACCCGAGGGCTTTAAGTTTTCTTGGGCTGATTCCTTCTACAAAGCAATACGAATTGAAATGTTCTCCACGTCTTTTTATAGATTGGTATCTTGCCTCTTACTAGCACTGAGTGCTGTTCTCATTTGTATTCACCACACTTTGATATCCACCCACTTGGTAGTGCAAGGCAACGCGTTGCTCTATGTTTGTGCAGCTATGAACAAAGTTTCAGTAAGTACCTGTGTGCCGAAATTTAGCCCATTTTGGCTTTGCACCAGCGATCAATAAGGGCACCTTTGATTTCAAATCTTCATCATTCGGCATCTAGGTTTTGGATTTGGGCTATTGTAATATAAAATTATCATCTCCATGTTTAACTGGCATTTCCGAAGTGACATATGATCCTCAATGTCTTATTTGCAATCTGCTTATCTTTGGTGAGTCATCTGTTTAGGTTTCTGTTTTACTTTTTAATTGAAATCTTCATTTTCTTATTGTGTTTTAAGATATCTTTTTGTGTTTTGAGTCACATCCTTTTATCAGACTTGTCTTTTAAATATTGCTTCCAAGTCTATGGCTTTTGTTCTTACTTTTGACTTTCAAAGACTAGAAATCTATTTATGAACAATTTCTACCATGCACCAGGCCTCATGCCATGTGGTGTGTACCATAAATCATGGTAAATCTAACAAATTATGTAAAAGAATACATGATACAATTTGAGAGACACTAACACATATATTGTTTTAACATTAATATTCCACTTATTCACATTGGTACTTAGGAAAGTGACTGACTTTGGTATATTTGCCTTGAACTCTGCAATCTTTGATGCAATGATGTATTATTTCTGGGAGTTTATTTGTTTTTTTTCTTTCAAATTTTCTACATACATACTCATATTGTCTTCAAATAAACCATTTTTTTTGTGCCTTCTCACAATATATTCATTCTCCTTTTTGCTTTTTATTGTCCCACTATATTAATCTGGATTTCCAATGAAGTCATCAAAACCACTGATGGTAAGAGACATCATTAACATATTAGCAGATAAGCTTTTGGAGTTATCATTGTGAATAAAGTTTGTGGTAGATGTTTGGTTTCTTTTGACTCAGAGACTTTTCTGTTCTTTTTGAGAAAGACCAAAAGGACCAGATGGTCTGGAGATGAAAGAAAAAGGGGGAGAACATTTAACATAAACAAATTTCAGAAAAAAAAAGAGAAATAATTTGATTTTGTAGTCTTGGAAGTGATGGTAAATATTTTAGTTTTTACTCTGAGTAAATGAGCAGAGAAGTGTAATATTCTGATTGACATTTTCACAAGATTACTCCAGCTCTTCTATAAAAAATAGAGGGAGGAAAGACAGACGAGCAAGACTACTTATTATGAATCAAGGAAATGAGAGTGGCTTAGTCTATGATGGCATGAGAGAGGGTTGTGAAAAGGGAGTTAAACCAAGGTTGTTTTAAAGCCAACAGAGAGAGAGTATATGAATCTTTCTGATGTAGGTTACATAGAAAGATGGGTGGGTCAAAGGAAACCCTACATTTTTCAACTGAAGAAATAAAAGAATAAAGTTAGCTGCTCCAAGTTTGTAAGGTTATAAAAATTTGATGATCTAGACTGGATTTTAGCTCAGAGGTTCTGCACCTGTCTTGCAAGCAGAAGGTCCCGAGTTTGATCCACGGTACAAAAAAAGAAAAATGATAATCTGATGTAGGTAAATTTCTTGATTTATAGTAGGGGTTAAAATGTTCAATACTTTCCCCTTCCCCTTGTCCCTTCTTTTCACTAGATAGAGAATATAAATGGTCACATCACTAGTTTGAATTTATTTTATGACTTTGTAAAAAAAAAAGGCATTGAAAACAGGTAGATAATTTGATAAGCACTGAAGTTGAGGGAAAAAACTTGAAGTTTAAGATTCAGGGTTAGCAGATAATGATGGGTGTCTACTTTGTATCTGAAATTGTGTTAGAAGTGTAGACACGCTATCTCATCTAGTCTTCATAAATGTCCCTCTGAGACTGATGCTACAAGATGCGTTATTGGGAAAGAAACAGGCTTACATGCATTTACAATCTTATTCAGTATCATAGAAACCACAACTGATTTCACGATAGTAGTTCTTTGTCACTTATCTTAGTGAAAATTCAGCCTCCAAGCCTGTTCATTTCTCACGGCTCATTTCAAAAACACACACTGACTGACATAAGAAGGTAGGTTTGCCTTGCATATGTCTTCTAGATTGCTTTGCTACCAATGTTATATCATAGTTACTGAACCAACCGTGTGCTGTGTCAAATTTTACACCATCTCTGTTTTGTTGTTTGCATATCCCGTTTCCCGTCTGTGGAATATTCTGTCTTCACCTACCAGAAAAATTACTGCATTTTCTTAAAATGTCAGCTTAAGCGTTGTAATTTCCCATCTGTTTCTGCATTTCCCAGATCAAACCAATGTTGTGCACATCCGTTTTACTCATCCTGCACAGAAGGAACACTATTGTCATACTGTTCAGGGCCAAATATCTCCTGTGCACTGCTGTGAGCTACCTGAGGGCAGGAATTTGTCTTTGAATTTTCAGGACTGATTCACTGCTAGGTGTACAGATGCAGAATAATAGCATGATGGTTTGTAAATAGAAGAAATGCTCAAAATTCACATACTCTATGTGAGACCGCACAACAAAAGTGTTCCTTCTACCTTGAACTGAGAAAAGGAATATATATATATATATATATTTTAATAATGTTGCCTGTCTCTGCCATGTAGTAGTAATGACTGAATCTACACTCGAAGAACTTCTTTGAAGGGGATGCTGCTCTCTCCCAGGAATTAGAAAATGTTAGAACACATTAAAACAAATTACATTGATTCTGCCATCCTTGCCCGGGCCTAAACTGGCTGGAGTTTTCCTTGTCCAGCATGGAGCGGCGCTGTGAGGGCCAGAAGCTATTGTGTTGAGAATACACTCTCTGTACCGTGGCAGGCCTTTACAAGGCCCCACAAGTCCCTCTTCTATCTCAGAGTTGTGTCTAATAGTAAATACTTTTGATATTTTTAAAATCCACTCACAGAAGTGACAAAAGTGCTGTGGGGAGCTACAGTGTAAAGGCCTGCTGTGGGTGTGTGTTTTCCATGTGAAAACCGAGTAAAGTGTATTAGTTTTGCTTATTCTGATTTATGATGCAATAAAACTTACCGTGCCTCCACTCTGCTAGGAGAATAAAAGCAAAGGGCCATGTAGAAGTGGTGCCCAATTCTCATCATTAGTAGAGGGGATGATGAGACCTGAAACCGCAGAGTGGAAGAAAAGATGTCAAGTTTGAGAAGGTGAGCGAAGAGAGAGACCGTGCCTCAGATTGGATGAAAAGACTTGACAAGTCCCCTATTTCTCCAATTGGAATTTATGCCTTTGGGAGTTCACTTTATCATGACTAATGCTTTGTTTGTCACACTCGCGCACACTCACACACTCACACATGCCTGCTGGTGACAGAGAACTCGGTTTGAGACTCAGAGGCAATAAAAGGGACATAATAATGCTGCCGAGCCTCTCCAGACCTTCCAAGGCAAAAATTTAAACGTACCACTAACCTTGGCTAAATGATCTTTTGAGTTTTCTGTACATAGAAACAATAAATTGTACTTAATCTAGAAAAAAAGTACATGTATAGGATACAGAATTGGGTGTTAATGTCGGTTGTTATAGTTAGAGATTTGATGTTGAGAATATTTGTCTGGGAGTTAAGAAATCAATGACTTATTTTCAAGGAAATATTGAATGAAGGTTCCTAGCACCTAAAAAGATCTCCCATAAACTCAAAAGTAAAGTTTGTCATCATTGTAAGCAGCAAACTCTTATGGAGGTTTCATAAATATTTTTGAATGAAGCCAAAAAGTAACGTAATGTGACAAAAATAATAGCTAACTTGTATAAAATGATGGGAGACTTTTCAGTCATCAAGGATTTAGTAAGTGTTAAATATTTCAGTGCACTTAGACTGAGAATTCGTCATAGGTTCTATTAGTCAATTCTCACTATCACAGCATGGAGTAGTGTTTATTCCTCATTTTTCTCATGGAGAGAGGAAAGCGAAATGCTAAGAGATAAAATTGTTTCCCCAAATCCATGCAGAGGCTAAATGGATAGGCAATGAAGTTAGTCTGAATCAAAATCATTTACAGTCTGTAACAGCTTGTTCTAATCCAGTAATATTATAAAAAATCACAGTTATTCAGATTATTTTTATTGAGTTAAAAACACTTTTGCTTTTTGAAACAACTAAAATATGTTTATTATAAATATTCAAGCCAATTAAATATAAAGAGAAGAAACTCACCAATCATCTGAAATTCATCATCCAGAGAGAATGAGTTAATGTTTGGGTGATCATTATTAAACATTCCTCTATAAATATATACTGAAATATGTACAAAGATTTTATTTAAATGGAACAATACTGAACATACTGTTCTAAAATCTGTTTTATTTTTCACTAAGCAATATGTCATGGGCATCTTTCCATGTCAATAAATATAAATTTGCATTATCATTTTTAATTGCAGCATAATTAAAATCACAGCATTTTAGAAATTCAAAAAATATCAGAGACTCTATACTCCCAATTTGTGTCCAGTGTCAAAATAGTCCTCGTAATTTTTCTAGCTGATAAGTAGGCAGGTTTTACTGAACTTTGTCATTCAAAGATTATCACTCTTAGTTATGAAGGATTCTAGCAAAATTTATCTTTTCTACATCCTTTGCCTACATAAATATAGTTCTATATTGTGAAACCCAGCTATTATCCCTGTTTTTCTTTCATTAAGCCTTTCCAAAGCCAAATCCCTACTTCTATGTATTTCCCTCATAATCAGAATTTCTAGACACCTGCCAAACTGAATAGATTTCCTTAGCTCTGTTCTCATGAGTGTACTGACTGAGTAGAATCCCTCATTTTCCAGCATAAAATACAGTAGTGTTTTCCAGTTCAGTGATTTGGATACATTTGTTCTCTTAATGTAACAAGAATACCTTTCAGGAATGGGATTTATGGAGAACTGGAACTACTATGGGTATCCATGGAACTTTAATTTCATCAGGCAGTATAATAAAAACAACACATATGTTTTGTAAACTTTCAAATATGCCAAAGCAGTGAAATGGACTAAAAGATGTTTATTCCCACTCAAAAGTTATATTCTGAAGTCAAGAAAAATCCTGATGATAACATGAAAACCTTCTCAGAAGTTCACCAATATAATTTGATCCTACTTCATCCAATATTTCTGTGATCTACAAATAGGCTCAAATGCTAGAAATTTTGACCAGTTACTGATGATATGGAAGAGAAAATGCTGTGTTTGCTGGAACACATATGCAAAATAAAGCTGCAAGCAACTTAATATACTGGTAAAAGGCTTTCCTTCAGCACTTGGTATGGTAGTTTGTGTGCAGGCCACGTTAGCCGAGGCCAAGTTTCCTTCTCAGAACAAATATGAAAACAGTTTTTGAGTTTTCTTGCTCTTGTGTAGACAGCTGAATGTCTGGTTTGAGTAATTAAAATGCTAATTGGAAATTCACCATTCAGCAGAGAAAATCCCAATGAGTCTATTTTCTTTTCTTTTCTTCCTTCCTTTCTTTTCTTTTCTTTTCTTTTCTCTTTTTTTTTTTCTTAGTGTTTTCTCTGGTGATGGCAGATGTGGAAGTTGTGAATACATTGTGTGTCCTGGATGTAGAGACATATTCTGTTCAAGCTCAATTTTTCCCTCTGTATATTTGTCGGTTGTCTACTTAAATTAACCTTCCCTAATGAGAAGGAGATTCCATGGCTATGTCTGTAATTTACTGCCTGTGAAATTAGTTAGTCTGGGTAATTCATCCCATGGGTGACAAGGGTGAGTTCACAGATTCAACAACCAGGTGAGAATAAAAAAATCAAAATAATGGTTCTTCTGCTGTTACAGCCATACATTTTACATGTAGAGACTAAGATGAGAATGAATAGGGCAAGCCTAGTCTTGAGGTGACCCCCCCCAGTTCATCTCCTGTCCACCTTCAGACCCAACACAGCCTAGGGAGACTTAGTTTGGTCAGACATGCTATTCGAAGCATAAAACCACTAGGTGTCAGTGTGGATGTCCACAAGTAATAATGAAATTTCCATCTTTGCCAAGAAGTAACAAATAGCCTAGTACAAGAGATAGGCAGTGGGACAGGAGGATATTAAAGCTCTTAAACACTTCTATTTTCCTGAATTGGAGTTGACTTACACTAGAAGATTATCATCCTAATTGCCTCACTTCGTGTGCCATATAAGACGTTGGGGAATAGATTGTTATTGATTGTATGCTTTTTTCCAGTATGCTCTAAATACTTGTTCTTTGAGGTTTGGGAAAGAAAGAATAAATTTCTCTAAGCAAGGAAATAAATTCCTTCCTTAACTATATATCTACTACTTTTCAGAGGTGAAACTGAATTAATTCCTTGTAGGGTAAAGATGTGCATTGCTTTCCATATTAATTGTCTATGCTATTAAACAATATAATTTCTAATACTTCTCTTTGTAAATACTGATTTCCAGACAAGTAGAAAATGTGACATACAAAATAATTAGACAATCAACAGTCACACAACATTGCCTTCAATTTAATGCAAGAGTTTACACAAATCTTCCATCCATGCTTCTGGTCAGATGTTTCCAAAAGACCTGGATGCAAAATTCAAGCACTTGAAACCAGGAATACAAATGGATATTGGGTAAAGAAAATGAGAGATAATGAAAGACTGCCGATAAACTCTCTTTATGTATTATGTCTTGCTTGAAACTCAAGCCACTAAAGAGGTGGGCAATCCCAGAAACTACAAGGTTGACTAATAGGTATTTGGGGAAAAATAATGGTAGAAACTTATGATTGGCAACCTAAGGCCTGAGAGAAAAAAATGATATATTTCAGAAAGCATACATCTGTGCTCAGGAATTTAGAAAATTATGCAAATACCCAGGGGAACTTGCACATTCAAAAGAAATCTGAAATATTCTAAACATTTCACCTTGAAATCATGCCTGGGTCAAATATAGGCATGGCTGACTGAGTGTTATAGTTACAGCAGAGCCAGCAACAAACACTGGGTATGGTGTTTTGTTTTGTCGATTGTTTCTTTCCATCTTCCTTTCTTTTCTAAACTTCAGGATTGCAAGGAACTTTTTCTAAAACCGCATGAGATAAAGGTACAGATACTTCAAAGAATAGTCTTGAAAGTGACTAAAATTTCTGCCAAAATATTTTGGCAAGGTCACAAAATAATGGACTTAACTTCTATGGCCTTAAATAATTTTTAAAAAGCAAAAAAAATATAAATAGAAAAAGGATGAAAGAAGAAGAAAAACAAAAAATCCAGAGAAAGGAATATGCTTTCACGAGTTACATTAAAATATTCAATACACAGCAAAAACAAAAGAGTCACAAAGTATAATTAAAAGTCAAGAAAATATGATGTATTGAAAGGAATATAATAAACTGACAAAAATCATTGCTGAGGAATCTTGAACAAAGGACTTACTAGACAAAGACTTAAATCAACTGTCATAAATATTCTCAAAAAGCTAAAGGAAACTTTAAAAAATTAAGGAAACTCCAGAAAAGAATGCAGAAGATATTTAGTAATGAAATAGATATTATAAAAACAGAACAAATATAAATTTTGAACTTAAATAGTGAAAAAAAATCTTTAAAAGCAAATACGGAAATAAAAATAAATCATCAGTTCAAATAGATTGGATACACAGGAAAATGAAAAAAAAAGACGAACTAGGGCTGCTAAAACTGTTGATTCAGAGTTACTGAAAGAAAATGTGTAAAGACAGGTGATCAAAGTATACGAGTTGTGAAGTACCACTAACTAGGGCAACAAAAAATTTATGTGACTCCTACAATAAAGTGTAAAGAAGAATACTTGATACAATACAGCTCAAAATCTCACCAACATTATGCAATCCATGAATCTATGATTCTACAATACTTACTAGATTCCTAGTAGATAAACTTAAGAAAACCTACACCAAGATATATTATTATCAAATCATAGAATTCCATAAGCATGGACTATTCTCAAAAGTACAGTGAAAAAGTTGTCTTCTTCAGCCTAATGACTTCTAAATATAAGGTTACAGTTGCTTTCCCTTCAGAAACCATACAGACATAGGAGGCAATGTAAAAAATCTATTTAAAGTTCTGTGAGGAAAATCAAAATAACCCAAAGGTATATAAATGGATAAACTATCTTTCAAGACAGAAAAATAGTAATGCATTTCCAGATGAAGAAAGGACAAGGATATATATTGTTAATAGACTTGTACTAGAAAAAAAATTAAAGGAAGTCCTTTAGGTTGAAAGAAAAAATAATAGTAATTTGAAGCTCTCTAAAAATATAACCTAATAAAAGTAAAAATATGTCAGCAGTTGTAAAGGATAATATTAGAGTATTTTTGCTTTAGGAAACTATTGTTTTCCAATATGATTTAAAATATGAATGAATAAAATTTATCAATATAAGGTTTTGGACACACAATTTGCCAGCTGCAGAGACCAACTCAGTTTATGAATTGCACCTTTCCACCAGATGACCATCCATCAACCTGGTGACTGATGATTGATTGCATTGGACTGCATTCATCATAGAAGTAGTTGCATTTGTTCTTACTGGGATCTTTTGCATTCTTTGGATGCAAAACTTCTGCCAAAACTATCATCAATGGGCTTAAAGAATGCTATACCTACTCTTACGTTACTCTCCACAGCATTGTTACTGATCAGAGCACTCTCTTGACAGCAGAAGTGTATTAATGAACTTTTCTTCATGGAATTCACTTTTCATGTTCTCACCATCCTGAGACAGTCAACGTAACAGAGAGGTGGAATGGGCTTTTGAAGACTCAGTTATAGCACCAGTCAGGTGACAACATTTTGCAGTGCTGTGGCAAGGTACTGAAAGAGGCTGCATATACCCTGTTTCTGTTTCCAAACTATGGTACTATCTCTTCCATAGCTTGAACACACTACATGAAGAATAAATAGAAAAGTCACCTTTCAATAAAACCCATAATGACTCACTTGCAAAATTTTCTTTTCCCAAACATTATATTCATTATATTCTGCTGTCCTGGAGATTATACCTCCAGACATAGGAGGTCTTCACCAGGACACACAAAAAATTATTCCCATCAAAATGGCAATTCAGACTGCTGTCCAACTACTTTTAAGTTTTCTGGTTTGAAGCAATAGGCAAAGGAGGGAGCTGCAGGGCTAGTTCTGACCATCAGTGGGGAATTGGAGTGAAATTTAAGCTGTTTCCTCACAAGAAACGTAAGGAAGACTCTATCTAGAATACGGGAGATCACTTGTAGTGTATCTTAGCATTACTATACTGAAGGATACTATCAACGCAAAACTACAACAACCCAGTCCAGGAAGAAGATCCAGTGCCCTAAGCCTTCAGATACAAAGGTTTGGTTCACTCAATGTAGTAAAATCAGGGTCGTGAAAATAAGTAATTTCAGGCTGCATGAGGAGTTAGAGAAATGAGAAATACAATTTACTATAATGAATATTTCTTGTTTATTCTGTTGTGAATACATTATTACAAAATATAGAGGAATACACATGACAATGAGAAATATTCATTATGTAACTGTCCACGTAGTCATCTTATATGCGATTACTCTGTCCTCTCCACACCCCTTATTTTTGTATTGTGTAGCACAAGGCATATTGCAATTAAAGCATAGTATTTAAATATTATCAGTTCTATAAACGTATTTAACATATGTAATATAAAGGAGAAGGCCAAGCAGCAATGAAGGACTTTACCTCCTTTTCTGAAGAAAGGATGAATACATTTTTAGTTATACACAGAGTCGTCAAATCATTCCAGGTGAAAGTACCCCATTATTTTTCTCATCTTGAGATCAGTCGTGGTTTATATAGATGCATAGGGGTGGCAAATTCATAAAACATGAAGTTGTGAGGCCAGGGATTTAGCTCAGTGGTTCCACCGCCTGACTCGCAAGTGCAAGGACCCGAATTCAATCCCCAGTACCAAAATGAATGAAGTTGTTATTGCTAACCTCAGTTATCAAATTGATCAGGCCTAAGCATATCCACATATCTGACTAAACATTTTCATGTTTCGAAGAGAATATTTTTGCTCGAGTTTAATATTCCAACTGATAGACTGAATATAACAGATTGTTCCTCCGTAATGTGGGTGGACCACATCCAGTCAGCTGAAGGCTTGAAGAGAAGAAAAAAAGGCTCATCCTCCCCCAAATACATACAAAGACTTTCTGCTGCCTGACTGTGTTCAAATGAGAACACAGCTTTCATCTCCCCTTTGCATTCAGACTGAGAAGCAGGCTCTTTCTGGGCCTCAGCGTTTCTGACATTAACTCCAAAAATCAGCTGGACTACAACTCCAAAAATCAACTCAAGTGATCAAGTGTAAACAGAGAGTTAAAATAGAACAGATATATAACTACTTATTATAGATAACAGACATTTGCATATACATGTGAACATACATGTATATAGAAGTGCTAAGTATATGCACATATATGTGTGTGTGTGTGTGTGTGTGTGTGTGTGTGTGTGCATATAAAGACAGGTGTTTTACTCTGTATCTGTTCTATCTCTTTATATACTTAGGTCTTTATTTTTACCGGTCCTTTATGTATACTTATTTCATTAAATGATTTGGAAGATATATGACTCATTCATTGAAAGATAATGAATCTCCCATTGCTGAAGACGATCAAGCACCAACGGGAGAGTAATGTAACAAATAGTGACAGTAAACAGAAAAGATTTTAACCATTAGGGAATCATTGAAATTATAATGTCTCATAAGGAATTGTAATAGTGTCTGAAGCTGCTTCATCTGCCATCCATCCATCCACCCATCCTTCCTTTATTCAATTTATTGTTCAAACAAACAGATGAAAACATTTTTCTTTATAAGATGAAGCATATACCGGAGAAAATATTGGTCTGTTTTGTAATTTCTAAAACACTTAGACCTTCAATGGACATTCATGGTGGACAAAGTTGCAAGTAATATTGTAAATCGTTCACGTGTTCGGTAGAAAAACTGTGACCAAGATTCCCTCTAATGCCTAGACTCTATGAATCTGTGATGTGGATTTTTATGGAGGCATTAGAAACACAAAGATAAAAATATAGGCTACATATTAGTGGAACAAAGATACATTCATAATATATTCACCAAAATAATGGTGATTACAATGATGATCGAATGGATTGAGCATTTACTCCCTCCCATGTTGTATGATAAACCTTTGGCTTATAAAATTTAAACTAATTTCCATTCCAACTCTAAATATATATCCAATTATTCCCCTTTTAGAAATTAATACAATACATGGCTTTAGCTATTTTAAGTCATTTGATCAAATTACAATGGACAGGTAGAGAGGAGCAGGACTTGATCCTAGACATTCTGCTCCAGAATACACTTTCAAAAATAGCATGTTGATGCTCCTCCAAACATTTAAGGGATTTACTGAGAAAGGATTGAGAAGTATGAACAGCTGGAGTATGCTTGAGTCAAATTAAGTGGAATAGGATCAATTTTTATTTAGTTTTAATTTGGCAAATAATAATTGTGTTTATATATGTCATATATGGTACAATATAATATTTTAATATATGTATATATTATCAAAGGGTTAAATCAGGCTAATTAACATCTTTCCATTAACCTTTTTTTCCTGTATGAACACTTAGAATCTCTTGTCCTAAATTTTGGAATTGGCATTACATTATTATCATCAAATTTTCCATCGTGTTAATAAAGATTTGCTTCTATTTTTACTATTTATTTTTTATTTTATTATTTTTTTAATTGAGTTTATTAGTACATTTTAGGTATACAGTACAGTTACATTCATTATTAGGTCTTGGTTCTCTTTTTTTCCCCTTGTCCCTGCCCTCCCTTCACCCCCTCTTCCCCTTCCCATTTACAAACACTTTATTTACATCTTTTCATTATCTCACATTTTTTTCTTTTCCCTTATTACCCTTCCCCTACCCATCCTACCTTCCCTACACCTTCAGCTCTTTTCTTCCCATTTCACAATGTCAGTTATCTCATTATACTATTTCTTTTTTATAGATGAAGTCAGAACCATATAGGATAGGTTTGGGGCATATAGGATTTAAGGAACTACAAAATAATCTGCATATGTATGTTTTTATTATGACTAAAGAATATAAAATAAAATGTAACAATGAAAACTGAATTAATATAGGTGCACACTTGATGAGACACAAGCACAGAGAAGCACTTTTTTTTTTGTTCTTACTGGGGATCAAACTCAGGTCTTGCGCTTGTGAGGCAGGCAGTAAAACCACTGAGCTAAGTTCCCAGGCCTACCACCACTTTTATTAATCGGAAGACTATGAAATTAGGAAATCATTTATATTTAGTAATTAGTGATTTCAAGATTAATAAATTATCAGGTTATATCTTACTGTACGTCACAAAGAATCAGTTCTTGAATTCACAAAATCCTGCTGAGATTGTAGAATGTCTGAGTTAAGACCACCTTATTTCTTCTTGAATACTTACACCATCAGAAAGGTGTTATCCCTTGGGACATCCAATTTCTTCCACTGATAGCTGCAGTAGCTAGAAAAGTAGCGCATACATTCTGCCAAAAAAAAAAAAATGCCTTCCTGAACCAAGGAGCACTGAACCTAGTGCAATGCCTTGGGGCAGAAGGAGAGTAACCCATCTGCGAGCAATGAGAAAATGCACTGAGAAAAAAATGAATGCTCCTGTGTATCTTAGCTTTGCATGTATTAATGTGGGATTCTGTCATTCCTTTTCCTTGCTATCACTGTTATTTTGTCTTCACCTGTGCTCTTCCTATGAACTTGAAGCCATATGAAGAAACATGAACTGTGCCACGAAGGTCTGATAGCACATTCCTTTGTTAATTATTGGAACATAAAGGGGTTTGGAAAGTATCTGTAATTGTGTAGATCTGAACAAGGCCAAACAGCTGGCCAAGCCTAAAGCACAATGTAAGAAGCGTGCATATAAACAATAAATTTGAAGTCTTGGGAAATTTTTTTCTCTTTGTTTACTTTAATTTTAATTTTTTTTGTAATTAGATTACTTTAAAAATGATTAGATAGGAGAAACTCTAAAAGACTCTATACGCTTTTTGAATTTTATTCCCAAATGAATTTTTAAGATGATTTTTCTCTTGGTATGTGAAAAAGCATGCATCATGGGGCAGGGGGATGGATATTTTTTCCTCCTCGTTTTTTTTTCTAGCTGCACATATAGCTCCCATTCTCCAATATAAATGCAAGGCATGCTGCTGTCTTGCGCTTTGGAAGGAGAAAGTTAAAGAATGCAGTGGAGCACTGAGGCAGAGAAAGACTAAAGCCAGTTGGAATGGTCTGCTCACAGGGGACCAGCAGGAAGATGTTTGGCAGGGCAAGAAGTGGGTCTTTTTAAAAGGAGATATTTACTAAAAATTCCATCAGCAAAGATACTTGGAGATCTTCTCTCTAGGGAAAACTGGGGAAGTTACTTATGGAAGTCAATTCAACTTCATTTCTGATCCCGATGGAGGCAGATAGAAGAACAGCCGAGTAAGATTTATAATGAAAAATCAGGGAAGCAGTGGTTGAAATCATGGGGAGCCGGCTCCTGTCCTGCCTGTTGCCCTGAAATATCAGGGTGACCTTGAGAAAGTTACTGTTTCTCTGTTGTTTTTTAGTACATTAAGTGACCAGACAGTTTCAAATGCCACTGTCGATTTTAACATTTCCTGATTCCAGATTTCTCAAACAGTAACACATGTGAAAGAAAATGTGAAATAAAAGAATTATAACTTTTATAGCGAGTTCTTGGAAAGTATTTCAGTTGTATTTAGGACGCGCCATTCTTCCAATTACCTGAGTGCAGAGATGCATGATGGTGCCTTTAGTCACTGACGAACATTAATCATGTCAGCGCCTTTTTCTACAAGAATGACTGCTTTAATGGGAAACTCCAGCCACTGTCAACATGCCAAGTGGTGTGAAGAAGGAAGGGTAGATGACTGGGAGGGTGTTATTAAAAAGGAAATGATGGATGAGGGAATCAACTTCTGTGTGAGAGAAGGGATTGAGGGGGAATGGAAGTTGGGACATGGCTTCAAGTAGCCTGACCCACTCTCTCTGGAGAATATCTTAAATTGGTTAGCAGCAATTTGAAGCTTCCCCTTTGCTGTACACCTTCATGCATATCGTTCCGTGGAAAAGAGACTGGATGTTTTTACAGTTGAGTGCCATCTATGTACTCAGCCTGCTTTTGAACACTGTTCGTCAGCTTTTCACCACTGTGACAAAATATCAGAGACCATCAACTTAACGGAGTAAAGATTTATTTTGGCTTGTGGTCTCAGAAGTTTCCACTTATGATTGTGTGGGTTTATTGCTTCATGGTTTCTTGGTTTATTGGGAGCAGAACTTCATGGCGGCAGCAAGAAAGAAGAGCATGTGTCACAAATGGTTGTCACATTATGGCAGCCAAGAAAAGAGGGCGGGGGGAGACTAGGTATAAAATGTAATTCCCAGGATTTACATTGATCTACTCCTTTCAACTAGGTCACCGCTCCCCATTACATTCTGATCACTTCCAAAGAATACCATCAAGTTATGAATCTATCAGTGGATTAATTTACTGATAAATTTAGGGCTCTCATGACTCAATTGCCTTCCAGAAGCCCCAACTCCGATCGTTACTGCTTTGAGACCAAGCCTTCAAAACCTGAGCCTTTCAGGGGACATTTCTTGTCATACCATAAAAAGTTGTAATTTTTTTTTTTTTGGTACCGGGGATAGAACTCGAGTCCTTGCGCTTGCAAGGCAGGCCACCGAACCGCTGAGCTAAATCCCCGGCAAAAGTTGTAATATTTTTTAGGTGTAAAATTTAACATTTCTAACCAAAATAATAGAAATTAAAAATCATTACTTATTTGATATAACAAGAATACAGAATTTAACAAGAAATGCCTATAAAATGTTTAACATAGGACATGCCACATGATGTACTAGTTTTCTTCTCATTGAGATACATTATCCAAACACAGTTTAAGGGTGTTTGTCTCAGAATGCAGAGTTTGCAAACAAAAAAAATTTTTGACCAATGCTGCTTCGTCAACCAAACTGTTTGCAAAAGGAAGCATTCGTTAGCTGAAGTACCTCTGTAGCTCCTTCTGAGCAAAAATTTAAGTTTTTCAAATTATTCTGCTCTGCTTCCCTCCACCCCGTTCTGACTATAAACTGACTAAAAGTAGCTAGCAGTGCCCATTCCACAACCTTATGAATGTTGGTTTGCCTTAAAACTTCTCTACGCAGATTAATCAGTCCACTGCCCTTAGTCTTCAAAGACTCAAGACCTGAGCAAAATTCAGACAAATCTTCATTCAGGGTGTAACATGCATGGCCTTTTGTCCTTCTGCCGATAGAATGTTTGTTCTTAACCAAACTCTGCCGGGCTTTAATGTCTATGTCCCTATCAACATTCTGATCTTTTGAATTCCAACCAGAATTAACCACCAAGCACTACTCGAAACATTGTAAAGCTTCTCTACCCAACATCATCAAATGTTTCCAAATTCTTCCTTCAAACTAGTTTCAAAAGCTTCTGAACCATATTATTACAGAAACAACACTATTCCTGACACAATTTTTCTGTATTTGTTTTCTTGTCGCTAAGATACAATATCAAACACATACAATTTAATGGAGGAAAGGTTTAATTTGCTCATGGTTCCCATTCATAATTGCTTGGATCCAAGCCAAAAATATGGCAGATGAGTGTGGCGGGAAAAAGAAGCTGCTTCATTCATGTCAGCACAGACTAAGAGAAGGGAAAAGTTGCCAGAGTGGAAGAGTGAGAAATGAGACATAGAACCCAAGGCCATATATTCATGATCCATCCAGACTCACCTGGAAGTGTTGTCCCTCAATCCTACGGCAGCCACCAAACCCACTCAAGCTGAAATTTCACCCCACAGCCACAGATACTAAGCTTTTATAAAGTGAGCTGTTTTTCAATCCCCTGTTTTTTGTTTTTTTTTTTTTTTAACCTTCAGGTTTCAATTTCAATGTCTAATCCAGACAAACTCTGCAATGTAGTATATGAATTATTTTCATACTGCAGATGAGGAAACTTGAAATCAGTATTAATTAGATTCAGATAAATTCTGAATTCAAGTAAATTATTGGTGGAATAATCTAATGAGTGCATCAATACTGAGGATCAATGATATGCCAATCTTGGTACTTTCGTGCAGACTCTCAACCCTCACGACTATCTAGCGAGACAGACTTGCTTGAATAAAAATAATTGAGGTATGAGGGAATCAAATAATACATTTAACATTGTATGGTCAGTAAGGGTAAGAACCAGATTTTCCAGCCAATCCTATGATATATCTAGAATTCTTCCAATCTTAATCAAAATGCTCCCCTAATCACACAATTATAATTAACCTATTATCTGGTAAAAATATGGGTGAGTAATATGGGTGAGTTTAAAGTAAATATTGGAAGTCAAGACCCTTATATAATTCAAGTAATCCACCAAAATCACATGAGTAATGTCTCTAGCATCGACTCTCAATAGCAGCTTTCTTCAAAGTTATTCACTTACAAATAATTTGTTAAAGTAGTTATTCCATATAGTACCCTCAAACAGGACAGGACAATTATTTACACCATGAGCTACAAATACAGATAAAATTTCAGACCATATTCCATAGCACTGACCAATTTTTAGCTTAAAATTACATATTAAATTTCATTTTTCTCTTTCATGCAAAGAAAAAATTACTACCACTCAGAGTCACTGTGAGGAATATTCATCGGATTGAAGGATGCAGTGCTTCCTCATTAGCAGTAGCTTTAACAAAGGAAATATGCTTTTCATGCAGGTTTGAGAGATTAATATGCATATGTCCTAATATGAAGCTAAATGTCTCATATGAAAATAATTATCAAAAGTGAAATAAATAAAAATTAATTTGATAAATATGTGATGTTCTTTCACCTCACGTATCATATCGATTGGTATTTTCTTTGTCATGTAGAGAATTCTACATGAATTGTGATACTTATGAAACCAGTCCAGCATACAAAGACTCAGAGTGTATTACAAGGCATGAGATACACATGAACTTGAAAATATGCTCTTATTTATATGTATTTTCAGAAAGCAAAATTTTAACCTTGGATAGAAATTATCTCAGTGGGTACAGAACTTTGATGTAGCCACTGCTTATGCTAAAGAATTTTTGGATTTCTCTTCCCATCAGTTACCATCCTCAATTAATTTTTGTTGCGTATTCATCAACTCATTGGAATATATGAACACAGGAATAATTACAGAGACCCATTGGCATTTCCAGGCTATGCAATGCAACTCTCACTGATGATGGAATTGTTCTCTTTGCTATCCCATATTGAATATAGCCTGCATGATTAGAGAACTGAATTTTAAAGTTGTATTTAATTTTAATTACATTAAATTTAAACAGCTGCATGAGGTTATTAGAAATCATGTAGCAAGGATATGGCTTTGTTCTCAGTCAGATGACTATTTTAATTTATTTTGAAATGATAAACAAATCAAGTTGTAAGCATTAACATGGTAAGAAGTGACCCCTGAATTCTAGTCTTCTTCCCCACCATTGAGTATGTATGTGTTGGTGGTGGTGTGTGTGTGGGGGGGTGAGACAGTGCAACATTTGCTCTACCTGGAATAAAGTTTCTTACCTATAGTATATGCTAGTTTCACTACATCCGGGATTTAAAAGATATGGCAGACAATGATGATTTCTGTTCTTACTTAGGACATCATGAGTCAACGACTATTTTTTCTTCCCCTGATCCAGGTGTGGCATTATTATCCTCCTCTACATGATGCTTCAGTGTTTGCCTGCCAGTTAAGTAGAGTTGGAATGTGGGAAAGAACTTACGTGCATTTTCCTGTATAAATGGACCTCTATAACCCTTTTCACACTTAAAATTATTTGGCAGGGTGTAATTTTTCTTCCCTATTAAGATGAATAGAATCATATGGAGGAAGGATGTCCTTCTTAAAAGTCAAGCCAAAAATATTTAATTATTGATCCACTTATCTATGAATTTTTCTAAATACTTTTGAAACTGCAAACCACTTGGTGGAAAATGTGTACAGATAAAATCAGAACAACTGAGGACTAGCCTCAGCTCCTTTAGTTATTATCTGTGAATAACTAATTATCATTGAAAGTAAATTAGCCTCAGTTCTCCCATCTGTAAAATATGCAAAAAAACCTTATAAAGTCAATTTTTTCTTGGAGAGGTAATAGTAGCAAAAATACTAAAGAAAAACTAGCATTAATATGTCACTGGCAAAATATAGTCAGTTTTTAAGGTAGATTCTTAGATGGAAATTGGTACAGTTAAAGCTAATTAGAAAGAGTTACTGGGATTGATAGTTATGGGAAAGAAAACAAGTAGAAACAGGATTGGGATTGAGGGAGGGGAAAATTCAACTATTGGTTTTGTCTCGATGGAACATCTTTGATAAGTGTAGGCAATTCTGAAGCTGTTATGCTCCTCAGAGCTTGCCTGAGTCATTAAATCATTCATTATAAGACTTCCAGGATTGAAGCAAAAGCTTTAGAAAGGAAACTCACTTCACTTGAGGTAGTTTTCAAAAGAGACTGGTAGTTGGCTGTCCTTTGGTTAATTAATCTCTCAGTCTTGAAGAGAAAATTCATCTGATTAAATCTTTGTAGCTTATTCGTTACTCTTGATTTTTAAACATGAAAATGTAGGCCACACATACATTGACCTGTCTATGAACAGAATGAGAATTCTTTGATCTTCTAGGACTAGAATTCAAGTCTTCATTCACCCAAGTAAATGGTTACCCATCTACCCAACCTTTGTTAACCTCACTCTATATGATAATTAAAGTCAACACTAATTCTGGTCATGTATGCTGAGTCCTCAGAGTAGATTGTACACTTAGCATGGTTAATTAATCACAACATTACACAATTAGGTGGACTCAGATGACAAGAGCGGGCTGACTGGGCCCTTTGCCCACTGCACGTCACTTCATTGCCTTAGCACTTATTGACTCTGTGACTCATTGTCTTTAGCAGCTATTCCAAGCAGAGTTCTCTACTCCACAACCACCAATTTCTCTTTCCTAATCTTAGCCTTTCAGCAACCCCAGGACACTCTGTAAACTAAATAGCAAACTGACGACTACTGTTAGCCTCACCAAAAAAATCACATGGAATCATCTCCAGAAGTTGTCTCATCTGTAGCAGTTATCACTAGAAATGCTTTAGTTGTTTTTCAACCTTGGCACTAATTTGGACTAAATTCTTTCCTATGAAGAGCTGCCTTTTGAGTGTAAGAATTTTGTCAGCATCCCTAGACTCTACCAACTAAGTAAATGTATACCTCCTAACACACGTCCATAGATATTGTTAAATATCTCTTGGTATTGGAAATGCTGACTGGAGATCTTCAGCCTTACTGCTCTACTTCCTAAAGGCAGGAAAAGATCATCCCTCCCTTCTGCCCAAAGCTCTGCATTACATCGCCTCTCTCTAATACTGCATTCCTTGTCACTTCTGTTTTCCTGATCATCTGCCACACTTCCATTTCTAAGAAACCTTCTCATAACACCTCAGTTATTTCCTCACAATATCTATTATTTCTGGTTTGCTGATTAATCGATTTAATATCCCCTTGTCATGTAATGTGACATATTCACAGATTCTAGGGGTAAGATGTGAACTTAGATGAGGGATCATTATTCTGCCTTCCACACAGGTAACTATTATGTGGACTTCTAGCTTCCTAAATTAGCTCTTTCCTTCAATTTGATATAAATGAATCTGTGTGCCATGCAAACTGATTTTGCTCTCTTGTAGTACTTTTATTTTTTTGAGGGTATATCACTTATCTTTAGTTTGTTTTTGCTGGAGTATCTGTAGTGTCCTCAGGTATATGCCAAGGAGTGTGAATGTTCAATTATAAAATGTAGACTTTTTTTAAACTCTGGCCATGTCATTCAGCTTTCCAAGTGGTTTACCAGTTTCCACACGTATGAGAAATGTGAGACAGTTCCAGCTACGCTTTGTCCTAGACCACATCGCGTTCTCTGTTAGTTTTTCATTACCCATTGTGCCTGCTAGGGAGTCACTTCCTCATAGCTAAGAGGTGTGCAATGTATTTCCATCCGCACCTTACAGATAATTACGGATGTTCAGTACATTTTCGTGTTTTCTGGATTTTCATATGTCTTCTTTCACGTGTTGTCCATTAAAATCATTTGTTATATTTTAATTGTTTTTCTTTTAATTTTGTTTTTGGTTGCATGACTCTGTTGTATAAATGAGTTATCCGTTCTTTGTCAGATGCATGTGTGCAAATACGTATTTCCAGGCTGTGAATTGTCTTTACTTTTCTGATTATGCCATTTGGTAAATAGAAGTTTTTAATTTTGAAAGAGTCCATTTTAATCTTTTATAGTCCTACTGCTTTTCTGAATGAACTTTTATGTATTTTTGTCTATTCAAAGGTAATTTTAAAACTCTCTTACCTTGTCTTCAAGGAGCTCATGTCCTTCATATGTAGGCCAATGATTTACCTCAATTATTTTTCAAATTAATTTGACGCATGATGTGAGTATGGGTCAAGGTTCGTCCTGTTCCCGTAGATATCTAATGGTTCAAATGGCAATTTTTGAAAAGATCACACATTTCTCCACTATGAATTATACTGATATTCCATAATTAAAATGACCAATTTAGTATGAGTGAAAAGGCTATATATTTTGCAGATTAAATAAATAAATACAGTTGGTCAATGTATTACATCAAGTGTAGCAGTCTTTCCCTTGAGCTAAGGAACTACTTCTAATGAAGTGTTTCATAATCCACATAAGATATTTTCCACATTTATATTATTCTTTCAGATCCAATCATCTTATCTTTGGAAGGGATCATGAAACTACAACCTTGGGTTCATTTTGTCAGTAATTCCTTATATATTTCAATAGATTTATATACTTCCTATTTTTATGATGAATTCACCAATAATGAAAAAATGACAGGTACTAATATTTTCTGAGTGTTCATGGCATGTCAAGCACATGATGCTCATGTTTTTTTCAGGGCTATTTCTATCACAAGCCTATCACAGGAGGAATGAGTAATCATTGTCTAATTTTTATAAGTTCATTTTTGCAGTATATAATGATTACATGCATCGTGGGGAGTTGGTACATGTATATAACACGTGAATTATTCTTACCTCCCTTTCTTCTCGGTTCCTACTGGCCCCCTTCTTCCATCTCTAGACCACCCTCTCATTTGCAAGTGATATATCTCCCTGTTTCCTAGTATCTCTTTTATTTTGCTCTCTACTCATACTTTAAGCATTCTTAGATGCAGTAACCAATATATTCCACATTTTCTAGATAAAGTTGCTTTGAAAAGTTTATTCAGTAGTAGTAGTTTTTATGCTTTTGGTATCTTAACATTTTAAGTGTCTATTCTTCTTTAATTTAGTCCCAGTCACACATAATCAATCATCCAGGTGGTCAGGAAACTTTCCAAACTTTTCTTGAAAACCCGAGCAACATTTTGCTCATACTTCCAGAAAAGTATGGATGCATTGCAAGGTGACAGTTAGATTTCTGGCTTAACAAATATATGAACACCAGATCTGTTCCTACTTCCTCTGTGATGCACAGTAAGCCATATATCACAGGTGTCGAAACTTTTGGCTTGCTTAGGCCTCACAACACTGAATGGAGAGGCAATCTCTTGGCTCATCTGTAAAATAAATGGTACAGTTATTGCATATAAGACAAAAACCTTCATTTTTAATATTTTATTACACTTACCAAAATGACACAAGCCCAAATTTAGTCATTGAATGACAAAGCCTTCGTGCACACACATGTATGGGTAGGCTGAAATAGAATTATTAGTAATCACTGTGTCATTTGCCAAATGACACAGTGCATGCAATGTCAGTTACATGAGGGTATTGATTTGGCTCCATGCGGTGGATGCAGGAGGCGGAGTTAGTGTTGCACTGTGCCCTCCTAACACACCACTCCACTCCTACACACTGAAGTACAATGTAGTCAAATCAAATCATCATTGTAAATTAAATAATGAAAAATATTGGTAAAAATCACATACTGATCTACGATCTAAGATCGTGTGGGCCTGCATGAGTAGCTATCCAGGGACTCATGGGGTCTGGGGCCAAGGGTTGGACATATTTGGAGTTCATTAATCAGAAGTTCCTTTCCTATTTAGTGGGAAAAGTGATTCCTGCTCATCCATACTGAGCGTCAAATGAGACAGTGCCAACTCCTTACCAGAGATCAGGAGGTATATTGAGTCCTAGCTATAAACTGTTACAGTTGTTATTCCATCTTTGGATAGCTATAACTTCTAAATTTTCTTCTAAATTAAAATCTGCTTCTATGCCTGTGAGACAACCCAGACATGGCATTACCTTTGCTTGAATTATTTGAAACCACCTACTCTGAGCCCTCTTGTATCCATTCATGACTCTCACTTCTTTCAATATCATTTCAAGCGTTCTGCTTTTAAGAGTATAAATCACTTGGATGAAGGTATTTTATGTAACTTTTCTGTGTATTCTCAAAAGGAAGTATTTTTAAAAATCAGAATATTTGTTGAAAGAATGAATTAACAGTGGGTTGCTGAGAATTTTTAGTCATTGGTATTTATTGTCAATGTCCTTCCGTTTAATTTTGAATCCATCATATCTTCTCCACAGAATAATTAAAATTTTCATCATTGTCACTAGATTATATAGATGGCATATGTGAAGCCATAATAAAATAATGCATGTATATTTTAAATATGAGCACTATTGAAATAATTTTCACATCTCCTCCATTTCATAAGATATTGTTATATCCATTTTAAAGAAAATCAAAATAATTTTATTGTTCAATTTCTTAAGCACAAATAATGATTAAGTCTAAAGTGAATTACAAGTAAAAAAGTGATTCTGGCCCTTTCTTATGTACACCTACAGCAAAACATCATGTTATTGAACATAGATAAATACATTGCTTTATTTGTTAATTTTTAAAATTCCAAAAATAAAAACAACCTGAAAGTAGTCAGAAGATTTTAGTATATGTTATTAATGCACACATTTTATTAAGAAACACAATGTCTCTATCAAAATATTTTCCAGTAATCATGATACCTAATTGATTATAATAATTTATTTTTATTATTTTATTTTTATTAGTGCATGTTTGCATTGCACAATATTTTACATTTCTTAGGTGGAGTTGACATATTTACGTAACATTTTAATTCCGTTTTTTATACTTTTTCCCTTCCCTCCCTTCACCCTCCATCTCCTTTGATTCCTTTCCATTTGAGAAAGCTATATCATCCAATTGACTTTTAAATCTAAAAAGAATGGGGCTGGGGATTTAGCTCAGTGGTTCTGGCACCTGCCTCGCAAGCACAAGAACCTGAGTTCGATCCCCGGTACAAAATAAATAAATAAATAAATAGAATGTAATTCTGGCTACCTCCTTTATAATTATAATGGAGCATTATCTTGCTCTCTTGTCTAATTTTTTAATTCCTTTTCTAGTATTCCTTGCATATCACTTTTCTCATTTTTCATGAGTCTTTATCAGAAAAATATGGCATACCAACTTATCACATCAGCCAATGTGGGTGTGACTCGCCTGGGCGACTGAGATGCACATAGGTTACACCAGTTTCTGTGAGTCCGTCATGCTCCATCTCACTGTGCTCCCACGTCCTTCTTGTTCCTCTTTTGGGGTTGAACATCAAATTAGAATGCAGTTTCAAGAAGTCTCTGCCCACTTCAGAATGTTATCACTGACATATCTCAAAGAAAACTCAAACGCATACCTACAATTTCTAGTTGCAACATACTGGGAAAAATCTGCAAAGGAGCCAGATCCGTGGTGAGATTCAGTAGAGAGTTTTTAGAAAGGCAGTGAGTCCAGTGTTAGTGTACCTTGCTGTGAATCCAAGCTCTGGCTCTCTGTCACCTGGGGCTCCTGGGGGAGCCCTGTCACTTCTCAGAGTACGCAGTGGCATATTGATGTAACAAAGTTAATGGTCATATGGGTTAAATGTTGTGAAATAATTCTATTTAAAAATAAGACATACTAAGAAACAACTGCTATCATGAAAGACTAGAAAACAGAGTGCTAGTATTTTGGTAGACTTTATGCAATAATAAAAAAAAATTATCGTATTTAATTTCTATTTATTCTCTCATTCAAAAACATCAATCATCTAAAAAAATCAGAAATTGTAATTAGTATACAGAGGTCAATCACTCCCATAAATACAATAAAGAAAATATAATTGAATAAATGATTCAATACATGATTGTGGTATAAACCTTGAAATGTTTAAGAATAATCATAAAAAAGTAGTATGTCTACATTAACAGACAACAAAAATGAGCTCAGCAAAAGTATTTTTACTTAAATGGAAAGTTATTATTTTAAAGCTTTCAATCCTAATTTTTTGAAACTTAAGAATTTGGATTATACATTATAAAGTATTTGGGAATCATTTTAATAAAATTATTCTGCAGTTTATGAGGAAGACTTGGCAGTGCTGACTATGTTATTGTTAAAAAGAACAATTATAGAGAAATTACCTCTGATTGGTATTAAAATATTTTGAAGCTAAATAAATGAAATGACCTATTTCTGGATCCGAATATAGACATTCAGAGAAATGCAAGTAAATATAAAAATTACTAAATCAGATAGCATATTCTGGGACTTAGGTAACACAATAGGTGGTTAAATGAGTAAATTTAAAGAATGAAATAAATGAGTAAGGTATTCACCTGAGTGCAAACAAATCAGTTTAGATCTTTACCTTACTGATGACACCAAATACGTTTTAGACAGATCATTAATTTACTAACTTGCTTTGGTCTTATTTTTAAAAATAACCCCTTTGACAAAAATCACAGACCTATCCCACCCACCCTAATCAAGCTCAGGTAAAAACCAGTTGGTGAAGCTCAGCAACCACCCAAGTGTCAATCACCCTGCTCTATTACAGTCACGTGCTTCTTATTCCTCATTACAATAACTTTGTCCCGTCTCCTGTTAGAATTAAAAGGTAGCAAAATATACCACCCCAAAATATGAAATGCTAGCATATAGATTAGAGCTGGAGGCAATTGAGTAGAAGCAGGCAAAAGGAAAACTCTGCCCTCCCTCCTAAAATCAAGATGCAAATTTAGAAAGTTACCCAGCCCTCGCCCTCCACCAGAGAGAACAAAGGATGATCTCCGCCCTTGTCAACCTGGAGAAGGCAAGAACCGCATCACAAACGTTACAAAAGTATTCTGTGTCTGCCACTGGTTTCCCACACACTTTTCTTCTCAGCATTTACTGATCCTAGAGAAGACTCAGGATCTTTTGCCTCTGTCTTGCCACTGCTCTGAAAACCTATTGCTTTTTGTAAGACATGCTGTAGAAATAGTTTTAAGGATTATCTTTGAGTGTTACTGTTGCTCTGATTTTCTCCATTGTATAAATGCATTTTGCAAATTTCTGTTTTATTTTTCCTTTGACAGTCAACTTTGCTGTTTCTGATACAGAGGTCCCAGAATTCACTCAGAAGAGTAAAAGAAAATCATTTTTTCCTCTCCTGTAAGATGAATTTTGAAGCTAGCCTCCTTCAAGAACATTACTTACCCTAATGTACTTCTGTATTACAGGTCCTGAGGTCTGCTGAAGTTCCAGGAGTTGATAACATTTTAATTTTTAACAGGTTCCTGGGTATGTGCCTTACCACTATCATATAATTGATTAAAGTTCCCCACTTAAAACCTCTACTTGATGTCTTCATGTAAGTCTTTTGTAAATAGTAACTAGTCCTTAGCAAATTTGCTGAAATAAGCAAACCTTGTGTATAACATATTCAATTCACTCATTAATCTTTCTCATTTGAAACTCAGTCTGTTGATGTTAGTATTTTAAACAATTAAATTACACCTCTCATATATTCTCACCATCTAATCCAGGATTTGAAATTAATCCTCTGTAAAAGACAGAAAAGCAAACATTTTAGATTCTGTGTGTCAAAGGATCTTGGTTGCAGCTACTAAATTTACTAAATTCTGCTAAGGTAACATCAGAACAGGTAGGTGAACAAGTCAATTATTCAATAAAACTTTATTTACAATGGAAGTGATGCATGAATCTATTGCCAGCTATGTACGTAGTCTACCTAAGGCACTTTTACCTGAGGCACTATCCTGAAACATTTCCAAAATATTAATATTTAATTCTTTAAAAGAAAACAATTAGTGAACAGCTATTGATAGTAATTATTTGATACTTACTGTTACATAATTTGCTTCTATATTTTAGATAACACTTCAGGATTTAACAAGCAGTGCCATTTTAACCAGAAAATGGGAGAATAGTTCAGTGAAATGAAGTAATAAATGTTTTAATTTTAATGACTTACTCCACATTTGTTAGCATTTTCTACCAGATATGAATGCTCAGTACCAGAGTCTAATTCTTTTTTTTTTTTTTTTTGGTAACAGGAATCAAGCTTGGGTCCTTATGAGCTCTAATTCTAAGCTAGATAAAAGCAAGAGTGCATTGATGAGGATGATTAGGGTTAGAATTAAAATACTGTACTGCCTAACTCTAGGAACTGAGGACAGATATCCAGATAATCTATTTTTCTTTGTAAATTAGAGGTAATATGACCTTTGTAAGCAGAGTCTGAAATATTAAGCATAAAGTACATTTAGATTTTCAAGACATAGTAAATCTTTTACAAAGTTTATGCATTATTGTTGGCTAGTGATACTAATGTTTAATGGGTGAGCAGATTTTTTAAACAAAACCAATCTTTTACAACAAAGCAATCAAACCTTTCACACCTAAATTATTCACATTGACTGTAACTAATATAATTCCACTTTATCAGTTTGTTATTTTCAAAAAAATTTTTTTTAAATTTTTAACCAACTAGATGAATCTTCTCTTACTGGGGCTTGGTTTTTCACTGTTTTTCCACATGCTAATCTGTCAGACCTGGACACATCACCTTGATCTACCAGTAAGTTGTTGTTTATTCCTGCCTGAGAAATTATTATACTTTCCCTTCTCTTCACCACATTATCACATCAGACATGCATTTTTTAAAATGTGGAATTAAAGTCGTGAGTGGTTCATATCTGACAATTCTTCTTCAAGAATTCAGTTTGTGCCTCTAACATTTCAGTTTATTCAGGCTTAATAATGGTACTAATTGCACCTTCTTTTCTAGAAAAACAGATGTAAAATTATTTTAATAAAAGAGTACTATATAAAATTAGACATTGTTTTTTGTTTTTATTAGTGAGCACATATTTATGGCAAAATTAGAATTCATCCAAATTTAAAGCAATCTCAGTGTGTGAATGCAGAGATGGAAGATCATCAGAGAAAATTAAGAGAAAGAAGATTGCAACTAATAAAAAATTTGAGATATTGAAACTTTAGAGCTGCTGAAAAAGAAATAGGCTTATTACAATGCGGTGAGAATCAAGCTTCATTAAATGTTTATACCAAGCCTGAGTGACTACTTCTATAGTGATGCATACAAGAAACATCAATATTTCAACTTCGAAGCCTGTTATAACCCCAAAAATCAACTACTGTCTTGAGAAGACTAAAGAAAGACAAATAAAAGATTAAAACACATAAGTAAATAAGAGAAATTCTTTTTTGCTTATGTGGAATAAGCAAGAATGAACTTTTCTTCCCATTGTAAAAACAGTAAAATACATTGAAAAATACAGGGATACTAAATATGAGAAAGAAGAGTAGGAAGAGAGTGTTTCCTGAGAAAATAGGGAAAGGGAACTTGGAAACAGTCTGTTGAACTTAGGTGCATGAAATGCAAAGATTGGAAGGTGTGTGTGGACGCTGCAAGGGTAGGATTGTATCACAAGCAAGAGTGCAGAGAATTTGCTCATTGGAATCAGGAAAGGTTGAGGTGAGCAGAATTTATAGAGCAGGGTATAGAAGAAGTGGACCTGGGTAGAGGGGGAAAAGAGTCACAGAAATCCGCTTGTGGGCTTCAATAATCTGCTGAATAGAAGACATATAAGCAAAGGTGATTATAACAGAAAAAAGTGAATGGTAATGGTGGAAGGACTAAGGGGTTAAAGGTTTCTGAAACTTTGGAATGATGGGAGACATTCATGTTTTGATTGGTTGGAATGTGTCTTGAACAGACAGGCTGGTATGGATCACTCACAGAGAAAACACATTATCATTAGTGGTAGACTAGTCAAAGTGAAAGGCAGTTCTATCTACAAATTTAGAACTCTTAAAAGCAAATATTTGAAAAATCAATATGTTACCAATATAACGTATCTGCCCCGGACAATAAAGTTGAACACTTTTAAAATTATACTATATACGTTGTGATCAAAACCTCGTAACAATCAAGATAACTTTAAATATATGAATGGATAATCAAACTATGACATATCATACTAAATAGAAATAAGCATAAAAGGAAGAAATTTAAATACATATTAAGTGAAACAAGCCAGTGTTGGTTTCACTAATGATCCTGGAGGCAATAGATGTGTATGATCAAGAGATTCTTTCCTCTCAGTTTTGTGAAGAGCATAAAGGTGCACTAAATAATTAACTCTTTAAAACAAAACAAAAGTATGTCACAAAATAGTAGTACTTTATGATGTAATTTGGCCTCTACACTGCATGAAAATTTAAGAGTAGGAAAAAGTGACACAAACCAGGAGATCAGTTAATAGAAACAATTAAAAAGATAAATAAAATGGTTGAATTAGAAGATAAGTATTTTAAAAGAGCTACTATAAATCTATTCCCCATGCTGATGGAGTTAAAGAACAATGTAGACACAATGACAAGGGAAGCTTGGGATATAAACAAATGCAGAAATTAGTGATGAAATATATGATAGAAGAAAATAAATCATGGGTGACATTAAAATATTAATTAAAGAAATAATATTCAAGTGCTTATATAGGACTAGAAATAATATTTAAGTGCTTATATAGGACTAGAAAGTGTTCAACTGCAAATATTATGTTTTACTTTGTCCCTGCTACTGTAACCAAATATGTGAGTCTGGGTAACTTCTTCCCAACAGAAGATTTTATCTCACAGGTCTGAAAGATGGGAAATCCAGAAAGGTTACTGACTGGTTAAGGCTGCTCTCTGCTCTAAGGTGACCTCTTCTTCACAAGGCCTATTCAGGGGAAAGCATGCCCATACAATCAAAAGGGGAAGAGGGAAATGGCAGAAGAGTTCCCTGGTACTTCGTTTTTTAAAGGTTATCAATCCTACTTATAGAGCAGGAGCCCTCACGACCTAATAATGTCTTAACCCATCACAAAGACTAAGTTTCTACATGAGTTTGGGGTGGGACACACTCAAGTCATAATACAGACAGAGAAAAATGAATGCAAGCCAAAGAAGTGCACAGGGATAAGATAATCTACTCCACAGACCTTTAAATGAGAGGAGAGAAATGTGCAGGCAAACTATTTTTAAAACATAATCAATGAATGTTTAGATGTTTAGGGAAACTGTGAAGTAATAAACCTTAGATACTCAAGAAAACCTGAGATGGATAATCACAAAGAAAATTACACAAAGACATACAATAATCACAACTTTGGAAGCTACAGGTGAAGAAAAATATGTTATAATCAACCAGAGGAGCAGAGACTTGAGACTTGCTACATAAGAACAATTATGGGTGCACAAACATGTCTTGTCTGAAGATCTGCAATCTATATCTCAATGAAATAATTCTTTAAAGTATCATGCATGCTTGGAGAGAAAAAGAAAAAGAAAGAAAGAGAGAGAGTCAGAGAGCGGGAGAGGGAGAGGGATATTCAATATCCTTTGAACACATCTTTTGAAATGAAAGTAATTTTTTTTGCCAATAGTGAAAGCTGAGTGCATTTTGTCATCAGCTAGCCTGATTTAAAGAAATAATAACATTTTCTAGAAAGAAGGAAAATGATATGACAATATGTGATTCCACAAAAAAGGTTGGAGCTTGCCAGAAGTAGCAAATATATGCCTAAATATTAAAAAAAAAAAAACTTAGGTTTTGTTTTCTGGTAATAGCAGAGTATATTATATAAGACTGAATGTCCAGATAATGACAGTGAAAATAACTGGGGAAAAAAAAAAAAAAAACATTTGAAGATACCTGAAAAGGGTCAAAGCCAAACAAAAATGGGACAAAATTTCTCTCAAAAAAATGTAAAAGCCATAGGAAAAATAAGAAATTGCATTATAAGGTACAATAATAATAATGAAAGTTAATGTCTCATCACACATAGAGAAGGTGAAAAAATAATGAAAAGAAGTCTTAACAGGCTAAGATGAAAGCAACCAAACAAAACCAAACAAAATAAAAAACACTGTGAACCTAGCATTCTATAAGTAACAAGAATGTATTTTAAAGAGGAAGACATAATGAAGACTTTGGCATGAAAAACACGAAAAATCTTGTAGCAGCTACAACTACAAGAACTACTTAACTTCTTCAATACAAGAAATATAAGGCTTTTGAAAAATTAGAACTATAGGGGGAAAAAAGAACAGTATTAAAAATAATAAACACCTACATCAGTGAAAAAGTATATCTGTCATAATTTCTTTCAAATTCCATAGTCTACAGTGAAAATAAAGCATGACAATAGTAGCAAAGAGATTAAAAAATGTCATAAATGAAATGATTTCACTGAAAAGTTATTACAGTGTATAGCATGCTATATATAATTAATTCAAATTTTACTGTTAAAAGTTTAAATGCATATCACAAAATCAAAAGAAACCAGTAAATGTTACATAAAAACACACACATATTTTTAAATATTATATTTATCTCGTATATACATATATGATTATATATACATATATATATATATGTATATATATATTATTTTAAAGTAAATAGCATGCTCTAAGGGCCAACAATAAGGTTGAAATCACAAAGTTATAGTTTTTACAACTACAAAGTTTCACTTTGGGAAGAAAAAAATGTTGTGAAAATTGATATTTGGGATGATTGCACAAAAATATGTGTGTGCACTTGATACCATTAAACTACATTCTTTAAAAAGTTAAGTTAAATAAAATACACATATAATTACATGTGCATACACAGTGATTTCTTTAGAAACAGACAAAATTGGGCAAAAGGGAGTCAAAGAGAAAATAAACAGCAATAAAAGATTGCCAGATATAAAATTAATGAGCATTGTAATTTAATTTAAAAACTATATGCCATTAAGAGCAGACAAATTTCATGTATGATGACTCAGGTGGAAATGGATGGAAAAGATATTTGTGCAAAATAAGAATATGGAAGTGTGGTGATGTTAACAACTTAGCAAAATAAATTGCCAGAGAAAATGTAGATTAAGAAATAGATTTGCTCAGGACCATGACAGAAACCATGAATGTCCAGCACAGGAAAGAAATGGAAACCATGAGTTCCCAGTATAGAAAGAAATGCAATCCATGAAACAGATATGAACAGATATCCAGTAGATGAAAAACTCCATTGTGTGCTCACTTCAGCAGCACACATGCTAAAATCTCCATTGAAACTTTACACAGCAGAATGAGCCAATGTGAAGACAGAATATCAGGCATAGAAGATAGGATTATGGTTAGTGACCATGAAAATATAGATCTCTTAAAAATTGTAAAGTACAGTGAGAAATCAAATCAGCAGCTCCTAGAGGATTCAAAGAATAATAACACAAGAATGATGGGAGTCCAGGAAAAAGCAGGAGAAAGTAAAAATGAAATAAAAAAATTTTCATGGAATTAATGACAAAAACCTTCCCAAACAGAACAAAATAATTTGACATAGAGATAAGTGAGTCATATAGGATTCCAAGTAGCCATGATAAAAAAAAATTAAAATCTACATCTAGACATATAATACTCAATATCCCATAAACTCTATAGAATAAAATCCTATGACCAGTTAGAGAAAAGAAACAAATCGCTTACAAAAGAAATCCCATCAGAATCACAGCAGATTTTTCAACACAAACCCTCAAGTCATGAGAGCCTGGAGTGACACATTTCAAGTCCTGAAACAAATCAACCTCCAACTATATTGATGTATCCTCCAAAACTATCTTTCAAAATTGATGGGGAAATATGACACTTTCATGACAGAGAACACCTGAGAAACTTCATGAATACCAAACAAGCACTCCAAGCAATTATAAACAATATCCTAGATAAAAGACAAATATAGATCACAACTTGATGAAGCACAACAAAGCAAAGCCACCAGGCCAGGCAAGAAATTAAGCGGCTGGGGAATAAAACAGCCAACAACAGGAAAATAACATGATGATGATAAGTCAATATATATATATATATATAGACATATATCAGTTATAATAATCAATGTTAAGGGCCTTAATTCATAAGTCAAAAGAAATATACTGGAAGAATGGATTAAGAAGCAAAATCCAACAATATGCTCTGTACAATAAACACACCTAGCTAAAAAAAAATTCCTGGACTGAAAGTAAAAGGATGGAAAACTGTCCTTGATGTGACAGGAACCCAGCAAAAAGCAGGGGTAGCTATCTTATTTGGAGAAAAAGTAGATTTCAAACCAAAATGAATTAAGACAGACAAAGAAGGTCAATACATCCTTGTAAAGCGAAAAATCCAAGAAGAGAAGACAATAATAAATATATAAGTACCAAACACTGGTGCACCCAACTACACAAACAAAATATTAATGGGCATGAAAAAACAAATAAGCACTAAGACAATTGTAGTGGGGGAATTCAATACCCCACTGTCACAAATAGATTATCTAGACAAAATATCAACAATTATTATTAGAAATGAATTATATTAGAAATGAATTATAATAATATAATGAATTATAATATGTTATAATATATTATTATATA
>NW_022900948.1:34617533-34628441 GCF_012274545.1 Fukomys damarensis
GTTATAATATATTATTATATATTATATTATAATTATTATATTAGAAGTATTAGAAATGAATGAAGCTTTTGAACAAATGTACTTAATAGATGTCTACCTCCCAGATTGTTCCACCACCCAAAAATCAGAATCTGCATTCTTTGCTACACATAATTCATTGTCAAAAACAGACCACATGCTAGCTAATAGAACATATTTAAGTAACTACAAAGGAACTGAAATTATTCCCTGTATATTACCAGACCATAGTGCAATTAAACTGGAGATCAATAGTTTAAGAAACCACAATAACTCCACAAACACATGGAAATTGAATAATACTCTCCTGAAAAATCAATGGATTAAAGGGGAAATTTAAAAAGAAATTAGACAGTTCCTACCATTAAATGATAATGTCAATACAACCTACTGGAATCTATGAGGTACAATGAAGGCAGTTCTATGAGGAAAATTCATAGCAGTGAATGCCCATACTGGGAAAACAAAGCAAGATCAAATAAAATACCTAGGGCTGAACCTCACGTGTCTAGTAAAAGAAGATCAAGACAAATGCAAAACTCATACATGGGAGGAAATTATAAAGATCAGAGCAGCAATCAATGCAATGGAGACTAAGAGGACAATACAAAAAAATCAACAAATAAAAAAGTTGTTTTTTCAAAAGAATAAACAAAATTGCTAAATCCTTAGCCAGCATTTTCAAAAAAAGGAAAGAAAAGGCTCAAATCCATGCAATTAGGAACAAAAAAGGTGAAGTCACAGCAGGCCCAGTTATGTCAAGATAATCATCAATGCCTACATTAAGGACCTGTACTTTAATAAAATGGAAAACACAGAAGAAATGGACAGATTCCTAGATACATATGAATTACCAAAATTGAACAAAGAAGATATAAAAATTCTGAACACCCCAATTACAATCAGTGAAATTGAAAATGTAAATAAAAATTTAAGAACAAAAAGAAGTCCAGGTCCTGATGGCTTGCTTCACTGCTGAATTCTAGAAGACATTTAAAGAAGAACTATTGCCATTACTTTTTAAACTCTTCAATGCAATTGGAAGTGAAGTAATACTTCCAAATTGATTCCTGGAAGCAAGTGTTACTTTGATTCCCAAACCAGAGAAACACCCAACCAAAAAAGAGAACTACAGGCCAATCTCCCTAATGAATATAGATGCAAAATCTTCAGTAGGGTATTGGCAAATAGAACACAGAGGGTCATCAAGAAGATGATACACCCTGACCAAGTCAGATTCATCCCAGGGATGCAAGGATGGTTCAACATATATAAATGGACAAATTCAATAGACTATCAACAGAGCCAATGACAAAAAAACCACATGATCATCTCAATAGATGCAGAAAAAGCATTCCACAAAGTCCAACACTCTTTCATGATAAAAACTCTACAGAAAATTGGAATATTCATCTATCTCAACTTGGTAAAGGCTATCCATGAAAAACTAACAGCAGACATCATACTAAATGATAAAAGACTGAAAACTTTCATCCTAAAATCAGAATCAAGACAAGAATGTCCACTATTACCACTCCTGTTCAATATAGTTCTGAAAACATTAGCCACAGCAATTAGACAAAAGAAATAAATAAAAGCAATAAAGATAGGAAAGGAAAAGGTTAAACTGTCATTATTTGTTGATGTTATGATAATTGACAAAAAAGACACCCCCCAAAAAGCCAAAATACTTCTAGACTTGACAGATTCAGTAGTATAGCTGGATACAAGAGCAACACTAAAAATTAGTAGCTATTTGTGCACAGATAATAGACCCCCTGAGATAGAAATTATAGAAATAATTCCTTTCACAATAGTAGCCCCCCAAAAAAAAATCTAAGAGTCAATCTAATGAGGGAAGCAAAATACTTTTACATTGCAAACTACAGAACTCTGAAAAAAGAGATTAAAAAAAGACATAAGAAAATGAAAACATATCCCTTGTTAATGGGTAGGAAGAACAAATCTAGTGAAAATTGATGTGCTTTCAAAACTGCTATATAGATTCAATACAATCCCAATTGAAATTCCAACAGTATATCTCATAGAACTAGAGAAAGCAAATCATTTTGGAACTAGAAGAAACCTATACTAGCAAAAGCAATTCTAAGCAACACAGACATGGCAGCGGGTATCACAGACCCAAATCTGAAACTATACTACAAAGTCACTGTGATAAAAACAGCTTGGTGCTGGCAAAGAAACGGACCCAAGGATCAGCAGAATAGATTTTAAAATGCAGAAACAACTCCAGACATATTCAGCCACCTCATCTTTGACAAAGTAGCCAATCATCCTCACTGGAGGAAAAATGGTCTCTTTAATAAATAGTGCTGGAGGACTGGGGATTTAGCTTAGTGGTTCCACCACCTGCCTTGCAAGTGCAAAGTACTGAATTCAATCCCCAGTACCAAAAATAAATAAATAAATGGTGCTGGAAAAAACTGGGTTTCAACTTGTGAAAGATTAAAACTAAACCTCTATCTTTCACCATGCTCAGAACCAAAATTCAAAGTAGATTTAAAATTTCCACATTCAAATAGAATCACTAAACTTGCTGGAAGATGAGTTATTTAGAACTCTTAAAGACATTGGCATAGGAAAAGACTTTATGAAAAAAACTTCAGTCGATAGGAACTAGCACAAATAACCAACAATTGCAATCTCATCTTATTGAAAAGCTTCTGCAATGTCAGAGAATCCACCAACAGAGCTAAGAGACAACCTACAATGTGGGAAAAAATTTAACTAGTTGGAAATAATTCAGACAAGGGACTATTACTTAGAATATATGAAGAACTCAGAAAAAAAATCAGACCCTCCAAATATAGAGACCCAATTTAAAAATGGGCATCTGAAATGAACATATATTTCTCAAACAAAGAAGTAAAAGCAGAAAATAAGCAGGAAAACTGTTCAACATCAGTGGTCATTCGAGAGATGCAGATGAAAACAACATTGAGTTTCCACCTCACCCAAGAAAGAATGGCTGCTATCAAGAAATCAACCAATAACAAATTGTGGTGGGGTTGTGGGGAGAAAGGAACCCTTCTCCATTGTTGGTGGCAGGGCAGACTGGTGCAACCACTGTGGAGGTCAGTATGGAGATACCTCAAAGAGCTGGGATTAAAAGTCTCATTTGACCCAGTTATTCCTCTGCTGGGTATCTTCTAAAAATAATTAAAAGAATCACACCACAGTGATATAGTGGCATAATTTGTATTATCTAAAGCTGGGAAACAGCCCAGGTGCCCATCAATTGGAGACTGGATAAAGAAGATGTGCTTTAAAAACAAAATAGAATGGAATACTACTCAGTCATAAGCAACGAGAAACTAGAAACATTTATAACTAAATGGATGAATACTGAGACCATACTTTTAAGTGACATAAACAGGACAAACATGTAAATACCAAATAGTTTCTCTAGTGTGAAAAACTAAAAGTGTAAATCAGGATCAAAATGTATAGCTGATAATGTGAAATAGGAAGAAAAGGTCTAAAGGGGTAGGGAAAGCGGAAGGTATAGTGTAAATGAAAGAAGGGAAAGGAAAAATATGAGAAAAGGATAAAATGGAAACAAAGTTTTTATAAATATGGAGGAGTAGAGGGGCAGAAGGGATTGCATGGGGATGGGGAAAAAAAATAAGAACCAAGATACATCATGTAAAGGTACAAGATCCCAATGATGAATGTAACTGTACTGTAAACCTAAAGTGTACCAATAAACTTAATGAAGAAGAAAAAGAAAAAGGAGAAAATGCCAGGTAGAGAAAGATTCATTGTTTATATCAATTATACATGAGAAATAATGTCAACCTTACAGAAACTCATTAGTAATATAAAGAAGAGTTACTTTATGAGGTCACTTTAAAATTAGTGCAAAACTAGATAGGAAAAGTTAATGACCCCAAAATACAAATAAAGAGCAAAGTAAATAATAGATATCCATAATAGGGAAAACTGAGATAGATCTTTTCTCAGAGAGAAAGTGGGTCAAGAGATTTAGGGAGAGGGAAGTTAGGGGAAGATGGGGATGAAGGAAAGAATTACGTGTTATATACATGTACCAACTGCACACAAGGAAAATAAGCATCATGTGTTGCAAATATGTACTTATTACAAGTTAATTCAATTTTTATAATAAAAATTAATACAAACTTTTGGGTTTACATCCATTCTAAAATGTATATAAGTGCTCACTGAAAATATTATCAAACCTAGGCAGTAAAATGTACAAATAAAAATATATCTGACCAAGTGTATTTTTCCATAGAATAAAAGTTTGTTATTCCTAAAAAATTAATCAGTGTAATTGATCATGTTAAAATCACAAAGATAAAAATCAAGAGACAACAAAAAGCAGCAACATATATTTATCTCATTGGATAGAGTAAGAATCAGGGTTCAAAATTTAAACTCAAATGTTGATAATACCATTCATCAGAGCAGGAATAGATTTCTGAAGAAAGTTCATAGGTATAAAGCAAACACATGAATGATAGAACATATGTTTCCTAATATGGGGAAGAAGTGTAACGTACCTGTTTTCAAAACATTTTATATATGTATTTGAAACCCTGTGAAAAGATTTAAGGCCTAAAAAGGGGGAAAAAAATCACAGAATCTAGAAGGAAATTCTAAAAGTCTTTTATTCACAGAGGATATGATCTTTACATAGAAATCTTAATTCATTAAGAAGTTCCTAGAACTAATAAATGAATTAGACAATTTTGAAGGCTTAAGTTTAGTATACAAAATAATCTATTTCTAAATACACTCAACAAATAATTATAGAAGTACATTTTAAAATACTACTTATGACTAACATCAAAATATAAACTAATTAGAAAAAAAATGAAAATTCTGTAAGACATCTACATTAAAAACCAAAACACACTTCAGAAAGGAATCAAGGACAACCTAACAAATGAAGACATAGCAGGATCATTAAAGATTTAGTGTTTTCAAGATGCCTGTCTCCCTAAACATTTCTATATAGATTCGGTGAAAGAACAGTCATATTTCTAGCAGTTTCTCATTGTAGAAATTGAGAAGTTCACACTGAAATTTATAAATGCAGGAAGTAGAATAATCAACACAAACATAAACAGGTTTGGAGAGCTTAGAGTAACTGATTTTTAGATGAAATATAATTCCACAATATTCAAGATGCTTTTCTATTAGAAATACATAAAGTGTTAGAACATCAGTAGTCTAGACTAAATCTGCATTTATTTGGTAAATTTCTTTTCAGAAAGTTTAGGTATCAAAGCTACTTAGATAATGCAGGGGAAACAGTTTCTTATAAGTAAGAACGCAATGATGCTCAGACCATTAGAGAAAAATGAATCTTGACCACTAGCTCACATCAGACAAATAATTATTTAGAGATAGATCATATAGCTAAATATCAAAGCTAAAATTATAAAACTTCTAGAGGATAGAAGGAGAGAGTATCATCATAATCTTTGGTAAGCAAAAATTTCCCGGACATCAAAAGCATTAATTTTAAAAAGGCACCCATTAAATTTCATTAAATTAAAAGCTCTGATATTAAAAGGTATTCGTTTTAAGAAAGAAAAATGCAAGTGAACAACAGGGAATAAATATGCACTCTCCAGGTCTCGTAACTAGAATATAAAAATAATTTTAGAGCTCAGTATTAAAGGAAAAATAAAGGCCCCCCCCAGAATAAGCACAGGACTTTATAATTTACAAAAGAAGGAAAACTACGTTCAGTCATATCACTGAAACACCACTATACATACATGGGAATGGCTAAAATCAAAACAAATGGAACCATCAAATGTAGAAGTGGAACTAGCAGATTTCTAACTCATGAAAGATGAGAGTACAAAATAATTTTAATTTCTTTGATAACCCTTTTACATTTTCTTAGAGAGTTAAACACAAACTTGTACAGTGATTTTACTCTTTGGCATTTACCTAGATAGATGAAATGCACATATAAATAAGAATATTCATAGTATTGCTACTCAAAAGAGCAAAAGATTCATCACAATCTAAGCATGTATCAACAGAACATAAAATTTGCATTATAGTCACATAATAGAATATTATCCAGTAAGAAAAGAGGACATATGACTGACACACACAGAAACAGCAAACATGTGCTAATAAACAAACATAATTTTTTAAGACAGCGCCAGGCACCAACAACACAAGTTGCATGATAGCATGTGCTGTGAAGGCAAAAACAGGCAGTACTTTTCTATCCTGGTACAAACCTATTGTGTGTTTAGGGTGTGGGGAGGCTTCGTAAGGGTTTGAAAATATTTGCTGGGCTCTGGCCTGCTTGGGTTGGTGACAGTAAGGCAGTATATTTTTGTCAGCATTTCCTTCATTGCATACCAGTTCATTTTAAGCATAAGCGTCATGTCAAATAGTAAAAGGACACACATATATTGCTTTTTAAAGAGAAGAAAAAGTCAATATTGCATTCAGGATGTACTTCCATATAAACTCCTCCAGAAAAAGTTTAATAGTTGTTGCCATATTTAGCAAATTTGGGAAACTCCTCCTTGAATAATCATTTTTGATTCCCTAAACAGTGGTATTCAGTGGCACCAAATACTGTACTAAAAATTGTTCAAGGCATGCTCACTATATGACGATGACTGTTTAAGTATCGGGTATCCAATAGGATGGTGCATTCCTTTTTGGCAAATTCATACATGCGTATGACATATTTTGATTAAATTCCCATCCCCATTACCCCATTCTCCTTGATCAATCTGCTCTTCTCTAAAGGTCTGCTTTCTACTCTCTTGATGTTTCGTATTATTTTTAATCAGGCTTCAATTTCCAAAGAAATTATGTGATATTTGACTCTGAATCTGGCTTATTTCACTTAACATGAGCTCCGGTTCCATCAGTTGTGCAAGTGACACAGTTCCATTCTCATGGCTGATTCATACTCTCTCGCGTCGTCTACATATCCCACTTTCTGGGTCCATCCATCTGTTTATGGGTGTGATAGTCAAGTGACTGTGACAGTTTAAGCAAGAAGTGTCCAGCTCAATTGGATCAGCTGTCTGCTGCTGAAAGGATTTATTGAGGACAGAAGACCCATGCTGGGTGTGTGACAGCAAGCAATAGGCGTGCTGCCTGAATGGAATAACAGGCAAAGGAAGAAGAAAGGCTCACTTCTGTCTCTTCAGAGGAGCTCCAGTCTTCACATTCACCTTGGACATCATTTCCTGGCCTCCAGCACGTACTCTTCAGCTTTTCACTGCAGACCCTGGAGGACTCTACAGTGAGTTCCAGGCCTTTGCCTGGATCCCTCAGACCTGCAGAATGCAGAGAACCCTACTGCACTCCTCCACACCTGGCCCTGGTGGAAGCCCAGCTTTGTCAATCCATAAGTTTGTATATCTTGGATCAAATCTGATTCTCTAGTAAGCATTGACTTTTACCGTGGGTTTCTGTCCTATTTCCATAGCATAGCTGTTGATTAGCATAAGTATTGATTCATGTGCTGCAATCAAAATGGGCATTCAATTATAATATGTTGACTTTTAATTTCAGAAGTTCACTGAGCAGTATTAGAGCTGGATTAAATGGTAGTTCCAGTTTTGCTTTTTTGGGGAATTTCAACAGTAGTTTTTCCAATTTACATTCCCTTCAATACTGTAAAATGGTTTTCTCCCTAAGTCCTTGCCAACATTTGACGACAGCCATTCTGACTGGATACTACTTAAAATATTCTGTTACTTTTGTGAACATATATTTGCACTGACTATTTGCAGGTGACAGGTATGGCATCTGATGGTAATAAAATTTTAATTTTATTTTTTGGCTATAATAATACAACTGTCATGTTTGTAGAAAAATATATTATTTGAAATTATTAAGGGTAAAGTAAGACAATGTTGTCTTTATTATAATTTACCATAATTAAAGAAGAGTCAGTAAAATTAAATAAAGTAGAATTTTAAAATCATCAAATCACAAACATGTTTGTATGGACATTGTTTATACAATCCCATCAATATTATAAAAATTCAGTAAAAACTAAATTGAAAAAAAATTAAATGTCTATTTCTTTCTGTCCTGACCTATTAATTACTGGACATTTTTCTGAATGTTTAGAAAAAGGCTAAAACAATTAGTTTATTTTAAAATTCAATAGATTATTTTTCCTCAGAACACCTTTAAAATTTCTCTTTCATTTTATTATGTATCATGTTTGTTTTCATTTTTTTCTGCCACTCCTAAGAAACACAAAGGGATGCATTAAACTCCATTTCAACACTGTTACTTTATCCCACAATTACTCAAGTGGACAAATACTAGGATCCTGCAGAAGTTTCTGAAATATTATTTCCCAGTAACTCCTTTGCCTGAGCAGAAGAACCATTTTGTGATTGTGTGTGTGTGTGTGTAGATAGATAGATAGACAGACAGACAGACAGATAGATAGATGATAGATAGATAGATAGATAGATAGATAGATAGATAGATAGATATCTTTTTAAAAAGGTGTTCCCCACTGACTACTATGTGATCTCCACTTTCTCCCTGGCTTGTGGTCAGGAATTTGGAAAGTCTTACCAAACTGTTCTAGGACTATATCTCTTACATACTGTTCATATTTGCTGTCTTCTGACACATGTTTTAATTAAATGTAGATTCTCATTGCAAGTTTCTTAAATTCCCTTAAAAAACTGAGTGGAAAGGAAGAATGACTCCATGAACTAATGAATTAATGACGGAGTGAATAGGTCTACGATTCTTTTCCTGTCCATTATTGATTCCACAAACAAATTTACCAGTCGTATTTACTACACAAGGCACAGAATTTTGACCTTCATACTGACCAGATCATTATAGATGAAAAGGTATTCATTATTCTCAATTAGCTTTATTTTGTACCAAATTGGACTTGAAAAATCATTTCTCCCAGAAAATTTAAAAATTTTATCCAGGTTTTCTTTTTCATTAGATTCCCTGTATTCTTGAGAAAACATTCTCCTGGTTTCTGTTGCAGTAAAAGTCATTTTTCTCACCCTATTTCTGGGCTTATCCGAAGGGTTCATCAGATTCTTTTTCTTGCTGAGGGGTGTTTAATGACAGCCAGAATGTGTGGGCCAGACTGAGGCTGGGTCTGGTGCACTTTCACTCCTAATCAATGTTCAAACCAGGCAGCTTCAGGCCGACCACAGCCACATGTCATTGTGCATAACTGTCCTCTTCAAAGCCAGTTCTCTGAAACAATCAAGCTATCCCAGACATCTGGAGTTGCTTTATTCTTAAGTGTATTTGAAAGTGCAGCAGAGAAGGGATATTGGCAGGTGTGAACTTTAATCTATTGTACAGAACTCTGTAGCCCTTTGCTTTTTGCACTTATTCCCTAATAACAAAGCTTCTAATAAGACATGGTAGACGCTGGCCACTGAGACTTTTGGAGTGCTGAGAATAAATATGATTTGTGGGTGGCATGAACCAGACCTCAGACTATGTAAATTTGGAAAACCAGAGCTCGCCAAGACTTGTTGATGGGTTATTTTGGACCAAGATCACTATTACTTCAAGGTGGTCCAAGATTACGGTAGATCCTCTCACAAGAACGATGAAGAATAACAGTAGAAGTCAGGTAGACTTGCATCTGAATTCTGATTCTGTCATCAGTTGCTTTGTAAAAGTAGCTTTTCTTCTTTAAAAAGCCTGTTCATATTTTAAGTGGCAATAATTATGTCTAAATTGAGATAATGTGTAAAAATATCTTAGCAATCAATATGTTAGTGTTATAAGGATTTAATACATAGGATTAATAGTAATATTAAAATAATAGTAGCACTAATAATGGCTATTGAGTTCTATTATGGTCAGTTTGAAGATTCCTAGGTAATTAGTACAGTGCCTCTTTCTTCATAGATTTCCATCCAAACTGCACATATAAAAGTATGTAATGTCTCACTTCTAAGACAGTTACAAATTAAATTAGATAATGTGGGAAAAACTAGGCATTATGCCTCATGGCTATTCCTACGATACATAAATATGGCACAGGTTGCAAAATGCTCATTCACAAACACATTTGAATATTGTGTCGTGGGAAATCAGAAGGCGAGCAATAACTTCCCATTCACGGGCTGCGGAGACTATGACAGGCCTAGAGGAGGAAGAATTGGGAGGACACACATTGTATTTACACTGCCGGACATGTGAATTTAGTGCTGCATTAGAAACGGAGTGCACAAAAGGAGCTTTCATGACAAGAACTAGTAACGCCATAAAGGGCAGAGCACCCGTTTGGCTTGACAAAGTCACTCTTTTCCATATGCCCAGATATTTCAAGTTCATGTGGATCTTCACACATATTTCTTATCAAATATTTACTAGCTGGACGGGTTTGCTATCCCTATTTCCATATGAAAACACAAAAGAGTGTGTCTTTGACGATTTTTACCTAAATTTGCCAAATTTCAAAATGACTGAGCCACGCACTTACTTTGAGCACACCGTGATGCCTTTCTCAGGCATGGTAACTAGAAGTGACAGCTCACAATGACATGAATCTTACGGTGGTGGCAGGATTCTGGCACATGGTGGCACCTCTAACATAAAACAAACTAAATATTAATTGAACCATGGGCTTTCTGTTTAAGGCTACCTGGGACCATGGGCAATACAGAGACTGAAAATTGTAAATTGTAATAAATTCTATAACCCTTTCCATGAGTTTGCAGAAGTATACCCATGAAGCATGAGTAATAAGCTTTTGAGCCCAAGCCCTGAGTGAACCTCCACTGTACATTGAAGTTAAAATTTATACTTTTATGATCAGGGTTAACCTGTGGATGAACATCTATAAAGACATTTTGCAATAAGTTTACCCTTTAATAGCTGTAAAATTGGGATATA